>NC_083232.1:7526110-7897268 GCF_032191835.1 Heteronotia binoei
GATGCCGGGGATTGAACCCCTGGGTCCTTCTGCTTCCCAAGCAGAATGCTCTACCACTGAGCCACTGTCCCAGAGTTCCCAGCAGACATTTTCCTCCCCCCCACCCCACTTTCTGATGACCCTAAAGTGGGGGGAAGGCCTCCAAACAGGGAGATCCCCTGCCCCCCTCCCCACCTCTTTGAAAATGATGTGAAAATTATTTTGGCTGCGATGAGCGAAGCACATGAGTGGTAAATTCGCTCGGATATGCCTGTATGAATAAAGGAATCAATTCTCTACTACAAGTGTATAAAAACATCCTTATTGGACATTATCGAAAACCATTTGCATTGCAAGAGGCATTCTTTACACGGAGCTATTGCTCCCCCCCCCCCCACCTGGGGATTGGCAACCCGAAACCCACAGGGGCGGCTTAGGGTAGGTCTCCAGATTTTTTTTTTTTTTTTGTCTACAACTCCCATCAGCCCCCAGCCATTGGCTATGCTGGCTGGGGCTGATGGGAGTTGTAGGCGAAAAGTGGAGAGCTATCCTTGGCCCCGCCCCTGCCTGAGTAGCATATGCTAATGAGCAACGGTCTCCCTCCTCGGCTGAGGCGATTTTTTTTTTTTTGAATCAGCGTTTTTCCTCTGCCCCTCCCCCTCTTCAGCCAACGTTCCCCTTTTGGCGGGCAGAGCGCGCGCGCGCTCCCTCGCGAGGCGACGCCACGGAGGGCGGGGGGAGGGGCGGAGCCACGGCTGGCTCCTCCTCCTTCCCCGCCAAAGTTCCCGCCCGGAGCCCTGGCAGAGCCAGGCCCCGCCCCTTGCTCGCGCTGGGGCTTGCGGGGACTGCTGTGCGCCTGCGCGGTCGTCCTCCCTTCAGAGGCCAGCGGAAGGGGGCCGGCCGAGCTAAGATGGTGGCCGACGGCGCTCGGGCTCTGGCCGTCCCCCTCCCGGGAGGGACCCCCCGGCCTGAGGTGAGGCGCAGCTGGGGGAAGGCGAGGCTCAAAAGGGAGAAATTCCCTATCCAGCGGGGGAAGGCTGGGCCTCTGCGCCTGGGGTTGCCAATCCCCCGGTGGGGGCGGGGGGTCCCCTCAGTTTGGGACCCCTCCCCCCCTTCAGGGTCATCAGGAAGCGCGGGGAGGGGGAGGGAAGTGTCCTCCATGGTGCCCTCTTGCAGGGGTGGCCAAACTGGGGCTCTTACACATATTCAGGGGTGGCCAGTGGTAGCTCTCCAGATGTTGAAAACAAGTCAGCCAGTATCATAATGCCCCTTGTTATAAATCGATGGTGCGGCCTCATTTGGAGTACTGTGTGCAGTTCTGGTCACCGCACCTCAAAAAGGATATTATAGCATTGGAGAAAGTGCAGGAAAGGGCAACTAGAAATGATTACAGGTTTGGAACACTTTCCCTGTGAAGAAAGGTTAAGCGCTTGGGGGCTCTTTAGCTTGGAGAAATGTGGACTGTGGGGGTGACGTGATAGAGGTTTGCAAGATGATGCATGGGATGGAGGAAGTAGGGAAAGAAGTACTTTTCTCCCTTTCTCACAATACAAGAACTCGTGGGCATTCAGTGAAATTGCTGAGCAGTCAGGTTTAAAACGGATAAAAGGAAGTCCTTCACCCAAAGGATGATTAACATGTGGAATTCACTGCCACAGGAGGTGGTGGCGGCTACAAGTATAGCCAGCTTCAAGAGGGGGTTAGATAAAAATATGGAGCATAGGTCCATCAGTCGCTATTAGCCATAGTGTGTATATATATGTGTGTGTGTATGTGTGTCGTATATATATAGATAATTTTTTTGGCCACTATGTGAAAGAGTGTTGGACTGGATGGGCCATTGACCTGATCCAACATGGCTTCTCTTATATTCTTATGTTTTTTGCCTACAACTCCCATCAGCCCCAGCCAGCATAGCCATGGGAGTTGCAGGCAAAAAACATCTGGAGAGCTACTGTTGGCCATCCCTGTATTATGTGGTTCTGGAAGCCCCCACCCCATTGTACAGCTTGGAGAAGGCATTGTCTCTTTAAATAATTTATACAAGCCAGCTGGTGGCTTGGAAAATGCATTTAAAGTTGCTTTCTTTCTACCTCTTCCTCCCCTTCTATCTTCCTTCCTTCCCTCCCTCAAACATCAGTGGTAGGAGCATCTGCTTGGTAAGCAGAAGGTCCCAGGTTCAATCCCTGGCATCTCCGACTGAAAAGGGTCCAGGCAAATAGGTGTGCAAAACCTCCGCTTGAGACCCTGGAGAGGCTGCTGCCAGTCTGAGTAGACAATACTGATTTTGATAGACTGAGGGTCTGATTCAGTATAAGGCAGCTTCATACGTTCATATATGTACCAGCCCCCCAGCCAATGTTCGCTTTAAGCTGCAGAGTCTTGTGAGCAAAAATTCTACTTTGTGAGCTTCTGGCATTAAAAGTTGTGAGCTACTGCATGGATTAGTGTGCTCTGGGGGACATCCTTCCTGAACGAAGTCAAAGATTTGTGAGCTAGAGGCTAAAAATCTGTGAGCTAGCTCATGCTAACTCAGCTTAGAAGGGGTGCAGTCCGTTTAAATGTGATGGCCGGAACTCCCTTTGGAGTTCCCGTTTGTCACACACTTGCTCCCCGGCTCCACCCGCAATTGTCTCCTGGCTCCACCCCCAAAGTCCCCCAGAGATTTTTTGCATTGGACTTGGCAACCCTACCCTGCGCCTTGTAAGGGGATTAGGCGCCTGCCATCTGCCCCCCGCCCTAGTATCCTGCTATTTCGTTCTGACCCTGCAAGGAGCACGTATGGGTATGTGAAGCTTGCCCATTTGCCTTATTCTCGTTCCTGTGAAAGAGGGGAGGCTGAAAGAATAAGCTTTGAATCCAGTGGCAATTTTTAAGACCAATGAAAGTTTTATTCTGGGTATGAGCTTTCATCTTCGTGTGCACAAAAGCTTATACCCAGGAATTAAACTTTGTTGGTCTTAAAGACACCGCTAGACTCAAACTTTGTTCTGCTGCTTCAGACCAGCGTGGCAACCCACCTGAATCTAGCTGAACGACAATGAGAGTGCTTTGGTTGCAAACACTTTATAGACTGTTTATAAGCAGCTTATTAGGAGTGGCCAAACTGTGGCTCGGGAGCCACGTGTGGCTCTTCCGCATATATTGTGTGGATCTGGAAGCCCCCACTGCCCCGGTCAGCCAGCTTGGAGAAGGCATTTCTCGCTTAAATCACTTCTCCAAGCCAGTCGGTGGCTCAGAGAATGCATTTTAATGTTAAAGTTGCCTTTCTTTCCACCTCTCCTCCCCATCCTCCTTCCCTCCCTCCCTCGCGGCTCTCAAACATTTGATGTTCCTGTCTTGCGGCTCTCGAGCATTGTGCAGGGGGTTGGACTAGATGACCCTGAAGATCCCTTCCAACTCTGATTCTATGATCTGATGTTTCTTCTGTGCGGCTTTTGCATGAAGCAGGTTTGACCACTTCTGTTATAGACCGTAAAAGCTTGCAAAATACAAGAGAGCAAAAAAAAAAAAAATGACAAATAATCCTTAGAATAATCTTATGGAAGTTGGTCCTTGATGACATCTTGATGGGTTTCTCATCTCTCCTCCCCCCCTTCCCTCCTCTTTTCCCCTCACTCATATTTAGATAGAGGGGCTCTGAACATCAGTAACTTAGGCAAACAGCCAAACTGAGGTATCAGTTTAAAACTTAATTGAAGTACTGTTCATGCTTAATTGAAGTACTGTTCATAATACCCCTGTATAAATCGATGGTGCGGTCTCATTTGGAGTACTGTGTGCAGTTCTGGTCGCCGCACCTCAAAAGATATTATAGCATTGGAGAAAGTCCAGAAAAAGGGCAACTAGAATGATTAAAGGGGTGGAACACTTTCCCTATGAAGAAAGGTTAAAACACTTGGGGCTCTTTAGCTTGGAGAAACGTCGACTGCGGGGGTGACATCATAGAGGTTTACAAGATAATGCATGGGATGGAGAAAGTAGAGAAAGAAGTACTTTTCTCCCTTTCTTACCATACAAGAACTCGTGGGCATTCGATGAAATTGCTGAGCAGATGGGTTAAAATGGATAAAAGGAAGTCCTTCTTCACCCAAAGGGTGATTAACATGTGGAATTCACTGCCACAGGAGGTGGTGGCGGCCACAAGCATAGCCAGCTTCAAGAGGGGTTTAGATAAAAATATGGAGCAGAGGTTCATCAGTGGCTATTAGTCACAGTATGTGTGTGTATATATATATATATATATATAAAAATTTGTCACTGTGTGACACAGAGTGTTGGACTGGATGGGCCATTGGCCTGATCTAACATGGGTTCTCTTATATTCTTATGTTCTTATGCTTAGTTGAATGAAGCTGTTCACTCCTTTATGTAGCTGCTGCAGATGCTTTGCAAACAGCTGCTCTGCTGGAGCCCTGGACTATTTTGAGAGCCAGTTTGGTGCAGGGGTTAAGGGGCATGGATTCTTTATCTGGGAGAACTAGGTTTGATTCCCCCCTCCTCCACTTGCAGCTGATGGGGAGACCTTGGGTCAGTCACTGTTCTCTCAGAGCAGTTCTTGAAAGAGCTCTCTCAGCTCCACCTATCATAGGTGTCTGTAGCAGGGAGAGGAAGGGAAAGGAGATTGTAAGCCATTCTGAGACTCCGATTGAAGGGCAGGGTATAAAACCAATCTCTTCTTCTATTGCACAGTTGCCTGAAGACTACAGTTCCCATAATTCTTCCAACACACTTGAATTCCAAGAAGAATGAGGCTGCAGATTTATACCCTGCCCTTCTCTCTGAATCAGAGACTCAGAGCGACTTACAATCTCCTATATCTTCTCCCCCCACAACAGTCACCCTGTGAGGTGGGTGAGGCTGAGAGAGCTCTCAGAGCAGCTGCCCTTTCAAGGACAACTCCTGAGATAGCTATGGCTAACCCAAGGCCATTCCAGCAGCTGTAAGTGGAGGAGTGGGGAATCAAACCCGGGTTCTCTCAGATAACGTCAGGGCATGGCTGAAGCTTGTTGTAAAGGGAGAAAGCCAAAAACATAGCTGCAGTGTTTGTCTTGTTCTAGTACGTCAGTCATGGACTTTTGACATTCGTTATTCCCTTGTGAGAGGAAAGAGTTACCGCTGCAAAGCCACTGAAACTGGAATTCTTTGTTTGGGGGAGGGATTTGTTTGGCTTTGAAGCAAGCTTTCAGTGGTTTCTGTGTGGATTCACGATCCAGTAGTTCCCTGGAAAGCTTGCATTAACATTTGACCGTTTGCGTTTGAAGTTTGCAACTGAGCAGCCCTGCGTTCGCCTTGCTTTTTTTGCGTTCATGCGTCCAGCGGGCGGAGAAGAGACGCTAGCCATAGCCTGGCAACAGTGCCCGTATCTGAGTTGCAGAGAGTCATGTGGAAGTCTCCTACGGCTGAGGAGTCGGTAGGACGTAGAGGCGGGGCCGCTGTTCGCTCCCGGTGGCTTGTGTTCCAGATTGCGCTCTCATAGAAAACCAGGGGGTACCGCTGCTGCGCAGGTTTGTTTGGAACTTCAAGGAAATGTGCAGAGTCAGGGTAGATTTCCCCCTTTGTCTGAGTCTGAGGAAGCAAGGCGGCAGATGTAAAGAACGAACCTTGCAGAGACCCCAGACGAAATAGAAATCTGCAAGGTCTGTCTGGCTAGAAGGAAATGCTCCTAGACTGTTAGAACGCCACAGGTCAGGTACACCCTACCTGGCTTCCATTGTGCAACTCGGGACTAGTGTGTGTGTAGGCTTCCCAGAAAAGCTATCCAAGCCTTGCGTAGACCCAGACAGACTTGATTTTAGCGAGGTTTTCCTGTCCTGTCCTCCCATGTTATCTTGGGGCCATGTTGAGGTTTTGGATTTTTGCTGTTTTCAAGACTTTTTTTATTTATTTTTTTTTGCTACTGAATGTCCTCGTAGGACCAGAATGAATGCGTCAGCAGTTGGAGACCAGTTTGGTGTAGTGGTTAAGTGTGCGGACTCTTAACTGGGAGAACCGGGTTTGATTCCCCACTCCTCCACTTGCAGCTGCTGGAATGGCCTTGGGTCAGCCATAGCTCTGGCAGAGGTTGTCCTTGGAAGGGCAGCTGCTGTGAGAGCCCTCTCCAGCCCCACCCACCTCACAGGGTGTCTGTTGTGGGGGAGGAAGGGAAAGGAGATTGTGAGCCGCTCTGAGACTCTTTGGAGTGGAGGGCGGGATATAAATCCAATATCTTCATCTACTTCACAGGGTGTCTGTTGTGGGGGGGGGGGGGAGGAAGGTAAAGGACATTGTGAGCCGCTTTGAGACTCTTCGGAGTGGAGGGTGGGATATAAATCCAATATCTTCATCTACCTCACAGGGTGTCTGTTGTGGGGGACGAAGGTAAAGGAGATTGTGAGCCACTCTGAGACTCTTCAGAGTGGAGGGCGGGATATAAATCCAATATCTTCATCTACCTCACAGGGTGTCTGTTGTGGGGGACGAAGGTAAAGGAGATTGTGAGCCACTCTGAGACTCTTCAGAGTGGAGGGCGGGATATAAATCCAATATCTTCATCTACCTCACAGGGTGTCGTGTGTGTGTGGGGGGGAAGGTAAAGGAGATTGTGAGCCGCTCAGACTCTTTGGAGTGGAAGGCTGGATATAAATCCAATATCTTCATCTACCTCACAGGGTGTCTGTTGTGGGGGACGAAGGTAAAGGAGATTGTGAGCCGCTCTGAGACTCTTCAGAGTGGAGGGCGGGATAGAAATCCAATATCTTCATATACCTCACAGGGTGTTTGTTGTGGGGGGGGGAGGAAGGTAAAGGAGATTGTGCGCTGCTCTGAGACTCTTTGGAGTGGAGGGCGGGATATAAATCCAATATCTTCATATACCTCACGGGGTGTCTGTTGTGGGGGGGGGGGGAGGAAGGTAAAGGAGATTGTGAGCCACTCTGAAACTCTTCAGAGTGGAGGGCGGGATATAAATCCAATATCTTCATCTACCTCACAGGTGTCTGTTGTGGGGGAGGAAGGGAAAGGAGATTGTGAGCCGCTGAGAGACTCTTCGGAGTGGAGGGCGGGATATAAATCCAATATCTTCATCTACCTCACAGGTGTCTGTTGTGGGGGAGGAAGGGAAAGGAGATTGTGAGCCGCTGTGAGACTCTTTGGAGTGGAGGGCGGGATATAAATCCAATATCTTCATCTACCTCACAGGGTGTCTGTTGTTGGGGGTGGGGGAAGGGAAAGGAGATTGTGAGTCGCTCTGAGACTCTTTGGAGTGGAGGGTGGGATATAAATCCAATATTTTCATCTACCTCACAAGGTGTCTGTTGTGGGGTAGGAAGGGAAAGGAGAATGTGAGCTGCTCTGAGACTCTTCAGAGTGGAGGGCGGGATATAAATCCAATATCTTCTTCATCTTCTTCTTGATGGAGCTCAGCTGTGATCCCCGCTCCATTTTGTATAATACTGTTGGGAGCACTTGGCAACGGAGCTTGCTGCAGCTGAGATCTGTAAAGTGCTGGCTTGTGTGGTACCGCTGTTGTGAACAAAGCCCATTAAGTAATAGTCTTGTAGAATGCGTCGGTGGAGTCGTCACCAACTTTATAGCAAAGGGATGCTACGAAGAAATGATTTGAAGCCAACTCCCAAGCTGGAATTCTCAAGAGTGGTGAGAGACCTAGTGGAAAGGGCTCAGTGGCAAAGCATGGCATGCAGAGAGTGCCAGGTTCAGTCCCTGGCATCTCCAGTTAAGAACCAGGCAGTAGGTGATGTTAAAGACCCTGGGACCCTGGAGAGAGCTTCTGCCAGCCCGAAGAGACGATATTGACATTGATGGACCAAGGGGCTGATTCGATATAAGGCAGCCTCATCCGTTCTGTTTCTTTCTCCCATGTAATGTTCAGACAGTCTTTGCCAGTGTGGTAGTCGATCCAGAGCTTCCAAAAGGTTGTTCAATCGACCTGAAGGCAGATTTAAAAACTCCTATGGGCAGAGCACGGATCCCTGGCCGTGGTTTGTCCCTGGCTCTGTTCTGTATGCTTTTTTCAAATATGCACGATCTCTGGTTGAAGCTTGCATATCTGTCAGTTAACTTTTAGTTGTACAAAACTTGGCCTGAACTACCTCGCTAGGTTAGTTGTGAGGCTAAAATGGGGGTGGGGGGAAAGACATAGGCCACTTTGGGACCCCGTTGGGATTAAATAAAATAAATAACTACACAACTTGGTTGTTCAAGCTGTTGACAAAAATGTGCAGTTAGGTTTTTTTTTTTAAACAGGTGAGACTTGTGGCTATGAATTTGAATTTTTGCTTGTTTTCCTGTACGCACTATTGGTGGTTGAAGCTTACATATTTTTTCATTGTACAAAACGTGGCCTAACCTACCTTGCTAGGTTAGCTGCGAGGCTAAAACGGAGGGGAAAGATGTAGGCCGCTCTGCGGGGGGGGTGGGGAGGGATTGGGATTAAATAAAATAAATAAATACACAGCCTGGTTCAACGGTTTTTCAAGCTGTTGACAAAAAATGTTGAATTATTATTTCTTAAACAGGTGAAACCTGTGGCTAAGAATTTGAATTTCTGCTTGTTTGGAAATGCAGCACATGAAAACAGGGGCTGTGGGGACCTGCTTCAACAAAGTGAAGCATTCTATCATTACAAGCCCCAGGTGAGTGCATTGCATGACCAAGGATTGGAGGGAAGTGTCTTTGCTCTGGCTGCTATTATTCCCCTTCTGCGTTAAGAATGGTCACTGCCCTTAAAGGCATCCTGCATCCTGGAGTGTCAGGGTTCAGTGGAAATAGGGTTGGGGGAGCACTTTTCAGAGGGCATATAGCCTGCTCCTAATCTACCCACATGATAAAATAAAATTAGGGCTTGACAAGGCCAATTTCCTTTTTCTCTTTGGAGTAGAAAACCGTCTGAAATGGAACATTTTTCCAGCGCTGGATTTTGTTGTGGAAAATTCTAGTTTCTGAAGATTGGTTATTTTATAAAGCTATATTATAACAGTTTTACAAATGGATGTAAAACGTTTTTTTTTTCATTTTACAAATGGATGTTTGTTTTTTTACCAATGGATGTAAATTATTTCTACAAACGGATGCCCTGTGGCTATACAGCATTAGGCGAACTAGGCAGATTCATAGGTTTTTCAGGTGATTAATCCTAGGGATTATATGAAAGAGGATGCGTGTTTTATTGACTTGCGAAACGGAAGGATAAAACCCAGATACATATAATAATCCAAACATCAAATGATGAATTTGCCTAATTGGTTGTGCTGGTCCAGTTAAAACCAGGACTTTTTAAAGCTACTTATTTAGCTGTCTCTTCTTGCCTATTTTATTTACCAGTCTGATGCAGCATTCATTCAAGAGATGCTGTTTCAGATTCTGAAGTTCTTCTTCCTAACACGGTCTGGGTGGCAACTGATAACTGGAGGCAATATTGTTTTCTTCAGGAGGAATTGTACTTGCCGTTGCAACTGGTCTCTGAATCTCCTATTTCTAAAACCGGTCTTTTAATTTGACTTCAGGTAAACAGCACTAAGCCAGAAATGGATGCACAGTTGTTCTCGCCACTGTTCGGAGGGATCACGAATACACCACCCAATGTGGAGTCTCCCCAGTTATACAGCAGCTGGTCAACGTGTGCCGATGACACCACGGCTGTTGGTTCATTGCAAGATTGCACCAAAAAAAGGTATGAAGTGATTGCCATGTGGGAGAGCATTTTCTAGACATCTTCCTGGGAGGGGCTGTGGCTCAATTTTAGAGCATCTGCTTAAGAACATAAGAGAAGCCAGGTTGGATCTGGCTAATGGCCCATCCAGTCCAACACTCTATGTCACACAGTGGCCAAAAAACCAGGTGCTATCAGGAGGTCCATCAGTGGGGCCAGGATACTAGAAGCCCTCCCACTGCTGCCAAAGCACCAAGAATACAGAGCATCACTTGCCCCAGACAGAGAGTTCCATCTATTTGTTGTTTAGTCACACAGTCAAGTCCGACTCTTTGCGACCCCATGGACAAAGTCACGCCAGGCCCTCCTGTCTTCCACCATCCTCCGAAGTCTGCTCAAATTCATGTTAGTTACATCAGTAACGCTGTCCAGCCATCTCATCTTTTGCCGTCCCGTTCTTTTGCCTTCTGTCTTTCCCAGCATCAGGATCTTCTCCAGTGAGTGCTCCCTTCTCATTTGGTGGCCAAAGTATTTGAGCTTCAGCTTCAGCAGCTGACCTTCCAGGGAACAGTCTGGGTTGATTTCCCTTAGGACTGACTGATTGGATTTTCTTGCAGTCCAAGGGAGTCTCAAGAGTCTTCTCCAGCACCACAGCTTAAAAGCATTAATTCTTCTGCGCTCGGCCTTCCTTATGGTCCAGCTCTTACAGCCATACATTACTACTGGGAATACCATCGCTTTGACTACACGGACTTTTGTTGGCAGGGTGATGTCTCTACTTTTTATTATACTGCCCAGGTTCGCCATAGCTGTCCTCCCCAGGAGAAAACGTCTTTTAATTTTAAATTTAATTTAATCTTGGATCCCAGAAATGTGAAGTCTGTCACTACTTCCATGTCTTCCCCTTCTATTTGCCATGGTGTGATGGGGCCAGATGCCATAATCTTAGGTTTTTTGATGTTGAGTTTCAACCCTACTTTTGTGCTCTCCACTTTCGCCCTCAACAAGACGTTCTTTAGATCCTCCTCACTTTCTGCCATTAGAGTGGTATCATCTGCATATCTGAGGTTGTTGATGGTTTCCCCGGCAATCTTAATTCCTGCTTCATCCAGGCCAGCATTCTGCATGATGTACTCTGTATATAAATTAAATAAGCAGGGTGACAATATACATCTTTGTCAAACTCCTTTTCCTATTTTAAACCAATCTGTTGTTCCATATCCCATTCTGACAGTTGCTTCTTGAGCCTTATACAGGTTTCTCAGGAGACATGTGAGGTGGTCTGGTAGTCCTATCTCTTTAAGGACTTGCCACAGTTTGTTGTGATCCACACAAAGGCTTTAGCATAGTCAATTAAACAGAAATAGATGTTTTTCTGATACTCCCATGCTTTCTCCATAATCCAGCAAATGTTGGCAATTTGTTCTCTAGTTCCTGTACCTCTCTGAAACCCATCTTGAACTTCTGGTAGTTCCCGATCTACGTACTGCTGAAGCCTAGCTTGTAGGATCTTTAACATGACCTTGCTGGCATGTGAAATGAGTGCAATGGTGCGATAGTTTGAACATTCCTTGATATTACCCTTCTTTGGGATTGGGATATAAACTGACCTTTCCCAATCCTGTGACCACTGTTGCGTTTTCCAAATTTGTTGACATAATGTGTGCATCACTTTAACAGCATCATCTTTTAGGACTTTGAATAGCTCAACTGGAATACCGTCATCTCCGCTCGCTTTGTTGTTAGTAATGCTTTCTAAGGCCCATTTGACTTCACACTCCAGGATGTCTGGCTCAAGGTCAGCAATTTCACTGTCATGGTTGTCAAGGACATTGAGATCCTTCTTGTATAATTCTTCTGTGTATTCTTACCACCTCTTCCTGAGCTCTTCTACTTCTGTTAGGTCCCTACCGTTTTTGTCCTTTATCATGGCCATCTTTGCACGAAACATTCTCTTGATTTCTCCAATTTTCTTGAAGAGATCTCTTGTCCTTCCCATTCTATTATTTTCCTCTGTTGCTTTGCATTGTTCTTTCAAGGAGGCCTCCTTATCTCTCCTTGCTGTTCTCTGAAAATCTGCATTCAGTTGGGTGAATTTTTCCTTTTCACCTTTGCCTTTCGCTTTCCTTCTTTCCTCAGCTATTTGTAAAGCCTCATCAGACAGCCACTTTGCTTTCTTGCATTTCTTTTTCTTTGGGATGATGCTGATTGCTCCCTTCTGTACAATGTCACGAACCTCTGTCCATAGTTCTTCCGGCACTCTGTCTATCAACTCTGGTTCCTTAAACCTATTCTTCACCTCCACTGTATATTCATAAGGGATGTGATCAAGGTCAAACCTGAATGGCCTGATGGTTTCCCCAGTTTTCGCCTGAATTTTGCGATGAGTAGCTCATGATCTGAGCCGCAGTCAGCTCCAGGTCTTGTTTTTGCTGACTGTAAGGAGCTTCTCCATCTTTGACTGCGGAGTATATAATCAATCTGATTTCTGTGTTGCGCATCAGGGGACGTCCACATGTAGAGTCGCCTTTTAGGTTGTTGGAAGAGGGTGCTCGTTATGACCAGCTTGTTCTCTTGACAAAACTCTACTAGCCTTTGCCCGGCTTCATTTTGTTCTCCAAAGCCAAACTTGTCAGTTGTTTCGGTCACCTTTTGACTTCCTACTTTGGCATTCCAGTCCCCTATGATGAGGAGGACATCTTTTTTGGTGTTAATTCTAGAAGGTGTTATAGATCTTCATAGAACTGGTCCACTTCAGCCTCTTCTGCATCAGTGGTTGGGGCATAGATTACTGTGATATTGAATGGTTTGCCTTGGATACGGACCAAGATCATGCTATCATTTTTGAGATTGTATCCCATTACTGCCTTCCTCACTCTCTTGTTAACTATAAAGGCCACACCATTTCTTCTACAGGACTCTTGCCCACAATAATAGATGTGGTGATCCTCTGAGTTAAATTCACCCAATCCCGTCCATTTTAGTTCACTGATTCCCAGGATGTCGATGTTCAGTCTTGCCGTCTCTTGTTTGACCACATCCAGCTTACCTTGTTTCATAGATCTTAACATTCCACGTTCCAATGCAGTATTGTTCTTTGCAGCATTGGACTGTTCTTTCACCATCAGACACATCCACAGCTGAGCTTCCTTTTGGCTTTGGCCCAGCTGCTTCACTCTTTCTGTGGTTACTTGGACTTGCCCTCCGCTCTTCCCCAGTAGCATATTGGGCACCTTCTGACCTGAGGGGCTCATCCTCCAGCGCCGTATCTTTTAGCCTTTTGTTACTGTCCATGGGGTTTTCTTGGTAAGGATACTGGAGTGCGTTGCCATTTCCTTCTCCAGTGGATTACGTTTCGTCTGGGTTCTCAGCTGTGGCCTTGGGTGGCCCTTGCATGGCATAGCCCACAGCCTCACTGAACTGTGCAAGCCCTCTCGCCACGGCAAGGCAGAAATCCATGGGAGGTTCCAGGTTCCATCTATACCTTGTGGCTAATAGCCACTGATGGACCTCTGCTCCATATGTTTATCCAATCCCTTTTGAAGCCATCTTTGCTTGTAGCCGCCGCCACCTCCTGTGGCAGTGAATTCTACGTATTAATCACTCTTTGGATGAAGAAGTACTTCCTTTTATCCGTTCTAACTCAACTGCTCAGCAATTTCATTGAGTGTCCCCGAGTTCTTGTATTGTGAGAAAGAGAGAAAAGTGCTTCTTTCTCTACCCCATGCATAACCTTGTAAACCTCTAACATGTCACCCATCGGTCATCGTTTCTCCAAACTAAAGAGCCCCAAGAGAAAGGGTTCCAACCCGTTAATCATTCTAGTTTCCCTTCATAGGGAAAGGGTTCCAACCCATTAATCATTCTAGTTGCCCTTTTCCGCACTTTCCCCAAATGCTTTAAGATCTTTTTTGAGGAGTGGTGACCACAATTGTACACAGCATTCCAAATGAATGCAAAAGGTTCCAGGTTCAATCCCCAGCATCTCCAGTTAGAAGGGTTAGGCAGTAGGTGGTTTTATTATCTGAGACTCTGAAAAGCAGCTACCATTCTGAGTAGACAGTACTGACTTTGATGGACGAAGGGTCTGATTCAGCAGAAGGCAGCTTCGTGCGTTCATTTGGAAGTGCGACAGCCATTGGAAGCATGTCATTTCCAAAAGATTTTTATATACTGGCAGATTTGTTCCTTAAAATTTTACAATAAATTCGGGTTAGTGGAATAGAATTAGTCATATTTATTTGAAAAAAGTCATTTTTATATGAAGAAAGGTTCAAACGCTTGGGGCTCTTTAGCTTGGAGAAACGTCGACTGCAGGGTGACATGATAGAGGTTGACAAGATTATGCCTGGGGTGGAGAAAGTAGAGGAAGAAGTCCTTTTCTCCCTTTCTCACAATACGAGAACTCGTGGGCATTCAATGCAATTGCTGAGCAGTCTGGTTAAAACGGATAAAAGGAAATACTTCTTCATCCAAAGGGTGATTAACATGTGGAATTCACTGCTATGGGAGGTGGTGGCGGCTAAAAGCATAGCCAGCTTTGAGGAGATTTAATAATAATATGGAGCAGAGGTCCATCAGTGGCTATTAGCCACAGTGTGTGTGTATGTGTATGTGTTATATGTATGTAAGTATGTGTGTGTGTGTATGTGTGTGTATATATATACACACACACACACATATATATTGGCCACTGTGTGACACGAGAGTGTTGGACTGGATGGGCCATTGGCCTGATCCATCATGGCTTCTCTTATGTTCTTATGTGATAAAGAGTGTTGGACTAGATGGGCCATTGGCTTGATCCAACATGGCTTCTCTTATGTTCTTACGTGACACAGAGTGTTGGACTGGAGGGGCCATTGGCCTGATCCAACATGGCTTCTCTTTATGTTCTTATGAGACACAGAGTGTTGGACTGGATGGGCTATTGGCCTGATCGAACATGGCTTCTCTTATGTTCTTATGTGACACAGAGTGTTGGACTGGATGGGCCATTGGCCTGATCCAACAGGGCTTCTCTTCTGTTCTTATGTGACACAGAGTGTTGGACTGGAGGGGCCATTGGCCTGATCCAACATGGCTTCTCTTATGTTCTTAAAACCCCAAAGGTTTGCTATAAGCCTCCTGCCTCAAATCAAAGGTTCTTGCGCCTGCTCAAGGTACCTCTGCTTGTTTCTACATGTGGTGTTCAAACATCTCATTTGCAGGGCACAGATAAACCTGTCGTACTCCGGCAGCGGGCCTGACATGTTTGGTTTAGTGTCAAGCATCCTAGAGGAACCGAACAAGCAAGAACCTGTAACAGACTGGTAAGCAATGTTGACTATTTACGTGTTGTTTATAAAGTAACACGGCAGCTGTACTGGAACTGTTGAAGTAAATTGTACTGCAGTTATGTGTGTTTCATGTATGTTTGCACAGCCTGCGTCTTATTCAGTGTGGAGGCTGTGTTAGATTTAAATGGCTTTCTCTCCTTTTGTTGTAGAAAAGCTGTGATTATTTTAAACAGACTAGAAAAAATATATTATTGCTAAGAAGAGCAAAGTGGAAATACACTTGCCATGTGTTTATTTCTAAACAGAGCACAATTGTCTTGAGAGCCAGTTTGGTTTAGTGGTGAAGTGTGCAGACTCTTATCTGGGAGAACTGGGTTTGATTCCCCACTCCTCCACTTGCAGCTGCTGGAATGGCCTTGGGTCAGTCATAGCTCTATGGGTCAGTCATAGCTCTAATAGAGAGCCAGTTTGGTGTAGTGATTAAGTGTGCGGACTCTTATCTGGGAGAACCGGGTTTTGATTCTCCACTCCTCCACTTGCACCTGCTCGAATGGCCTTGTGTCAGCCATAGTGGTTAAGTGGGCAGACTCTTATCTGGGAGAACCGGGTTTGATTTCTCCACTCCTCCACTTGCAGCTGCTGGAATGGCCTTGGGTCAGCCATAGTAGTGAAGTGTGCAGACTCTTATCTGGAAGAACCGGGTTTGATTCCCCACTCCTCCACTTGCACCTGTTGGAATGGCCTTGGGTCAGCCGTAGCTCTGGCAGAGGTTGTCCTTGAAAGGGCAGCTGCTGTAAGAACCCTCTCCAGCCCCACCCACCTCACAGGGTGTCTGTTGTGGGGGAAGAAGGTAAAGGAGATTGTGAGCCGCTCTGAGACTCTTCAGAGTGGAGGGCGAGATATGAATCCAATATCCTCATCTACCCTCACAGGGTGTCTGTTGTGGGGGAGGAAGGGAAAGGAGATTTTGAGCTGCTCTGAGACTCTTCGGAGTGGAGGGCGGGATATAAATCCAATATCTTCTTCTTGACATTATTGCCCAGTTTATCCAAATTCCTTCCTCATGTAAATTAAAATTGTCATTGGAGTTATCACAAAGGATTTAACTGTTTTTGAAAACAAAGGTTCAGCCCAAAATATACCCCACAGTAAAGGTGTCTCTTCGGAATTTCAGAGGATTCATGCTGATTATGGATTGTTATTAAAATAGAAGCCGAGAGCATTGTAAAGTATTTTTCAAGTCTGACCATGTACAATCTAGCTTTCATACATTGTGTTGATGGAACAAAGTGTTTAGCATTAAAAAAAAATTGTCTTTTACAGGAACTCTCTTTCAAGATTGTTTTCCACCCATGCGGTCATCAGATCCAGAGAACAGTTTTCTCAGGGCTTTTTCCGAAAAATATTTTGGAAAACAAAGATCTCACTAACTCAGTTGGCACGTTGCACCCTTACGAAGAAAACACGAGGGAGTCATCCTCCGCAGAGTCGTTAAAGAAAGACCTTGACAGTTTCCACCTTACAGGAACCTGGCACGTGCTCGCCGATCCTTGCCCCTCGGTCTCCCGAAAAAGATGTTCAGGGATGCTGGTCCCACAAACAAGGTTTTCAAACGGCCTGGGATCAATCAAAACGACAGTCTAGAATATCAGAACATGCATGGTTATGACAAGAAGCAATTAAATACCGACGGTGGGAGGAATCATACGGATTTTAACACTTTCTCATCTCAAGTTAGAGGAAAAACTGGTGCAGGATAAAGAAATATTCCAAAACGGATCAAGCAAGAAGAGTCCTTGGGGGAAACGATCCGGAAGGACCGAGCCAGTACTTCAGCCAGCCGTCTAATAATCCTGCCGTCCAGGGCATATGGGGACCTGGTAACCCAAGGAAACAACTTGTCTCCTGCAAGATTCGCAGATTTCACCACTGCTCCTGAATCACAGCAGTTTGGTTTCCCACCCCTATACATTTGCAGTCCGGCGTCTAACAAAGAAAACAGCTTCCCTGATGGAACGAATACAAAATTGCCAGGAAGCCTACCCGCCGAACACCCGTAATGGTATTAATACAGAAATAGCCTTTGGTAACGCTGAATGTAAAGCCTCTGTATATCCTCCAAAAGTGTCCTGTAATTCCCTGCCTCTAAAACCAGCCATACAGAATACAAATTCATCTTACAATGGATACACATGGTTGGATACCAAAATACTAAATGCAGCGACTCCGTCATGTGCCGCTTACGGGGAGCAAGTGAACTCTCAGCTGTCTTCAGCTCACTTGAGCAGGCCTTCCGCCGATCCGTCTGCAGGCCAGGTTGTCTGTTCACAGAGGTTCCCCACGTCCCCTTCGAGAAAAGACGGGAAACTGCAAATGTCCAATAACGTTCCGAATACCTCAGGGCTTTCCAGCTTCTCAGAAAAACAGAAGAAACCCGGCCCCATCGGGCGCTGTCAGAACCCTTCCTTGGTAACTTCAGAAGGACTGTATGTAAAATGCCTATTGGTACCCCACCCAGCGGGTTATCCCAACAGTATTCTGCAAACGAGAATGCCAAACATCATAGGTTTCATAATAAGCAAAGCCAATTCAGCGCTCATGGAAGAGCAGCGCATAACGAGAGAAGTAAAAATAACGGGATTCCGCATGCGGGATACGCAGGCCCAAACCAAGCTCCGTTTGACGCATCGAGAAGAAATCAAGAGCGGAACGGGGACAGCCTGTCAGACTTCATCAACCCTTCATTCCTTCCTCTTTTCCCGTTAGTGCCTGGATGTAAGCACACGCCCACTTTCCCTCCATTTAATCCTCCCCCATTCCCCTCGCCAGCAAACGTTGCCTTTTCTCCCTTGCCCTTTCCACTGTCTGAACTGGTGGGCCTCTTCCACTATGAGGATTTTCACCACCTGAGCCCTTTCATGAATGATCTCTTTTGCGCTGAGGTGTCTGCGCCATGCCTCGCCTTTCCCCCTCCTCTGAACAACTGCAGGCCTCCAAAGAATCGCAGCGGACCTGCAAACGAGCTCCATATTCATCTAGAAGAATGTTATGATCAATGGAGGGCCCTCGAGAGGGAACGGAAAAAGGTCAGTGGTGTGATCAGTGGTAAGTTTAAATCTGAGAGGTGCTAATGGTAAAATTTATAGAAGAAGATATTGGATTTATATCCCGCCCTCCACTCCGAAGAGTCTCAGAGCGGCTCACAATCTCCTTTACCTCCCCCCCCCCCCACAACAGACACCCTGTGAGGTAGATGAAGATATTGGATTTATATCCCACCCTCCACTCCGAAGAGTCTCAGAGTGGCTCACAATCTCCTTTACCTTCCTCCCCCACAACAGACACCCTGTGAGGTAGATGAAGATATTGGATTTATATCCCGCCCTCCACTCCGAAGAGTCTCAGAGCGGCTCACAATCTCCTTTACCTTCCTCCCCTACAACAGACACCCTGTGAAGTGGGTGGGGCTGGAGAGGGCTCTCACAGCAGCTGCCCTTTCAAGGACAACCTCTGCCAGAGCTATGGCTGACCCAAGGCCATGCCAGCAAGTGCAAGCGGAGGAGTGGAGAATCAAACCCGGTTCTCCCAGATAAGAGTCCGCACACTTAACCACTACACCAAACTGGCTCTCTATTAGAGCTATGGCTGACCCAAGGCCATTCCAGCAGCTGCAAGCGGAGGAGTGGAGAATCAAACCCGGTTCTCCCAGATAAGAGTCCACACACTTAACCACTACACCAAACTGGCTCTCTATTAGAGCTATGGCTGACCCAAGGCCATTCCAGCAGCTGCAAGCGAGGAGTGGAGAATCAAACCCGGTTCTCCCAGATAAGAGTCCGCACACTTAACCACTACACCAAACTGTTCTCTATTAGAGCTATGGCTGACCCAAGGCCAGTCCAGCAGCTGCAAGCGGAGGAGTGGAGAATCAAACCCGGTTCTCCCAGATAAGAGTCCACACACTTAACCACTACACCAAACTGGCTCTCTATTAGAGCTATGGCTGACCCAAGGCCAGTCCAGCAGCTGCAAGTGGAGGAGTGGGGAATCAAACCCGGTTCTCCCAGATAAGAGTCCAGGCACTTAACCACTATACCAAACTGGCTCTCTATTAGAGCTCTGGCTGACCCAAGGCCATTCCAGCAGGTGCAAGTGGAGGAGTGGGGAATCAAACCCGGTTCTCCCAGATAAGAGTCTGCACACTTAACCACTATACCAAACTGGCTCTCTATTAGAGCTATGGCTGACCCAAGGCCATCCCTGCAGGTGCAAGTGGAGGAGTGGGGAATCAAACCCGGTTCTCCCAGATAAGAGTCTGCACACTTAACCACTACACCAAACTGGCTCTCCAGAGAGGGAGATGGAAGCAGACAACAGCCAGTTGTTCGGGGACCTGATAGAAGCCCTCTGGGGGCCTGATTTGGCCTATGGTTTGTATTTTCGACACCCCCTGAGTTAGATCTTGCAGCTCTGTTCAGCTGAGAGCCAGCTCTGTGTGCATGGACTCTTATCTGGGAGAGCTGCGTTTTGGAGTGGCCTTGGGTCAACTGTACTCTTCCAGAGCTCTCTCAGCCCCAGCTACCTCACAGGGTGTCTGTTTTGGGAAGGGGGGAGGGAAAGGAGATTGTGAGCCGCTCTGAGACGCCAAACGAAGGGCAGGAGTATAAACAGGGCCCTACCCAGGATTTTAGAAGTTGGGGGGGGGTGGGGCTTTTAAAAAGTCAGGGGGGGCCCCTTTCCCATCCGCTGCGGGGTTTGCCGCTTCTCAGAAGCCTTCTATTATTTATTTATTTATTACATGCGACTCATATCCCGCCCTCTCCCCAAGCGGACTCAGGGCGGCTCCCGACATCGTGTCGATACATTAAACCAATAAAACCTATAAAACCATCATTTCAATTTTAAAAAACATATTTCAGTTTTAAAAACCATTCTATGGTGTGGCATCACTACAATATAATATAGGCGGCATTGAATTCTCGAACAGCGATCGCCAGCATTCTATGTGATATCCGGTGACAGCCCTCTTCCATTAAACATCGAAAGCCTGCTTAAACAATTCGGTCTTACAGGGCCTGCGGAACGCGGACAAATCCCGCAGGGCCCTTATGGCTTCCCGAAGGGTGTTCCAAAGTTCTGGTGCTGCCACCGAAAAAAGCCCTAGATCTTGTTTACACATAACCTGGTTTCTTTTGGCCCCGGGGGCGGACAGTAGATTTTTTGCCCCTGAGCGCAGTGCTCTCTGGGGGATATATGGGGAAAGGCGTCCCTTAGATAGGCAGGTCCCTGACTATAGAGGGCTTTAAAGGTTAATACCAACACCTTGAAGCGAACTCGGAACACGACAGGTATCCAGTGCAGCTCTCTCAGCACTGGCTGAATGTGCTCCCATCGCGGCAGCCTCATTAACAGCCATGCCGTAGCATTCTGCACTCCGGGTTAGCGTCAAGGGTAGCCCCATGTAGAGAGCATTACAGTGATCTATTCTTGAGGTGACCGTAGCCCTCCAGGGGCCTGATTTGGCCTATGGTTTGTATTTTTGACACCCCTGAGTTAGATCTTGCAGATCTGTTCAGCTGAGAGCCAGTTCTGGGATAGGGGCAAAAGCCGGAGGCTCTGAAAGTGGCCAAGCCGAGGCATCCAGGCCTAAGACTTTGGCGTCAAGAAGGGACTGCATCTCATGTGCAAGCAGGGGGGAGTTCCTTCCACCTTCCTCTCCCCCACTATGCAGCCAGTAGCCCCATGCCTCGTGGCTTCCTCCACTTCCTCCGCCTCCCTCCTCTCTGCCTGCTGCTTGTGCAGGGTACTGTGCCCCGCTCAGCTCTCCTGGTTCCACCTGCCGCTTGATGATACTTTGCCATCTCAGCCGTGGCAAAAAGGGGGGGGGGAGTAGACTGTGCCCTGGAGGGCCCCAGGAGCCCCCCCCCCCCCCCCCCGGCGGCTACAGGCCTGAGTGTGAACATATGAAGCTGCCTTATACTGAATCAGACCTTTGGTCCATCAAGTCAGTACTGTCTTCTCAGACTGGCAGCGGCTCTCCAGGGTCTCAAGCTGAGGTTTTTCACGCCTACTTGCCTGGACCCTTTTTTGGAGATGCCGGGGATTGAACCTGGGACCTTCTGCTTCCCAAGCAGATGCTCTACCACTGAGCCACAGCCCTATTCATGGCTCTCCAGGGTCTCAAGCTGAGGTTTTTCACGTCTACTTGCCTGGACCCTTTTAGTTGGAGATGCTGGGGATTTAACCTGGGACCTTCTGCTTTCCAAGCAGATGCTCTACCACTGAGCCACAGCCCCATTCATGGCTCTCCAGGGTCTCAAGCTGAGGTTTTTCACGTCTACTTGCCTGGACCCCTTTTAGTTGGAGATGCCGGGGATTTAACCTGGGACCTTCTGCTTACCAAGCAGATGCTCTACCACTTAGCCATAGCCCCATTCATGGCTCTCCAGGGTCTCAAGCTGAGGTTTTTTACGTCTACTTGCCTGGACCCTTTTAGTTGGAGATGCCAGGGATTGAACCTGGGACCTTCTGCTTTCCAAGCAGATGCTCTACCACTGAGCCACCGTCCCTCCACTAAAAGTATGAATCAGATAATATATCAGTGCCAATCTGTGACTGCTTAGATCAGATCCATAGGAATAGGCAGCCCAGGGGCCCAGTGTGGTACCCACCAATCCCTTTCCTGGTGCCCTTCCAAGTGTTTTTTAGGAAGTGGGTGGGGTTCTTGCCAACCTGAGGTTTCTGATTGGCCGCTTCGATCCCGATCATCTGCAGATTAGCATGGTTTCAGTGGCAGTTGCCGCCACCATGCTTGTTTTGTTCTCTCGCCTCCCCCCAGTTTGGCGTAGTGGTTAAGTGCACAGACTCTTACCTGGGAGAACCAGGTTTGATTCTCCGCTCCTCCACTTGCACCTGCTGGATGGCCTTGGGTCAGCAATAGCTCTAATAGAGAGCCAGTTTGGTGTAGTGGTTAAGTGCATGGACTCTTATCTGGTGAGACCAGGTTTTATCCCCACTCCTCCACTTGCAGCTGCTGAATGGCCTTGGGTCAGCAATAGCTCCAATAGAGAGCCAGTTTGGTGTAGTGGTTAAGTGCATGGACTCTTACCTGGGAGAACCAGGTTTGATTCTCCGCTCCTCCACTTGCACCTGCTGGGATGGCCTTAGGTCAGCCATCGCTCTAATAGAGAGCCAGTTTGGTGTAGTGGTTAAGTGCATGGACTCTTATCTGGGAGAACCAGGTTTTATTCCCGCTCCTCCACTTGCAGCTGCTGGAATGGCCTTGGGTCAGCCATAACTCTAATAGAGAGCCAGTTGGGTGTAGTGGTGGAAGTGTGCGGACTCTTATCTGGGAGAGAACCGGGTTTGATTCCCCGCTCCTCCTCTTGCAGCTGCTGGAATGGCTTTGGGTCAGCCGTAGCTCTCGCAGAGCTGTCCTTGAAAGGGCAGCTTCTGTGAGGAGCTCTCTCAGCCCCCACCACTTTTGTGGGGGAAGAAGGTAAAGGAGCTTGTAAGCTGCTCTGAAACTCTGATTCAGAGAGAAGGGTGGGGTATAAATCTATGATCTTCTTTCCCAGTGTATGTTAAAGATACAGAATTATAGACTTGCAAGAGACTTCCAGGGCCATCTAGTCCCACCCCTTCCACAATACAGGGAATTCCCAGGTACCTCCCCTGGCCACTCTTCTCCCCTGCATTTGAGCTTCCTCGCGTGAGTGTTGTGCCCACTACCCTGTATCATAATTCCAAAGGTGCCCACAGGCTCAAAAAGGTTGAAGACCCCCTGGCCTAGACCCCCCCCATTCCCACCTGACTGCTTGCTTCCCCAAATAATCCTGAAGTGTGACTGGACTGGAAGAAGACTGAAATGGCTCAGATTCTGCCCCAGGACATTCAGTGTCTGCCTTTTTCTGCGCTGGAGAGCGCTTAAAACTCATAACATTTTATTTTGAGCCTGTTTTTTTTTTTTACGGTAGGCTTATCAGTGATAATGATAGGAAGCTTGGAAGGATTAGCACTTCATCAAAGACTTAAACAGGGGCGTGTCTCAAAATGCAATCAGGATAAGGGTAGGGAAAGAGCCGTAAAGCTGGGAATGGCTTGGGATGTGAACGTGTTCTGTTTTCTCTTCAGGCCGAGGCAGAACTCGCCAGGAACTTCCCCGGGAAGCGAGTGTCCAGTTCAAACAACACCACTCCCTTTTCCAGGCTCCCTGCTAAACCTTCCCGGGTGGATCGCTTGATTGTGACCAGTTCCGGAACAGGCGAGGGTAAGCTGTGCTCAAGGGGGGAACCCCTCTGTGTGGGTTGTCTTGAGGGGTGGGTGGGAATTGCTTGGCTGTTAAAAGACATGTGTTCCGTGAGAGGAGAGAACAGAATTGAAACCAACCGGAGTTGGATCAGTCCCGATTCATTTTGGCCCGTTTGCTGCCCTTAATGTGGAGTCTGAACCAGAAATGGGGAGGAAGTGGCTCTATGGAGGTGTGGACTTTATTTCCCCGTAGACTTTGGCTGGCATCTTTGTGTCCGTGGACACATCTTTCCCATCTAACAGAGCTTTGTGTGTGACTTTTCCTTTTCTGGCCTTCCTGTTGAGTTTCCTCCTCTTCCCTTTGTGCCTTGTCAGAGGTATTCTTCACTTGGCTCCAGTGTTCCCTCTAAGCTGAGTTAGTATGAGCTAGCTCACGGATTCTTAGCCTCTGGCTCGCACCTTTTTTCCTCGCTCGGAAAAATGGCCTCAGAGCAAACTAATTTCTGCAGTAGCTCATGACTTCGAATGCCAGTAGCTCACAAAGTAGAATTTTTGCTCGCAAGACTCCACAGCTTAGAGGGAGTCTTGCTTGGCTCCCTGTTTGTTTAATAACATCGTTTCATTTCTCCCACAATGTGACACGGGACGTCGCTTCTCGTGGCAGCTGAATTGCCCCGTAGCACCTTCTTTCCCAGCCCATTTTCTGCTTAGGATGGGTTTTCTGCTTAGGATGAGCTTACGTGAGCTTGGTCTTCCTGCGCAGCGCTCGGCTGTAGTGATAGTTCCGTCGCGGTTAGGAACCGTAGTTTATTGGACAAGTGGAAATGTGCATGTCTCTGCTGTTGCAAAGTGGAACGAGGCCATCTGTGCGCCTACGAAATTCAGTCTCGCCTGACTTTCTTTTAAGGTGCACACCTTAATTGGGAAAATGGGAAGGCTTTGTGGCGTCCCTGTCCATGCTAACATAGCCGTCACTCTGGCGCATCACTTGGAAGCCATCCGTGCGACCCAAGCAAGACGCAAGGACGAGATCGTCAATGCCGTCAATCCTCAGAGGCAGGGAACCTCTCGCTACAACAGCGAAAAGGGTAAGTACTTTCCGACCGTTGGCACTTACCTGTTCTCTCTCTCTCTCTCTCTCTCTCTCTCTCTCTCTCTCTCTCTCTCTCTCTCTCTCTCTCACTGGATTGAGTACATTTGCAGGTGAGCATGAATTTGTGAAGGAACACCACAACGGCTGCACAACATACAGTTATGTTTAAATTTACAGTTATGTTCAAATATTTGTGATTTATATCCCGCTCTTCCCACCAGGTGGCTCAGGGCGGCTTACAGCATATAAAATCTAACATAAAAATATAAAAATTTAAACATTTTACACAGTTTATACAGTTAAAACATTAAGAACATACAGCAGTCTTATAAAACTACACTCAGTTTCAAGTGCCGGTTAGTTGTAAGCCAGCCGGAAGAGGACTGTCTTACAGGCCCTGCGGAATTGGGCAAGATCCCGCAGGGCCCTCACCTCTTCCGGCAGCTGGTTCCACCAGGAAGGGGCCATTACGGAGAAGGCCCTGTCCCTAGTAGATTTCAAACGGCTTCCTTTGGCCCGGGGACGACCAGGAGGTTTTGAGTTCCCGATCTCAGTACTCTCTGGGGAACATGTGGGGAGAGACGGTCCCTCAGGTAGGCAGGTCCTAGGCCATAGAGGGCTTTAAAGGTAATGACCAGCACCTTGTACCGAACTCGATAAAGTCCCCCTTGTCCCCTTGAACAAGCGAAAAATAGTTCTGCCAGGAGCACAGACCGGCAGCGGCTCTCCAGGGTCACAGGCAGGTCTTTCGCATCACCTCCTGCCAGATCCTTTCTCCTGGAGATGGCCAGGGGTTGAATTTAGGACTTCCTGCATGCCAAGCAGATACCTGTCCGGAAGTTTTTCTAAAGCCTGCCTGTTTGGATTTGTTCAGCTTACCAATCTCTTGTGTTTAAAGATTCATGATTTTGTCAGCTGTCTGCCTACCGACCGATTCGTTTGAATATCAACCCATTTAATACTATTTTTATCCTCTCCCTTGCCTTTTGTGATCCAGTAAATATTCTTGTTGTGTTATCAAAGATTTCAGGTTTTCACGGCTGGTAACATCATTAGGGTTTGTAGAATCTTTCGGGATCAAGTGCCGTGTTCTACTGGAGAAAGTTTTCCTTCCAGACGTTTCGTTCTCAGCTGCAGAGAACATCCTCAACGCCACTGCAACGCCACTGAGGATGTTCTCCACAGCTGAGAACGAAACGTCTGGAAGGAAAACTTTCTCCAGTAGAACACGGCACTTGATCCCGAAAGATTCTACAAACCCTAATCTTGTTCTGGTTTTGACTCAACCGTCTGGCGCCTAGTTTACTTTAGTTCTGACAGGATTCTGTGTGGGCGCCTGAGGGACTGAGGGGAGGTGACGGGGGAAAAAAATTATCGTGGTCACCCTCCCAAGCTGACCCTGAGCACTTCCTCACATCGACAGGGCCAGGTGGAGTCTTGCCCAGTAGACCTTCTGATTGCCCATTGGAGATCTGACGGGCTATGCAGATTAAAATAATAGGAACATCTGTGGCTACTGTGTCGGTTTTATTCTCTCGGACTTCTCTTTCCCAGTGTGTTTTTACAAAAAAAATCTTTCTCTTATCCGCTGCACTTTGGCTTCTTCTATGTGTGTGTGTGTGTTTGGGTGACCATTTTGTGGTAGTGCCCGTCATTGTGGGTCAGCATTCAAAAGTTGTTCACGGGCTCAAAAAGGATGGGAACCCCTGGTCTGAATTCTGTTAACCCTTCCCTCGTATTACTACAAAAGAAGAGAGAGAGAGCCAGTTTGGTGTAGTAGTTTAGTATGCAGACTCTTATCTGGGAAAACTTGTGTTGGATTCCCCACTGCTTCACATGCACCTGCTGACGTGACCTTGAGTCAGTCACAAGTTCTCGCAGAGCTGTTCCTCTCAAGAGCAGTTTTTGTCAGAGCTCTTTCATGTCTTCCTACCTCACAGGGTGTCTGTTTGCGGGGAGGGGAAGGGAAGGGGGGAGATTGTAAGCCACTCTGAGTCTCCTTTGGGTAGTGAAGTGCAGGGTATAAATCCAGTCTCTTCTGTTCTTCATTCCCTGTTGAGATTGTCAGTGACAACACACAGTTTGTCTTACAGATGTCCTCGCTCTGGCAGCTGCCATTAAAGAATTGGCTTTCTCCACCCGAAAGGCACGCACGGCTTTATGGTGTGCTCTTCAAATGACTCTCCCGAAAACTTCAGCCAGCGTTTCAGCAAAAGAGGAAGAAGTGGAAAGAGTGTTGCAGGAACTCTGTCCGGTCATCAGCCCCTCACAAGGCAAAACTCGCCCGGAGTATGAAGACAAGGAAAACAGGAGGGAGAACCACACAGAACCCCGGCGAGTCATCAGATGAGCGAATCAAGAAACAAAACTCGTGTGGAAAGTGTCAGGCGGTCAGCGCATCTCGCTGATACATGGTGTGTTTCCACTGCTGTGGCTTCAGCCTAGATATATGCATCTGTGTTTATAAGTGTTGCAGCATTTCTAATGTTGGTGGTGTTGTGTTGTCTGCTGTGTAAAATAGAAGGGGTTGACTGATAAGGAGAGACAAAGCAATAGTACATCTTCCCGAACTGTCCAAAGCTGGGACTCGCGCCGTTGGCTGGGAAACCAGCGGGCGGCGAAGCTAATTCTGATATTTCACAGATTGAACATGCCTTTGCTGTCTTGGTTCATTCATTCTTGGGTTTATAACTCCACATATTTGGAGCGCCAAAGGGATTGCTCAAGACCGGTTTGAGTGTCTTTTTGAACCGGCGATGGAGAATGCCCGTTTCTGTTGTGGTATTGTCAAGAACTGAACTTCTTGACAGTAAAATGATCAGCAGCGAACATTGTTTGTGTTACATACGTGAAGCCGTGTTGCAAACTTGAGCTTTAAACCAGGTCAGTTCAAACTTTAGTTTCCCACGGCGGTAAGGTTCCGGTAGCCGAATGAGCTGAAATGTGTTGCAATAAATATTGCAGTAAAATGAGCATCAGCCAGAGAGATTCACTCATCCCTTAAGATTAGTAATGACGCCGTAGTGGCTTAAAACTAACTTGGTGTGCACTTAACAAAAAAAACCTGTTTATTAATCGTTGAAGTATTTATTTTAATGGCTAATATATTTTAATTTAATTTTTAATGTACACTTTGATCACTTGCCAGACCTAATGTTCACTCAGGAAGTCTGTGTGTGTCTGTGTGATCTTTAAATATATGCATAATAGTTAATTATGTTTATTGAACAGTTACTTAAGACTAACTCTTTACTAAGTTACCAAAGCGGGCTAAATTATTATTTTTGTGTGTGTGTGTGTGTGTGTGTACGGAATTTCTGTGTGTTTAATTGCTGTTAGGCTTCATGCTGTGTGTTGGACAATCAGATATGTTACGCGTCATTGTGATTGTACAGAATGAGAAGCTGAAGGCGTCCCCTGTCCAGAGTTTCATAAGCGTTCTTTGATTTTGCTCACCGTTCACGTTTCCTAACTTCACAACAGAGTTAGGGGCAGTTCCACGCAAACAAAGGTGTGTTCACGCACACGCATAGCTGCTCTCCTAACGCTGCAGCGGAGAAAGGTATGCATGTCCGAACTCCCGTACATGCAAGGAATCTCTGGATCGGGGACTTTAATGTTTGGGGGTTTTAATCACTTTGGAGTATTAATATAAGTCTTAAAAAACGAGAGGTTACCTCTGCAATAACCAAGTAATCTGTTTGTGTATTAATGAAGAGCCTCCGGCGAAAAGTTGTTAACAACCATGGGGGGAAATGAGAGATGCTAATGAGAGAACCACTAAAAAGGCCTGAAAGATGCTTTAACTTGGTGTTAAATTGGGCACTATTCAGGAAATACAATGAATAGGTTCTCTGTACTTATTCCCAACAGTATTTAGCTTTGAACTCATATAAAAATATTTTAGACTAAAGTTAACATGGAGAGAACAAGAAATTTGACACACGTAACAGGATGTGCAAATACCTCGGCTCCTCCCTCCTTAGTTTAAAAAAAAAAAACCTTTGAAAGGCACAGTTTTCCAAAGGGTGCCCTATTCTTGCAGGAAAATGCAGATTATTTGCAGCCTAAGATTTTATTTAGATATGAAACGCTGAGGAAATTATGCTCTGTATGTTCATTTTGCACTTAATGTCATGTGGTCAAATGCGCTTTTTGTGACTTAAAATCAGTTTATGCGTGAGGAGCCGAATGAATTTAACTCTTTTGACTCTGCTATGTTAGAAACTGTAATTTTCCTGTCTCCTTTCGTGTTTACAAAACTTGTACTTTTCCAGGTCGGTGTGGTAGTAGCAAATGTTTTAGGCGCCCAAAGTTCTTACTTAATGGGGAAATTGTTAAAAATTGTGGTGATAAAATTGGTTGGTCTAGGTAACGTGCCTTTAAGAGTCTTTTAAAGTATGTGCTCACTTTATTTTGTTGTAACCAAGCAATATATTTAAAGGGATAATAAGCTGCATTTGATAGCTAATTGTTTATGATACTGAATGTTTCCTAACGCGTTCGTAGCGAGGGGTTTCCTAGCTTTAGAATCCATGGCATGTATCGGTAATGCTTTCTTTCAATCGCCTGCAAACGCATCCGTTCTCATCTAAATATACTCTTGCCGCATCCTCTAGCTGTCTTCAGAAAAGGGCATTGACTGATGCCTGCCAAAGGATGAGAGTTTTATGCATGCTTTGTGAAAGTTAATTCTCAGCATATGGGTTTAGGGAAAAAAAAACCCTAGCTGTTTCCTCACTAGTATGCTTGTTAGATATTGTTTTACCTGCCTGCAATTTACTGTGGCTTTTCAGGTGACAGTAAACTCAGCATTCTTAGCCATTAAGATCTGGCCACCAATGTGATGCCCTTGGACTCCTAGACCTGATCAGTTTCATTGGATGCTGGACAGGGAGATTGGCCCATTGGTTAGTTCGGAAGTATTTTCCCCCCTATGTTTTTATTCAAGGTGTCAACTGACAGCTTCCATTCTGCATTAGCCTTGTCCGTTGCTTAAGGGGTTTAATGACCCTCAAACGAGACCAGCCCGAATGTT
Organism: Heteronotia binoei; assembly: GCF_032191835.1. Taxonomy (NCBI): domain Eukaryota; kingdom Metazoa; phylum Chordata; class Lepidosauria; order Squamata; family Gekkonidae; genus Heteronotia; species Heteronotia binoei. The sequence goes on from NC_083232.1 coordinate 7,555,399, forward strand.
TCAAGTGGAAGACGAGGGGAGAGAGTCTCCGGGGTCCAAGCCAACGATCAGTCTGGCATGATTTGTTTTGGATTTTTTTGGTTCCCCCCCCCCTCCCCAAATCAGCCAGTTCTCCATGCCTCAGCACAGTAGAGCTGCTGTTTGGAGCTAGGTTAATGGCGTGCTAGGGACTTCGTAGATATTTTCTATAATACGAGCAGCAGCAGCGAAGTCGGTGTCTCGATTAGAAAGCCCGAGTTGGTTTTTGAATTACTTTATTGATCTTAATTTTCATTAGCCTTAGGTGTGTTTGGTTCTAAGCTGTTTCTTCTTGAATGTTGGGTACCAAGAAGGAGGAAAACTTGCCTTGCAGGGAGTAAGCCAATAGAATGCTTTTGCTCACAGAAGAGTAAAGTACAGTGAGCCTTCACGCCCAACAAGAGTTCAGTGTTTGAGGTTTTGTTTGTTTTTAACCTTAGCTGGATGGCAGCTCAGCTATTTAAATTGTTCTTCGCATGGTTTTATGGGCTTTACTTACCAGTACGGTTAGGGGGGAGGGGGTTTAAAGCCTTTCAATCAGATTCCAAGAATGGATAGCTGCGTTTGTGATAGCTTTTGCAAGAGACTTGTATAGCATCTTGCCACTTGGTTTTTAAAGGCTGTGACTCTAATATTTTTTAAAGAAACGATGTGTGCGTGCATTAAATGTTAGCAATGCAGTTTTGTGAAGCAAAAAGTTGTGCTAAAGTTACTTCTCCAAACAAAATAAACAGTGGCAACACAGTATATCCAGAATTCTAAAAAACAACTGTGTCAAAAATAGATGCAATTAGCAAATTTTACAAAAATCTATATATTGTATCTTGCGCAATAGCATCCAAAATCAAAAGCATAAATCACATAGAGAGCATAAAGTCCCGAACATGAATACAATTCTCAAGGATGACTCCGGAAGATTCCAAAAAGTCTACAGGGAGTATTACTACTCAGAAGTAAATTCCAAACCGAGCCCTTCCACTGATGTCGGCTTCCGAAGGAGAAAATCTTGCCTTCACGCAATCACCGGTTTAAATCACGTTCTGTTGCATTTGCAGTTTCTTCACAAGCCAACAAAAGTCCTCAGACCAGCTTCTCTTAAATGCCCATATTGTATATTTCAGTTGACGGCTTGTGAATTGAAATATACAATATGGGCGTTTAAGAGAAGCCGGTCTGAGGACCTTTGTCTGTTGGCTTGTGAAGAAGCTGCAAATGCAGCGGGACGTGATTTAAGCCGGCGATTGCGTGAAGGCAAGATTTTCTCCTTCAGAAGCCGACGTGAGTGGAAGGATTCGGTTTGGCATTTACTTCTGAGTAGTAATACTCCCTGCAGACTTTTTGCAATCTTCCGGAGTCATCCTTGAGAATTGTATTCATGTTTGGGACTTCATGCTCTCTGTGATTTATGTTTTTGATTTTTGGATGCTATTGCACAATATATATAATACATAGATTTTTGTAAAATTTGCTAATTGTATCTTGTATTTTTGACACAGTTGTTTTTTTTAGAATCAAGGTTACTTCTCCAGCTTGCAGATGGGCAAAAAGCCCCCAGGGAACTTCAGCCAAACAAATGATTGCTTTCCCCTGAAAGCTTTACTAGTTATTGTACTTGATGGCAAAATGCGTGAGACTGGCAAGAAAGAGCATGGATCTAGGTGGAAGCAGTCGCTGTGTGTAGGAAACATAGCAATGGAACTTTTCTGTGGTTTCCAGCGCTTGCGTGGAGAAGACAAGCTTGTTTTCTTTTCTTTTTTTTATTACAGATAAAGGGAAGATAAACATGGTCTATTTTAATATACCTTTGTTGTACAAAGTCTTGTGCATCATTAGTCAGTTCTGTTCAGCTGCAAGCTTTGACAAACGCTAGAGGAGCAATGAAAAAGCTTCTTACAAATCTATTCCATTGACTATCTTGAACAGAAATGTGTCTTTGTGGAGGTCACTCTCTGCGTTAAGGGACTTGATCGTTGGTCAATTAGGTGCTGATTCCTTGTATCTGGAAACAACTGTGGATCCCAAAGCTGCAAAAACCTCACTTCTACCTCTCCTGTCACTGTCTAGATGATGATCAAGTTCATTCTGAGGTGGCCTCCTTTGGTATTCTCTAGAGCCGGGGGGGGGTCAGCGGTCCCTCGGTGAAGTGTATTGGGTGAAACACCAGGCCTTGTAGAGCCAAGGCAGACATTCATCGCTGTGAAATCATTTAACGTATGCACATTTGCAGATTATGTTAAGGAAACGAGTCGACGGTAGACAGGTGCAAAACGTTTCTTTGTGAATCCTATAAAAATCACAGTCGGTAAAATGTTCTAGCGTTTTGTATATGAATTTTTTTTTCTTATCTAAATCGATAATGTGCCTGATTGTTACCACTAGTATTCAGTTGTTACTAAATTTCAGCTGTTTCCCATGGTAATTTCCCCCCCCCCCCTTCTGTAATTGTCACTGAGAATACCTGTTACACGTGCTGGCAAACAATAAAGTATTTAATATTCAAACTACCGTGAACAACACTTTTCTTCATGGAGTTGTCAAGAAGAGTTGGTTTTTATACCCTGCTTTTCTCTCTGTTAAGAGAGCCAGTTTGGTGTAGTGGTGAAGTGCGCGGACTCTTATCTGGGAGAACCGGGTTTGATTCCCCACTCCTCCACTTGCAGCTGCTGGGATGGCCTTGGGTCAGCCAGAGCTCTGGCAGAGGTTGTCCTTGAAAGGGCAGCTGCTGTGAGAGTCCTCTCAGCCCCACCCACCTCACAGGGTGTCTGTTGTGGGGGAGGGAGATAAATGAGATTGTGAGCCGCTCTGAGACTCTGTCCTTGAAAGGGCAGCTGCTGTGAGAGCCCTCAGCCCCGTCCATCTCACAGGGTGTCTGTTATGGGGGAGGAAGGGAAAGGAGATTGTAGGCTGTTCTGAGACTCTGTCCTTGAAAGGGCAGCTGCTGTGAAAGCCCTCTCAGCCCTGCCCACCTCACAGGGTGCCTGTTGTGGGGGAGGAAGGGAAAGGAGATTGTGAGCCGCTCTGAGACTCTTCGGAGTGGAGGGTGGGATATAAATCCAATATCTTCATCTACCTCACAGGGTGTCTGTTGTGGGGGAGGAAGGTAAAGGAGATTTTGAGCTGCTCTGAGACTCTTCGGAGTGGAGGGCGGGATATAAATCCAATATCTTCATCTACTTCACAGGATGTCTGTTGTGGGGGAGGAAGGTAAAGGAGATTGTGAGCCGCTCTGAGACTCTTCGGAGTGGAGGGTGGAATATAAATCCCAATATCTTCAGCTACCTCACGGTGTCCGTTGTGGGGGAGGAAGGTAAAGGAGATTGTGAGCCGCTCTGAGACTCTTCAGAGTGGAGGGTGGAATATAAATCCCAATATCTTCAGCTACCTCACAGGGTGTCTGTTGTGGGGGTTGTGAGCTGCTCTGAGACTGAGTGGAGGGCAGAATATAAATCCAGTGTCATCTTCAATGTCTTCTTAAGGAGAGCAGCTTAGAATCGCTTTCTCTTCTTTCCCCCATAACAGTCACCTTGTGAAGCAGGTGGGCTGAGAGAGTTCGGAGGGAACCGTGACTGGCCCAAAGTCACCCAGCAGGCTTCCTGTGGAGGAGGAGTGGGAAAGCAAACCAGGTTCTTTCGATTAGAGACCACCACTCTTAACTATCCCACCACACAGGCAAATGAGTACTACAAGCAACCTCTTCTAGAGAGAGAGGTGCAAAAGTTACAAGGCTGATGTTGCAACTCAAGAAGGTCTAAGATGTTCCTTGGTGTAAAATAGACATCGAAATTGCAGTGTCAGATTCTGCACTGTACGTTTTGGTAGTGGAGATTGCTGTCATGGCCCAGTCAACCTATGGCAACCCCTCGTGGAGTTTTCAAGTTTAAATAGTATTTATTAAATTTTGAAGAAGGGGGTATTGGGGAGGAAAGGGGAGGGAAAGCTGACCAATAGGGAAGGGTCAAAAGTCAATAATACAATAATTTTCTACGGTCACATTTTACACAGTAAACTCTCAACAACGATAGAAGTCTTCATGTTTGCTATCGCAATGCCTTTAACTCTCTATTACAATGGTTTTTTGTTAACTGTAGACCATACATAGTTTGCTCTATACAGCTGGATTATATAATGATACATAAATTTGATAATGTATCTTAATACAGTGGTGCCCAAAGTCCCTTTTGTGTTTTGCGTGGAGTTTTCTTTCCGTATCAGTCAAGACGTCCGATTCTGGCTGTTTCCGATATCTCCTCTAAAAATTCTTCCTCTGAGGGCACGTATGTTGTCTTCCAGTATTTAGCATCGGTTATTCTAGCTGCAGTCACCACGTGTATAATCAAATGCTTAGCTTTTTTAGTCTCTCGTTTCAGGTACAATATTCGAAAGAAACGACTCAGGTTTGAAAGGGTATAATCCAAACCAATATTTTCTGGAGCAACTCTCGTGGAGTTTTCAAGGCAAGGGACGTTCAGAGGGGCCTGTTGCCTGCCTCTGCAGAGGAGCCCGAGACTTTTCTTGGGGGGTCTCCCATCCAAGCACTAACCAAGGTTGACCCTGCTGAGCTTCTGAGGTCCGACAAGATCAGGATGGCCTGTGCCACCTTTATTTAGTGTCTGGTAGGGTGTGTGTACGTTCTTCCGTCTGTCGATGCCTTGAAGTCCTTTTCTTGAAAAGAAGTCCTTTTTCTCCCTTTCTCACAATACGAGAACTCGTGGGCATTCCATGAAATTGCTGAGCAGTCGGGTTAGAACGGATAAAAGGAAGTCCTTCTTCGCCCAAAGGGTGATTCACATGTGGAATTCACTGCCACAGGAGGTGGTGGCGGCTACAAGCATAGCCGGCTTCAAGACGGGGTTAGATAAAAATATGGAGCAGAGGTCCATCAGTGGCTATTAGCCACAGTGTGTGTGTGTGTGTATATATATATATACATGCACACACACACATATATTGGCCACTGTGACACAGAGTGTTAGACTGGATGGGCCATTGGCCTGATCCAACATAGCTTCTCTTATGTTCTTATGTGGCACAGAGTGTTGGACTGGAGGGACCACTGGCCTGATCCAACATGGCTTCTCTTATGTTCTTATGTGACACAGAGTGTTGGACTGGATGGGCCATTGGCTGATCCAACATGGCTTCTCTTATGTTCTTATGTGACACAGAGTGTTGGACTGGATGGGCCATTGGCCTGATCCAACATGGCTTTTCTTATGTGGCACAGAGTGTTGTACTGGAGAGGCCATTGGCCTGATCCAACACGGCTTCTCTTATGTTCTTATGTGACACAGAGTGTTAGACTGGATGGGCCACTGACCTGATCCAACATGGCTTCTCTTATGTTCTTATGTGACACAGAGTGTTGGACTGGATGGGCCATTGGCCTGATCCAACATGGCTTCTCTTATGTTCTTCTGTGACACAAAGTGTTGGACTGGATGGGCCATTGGCCTGATCCAACATGGCTTCTCTTATGTTCTTATGTGACACAGAGTGTTGGACTGGATGTGCCATTGGCGTGATCCAACATGGCTTCTCTTATGTTCTTATGTGACACAGAGTGTTGGACTGGATGGGCCACTGGCCTGATCCAACATGGTTTCTCTTATGTTCTTCTGTGACACAGAGTGTTGGACTGGAAGGGCCACTGGCCTGATCCAACATGGCTTCTCTTATATTCTTATGTGACAAGAGTGTTGGACTGGATGGGCCATTGGCCTGATCCAACATGGCTTATCTTATGTGACACAGAGTGTTGGACTGGAAGGGCCACTGGCCTGATCTAACATGGCTTCTCTTATGTTATGATATTGCTCAATTCCTTGATTTCTGGAGGCGTGGGATTTAGAGTGGGGCAGTGCTGCTGAAGACCTGTGCTAGCAAAGACAGCACTTCATTGCCAGCTTTTGGAAATCCGAGTTGACTCTGTGAGGCTGCCAGAGGCAGTGAGTCTGGAAGGCTGCGCCGAAGAATTTCTGGCCGCCATCCATCCATCTCTCTCCTGGGCTAAATGGATGGGACTTGGCCTCTTGCCTTGGCCTTGATGAAGTCATCAAAGGTGTTGGGTTGCTCATCCTTGACGACCAGCTCGTTTGAGTACCTGGCGATTACCTTGCTGAGCCATTCCAGTGGGGGTTGAAAAGCCCTTCACATGTTCTGGGCAGGACCTCTAGTAACTGTCGTGGAGTTCCCACTGTTTCTGCAGGTGGCCAACAAGGAAGTTACAGGCCAAAGCAAAGTAATGGATTGGCGATGGTGGAAACCAATGCTCCCTCTAAGCTGTGGAGTCTTGTGAGCAAAAATTCTACTTTGTGAGCTACTCTCATTACAGTTGTGAGCTACTGGGTGAATTAGTGTGCTCTGGGGGTCATCCTTCCTGAGCTAAGACAAAAATGTCTGAGCCGGGAGCTAAAAAAACTGTGAGCTAGCTCGCGCTAACTCAGCTTAGAGGGAAGAGCGGTGGAAACTGCTGCTGAGCCATCGCTGCCTTATGGCAACCCTGCAGGGTTTTCAAGGTAAGAGGGGCTCAGAAGTGGTTTGCCGCTGCCTGCTTGGTGTAGTGGTTAAGTGTGTGGACTCTTATCTGGGAGAACCGGGTTTGATTCTCCACTCCTCTGCTTGCACCTGCTGGAATGGCCTTTGGTCAGCCATCGTGGTTAAGTGTGTGGACTCTTATCTGGGAGAACCGGGTTTGATTCCCCACTTCTCCACTTGCACCTGCTGGAATGGCCTTGGGTCAGCCATAGTGGTGAAGTGAGCGGACTCTTATCTGGGAGAACCGGGTTTGATTCCCCACTCCTCCACTTGCACCTGCTAGCGTGGCCTTGGGTCAGCCATAGCTCTGGCAGAGGTTGTCCTTGAAAGGGCAGCTGCTGGGAGAGCCCTCTCCAGCCCCACCCACCTGGCAGGGCATCTGTTGTGGGGGAGGAAGGTAAAGGAGATTGTGAGCCGCTCTGATTCTCTTCGGAGTGGAGGGAGGGATATAAATCCAATATCTTCTGCATAGCAACCCTGAACTTCTGTGGTTGGTTTCCCATCTGTGGCGGAACCGGCCCGATTCTGCCTTCAGACCCGGTCCCGTCAACTCCCTTTCGAGTTGCCCACTCCTGAAGGGAGCTTATCTTCCTGCCCACTAGGACACACTGCCACCGCCTGCTCAATTTAGGGGTTCCTGATTGAGAGGAACAGGACTCCCAATCCCCCTTGCTAGCTCTGTGGCCTCAAGGACCTCTGCCAACCCAGCACCTGGTTAACACAGAGAGACCACAGTCCTTCTTTGGGAGACCCCTGGAGGATTGGCACCCTTGCCAACTGTGTGCCTTCCCCATTCCCTGGACTCCCCTCTTGCAGTAGCGTGGTCTAAGGCGGTTGGGGAAACTAGGTGGTACAGAGGGACTACCTTTTAAAAAGACAAAGCATTTATTTAAAATTTACAAGTATGTGCAGGCATTTTTAAAAAAGAGGTGAACAGAAATAAAAGTAGGGAAAAACGCTCCTTCTTTCCCTATTATATGACTTGCCCTGACCATACCATCCAGCACAGACAGACTCACCAACCCAACTGACTGAACTCAAAGCCCAACTCAAAACTGAAGGCTTCCCACCAAAAATCACTAATATAAAACCCAGTTCCCGCCCAGGAACTGGTTTTCCCTCCTGCAGCCTTCTGGGAGACCAGCCCGAAAGACTTCCTGTCTCTCTAGGAGGCCTCAGAATTGCTGCTTCCAGACAGGAAGGGAGGGGACCGGAGGAAAAGACTTGGCCCAAAACCGTCTTTGAGTTTGACAGCCTCTTCCTGCCAACTCAAAATGGTCTTTCTCCAAACCTAAAATGGTCGTTCTCCACACCATCCATAGACATATCAGGATAAATCCTGCTTAGCTTCTCAAATCGGGCTAGCCTGGGCTATCCAAGTCAGAGCAGTAGATGACACTAAGCCCCCAAGGTCCCAAGTCAAGTTTGATCTTTAAGAGCAGCCAAAAACATTCTCTTGCGCCCACTGTCCATCCCTAAAAAGGTCACCAACAAGCCATACTTGGACGTTAGGTTACCCCAGCAACCTAGACTTCTTATTTTTATTAAAACGCTTGGAGATCTTTAGCTTGGAGCAGTTATGACTGAGGGGCGCATGATAGAGGTTTACAAGACTATGCATGGGCTAGAGAAGGTAGAGAAAGAAGCCCTTTTCTCCCTTTGTCACAATACAAGAACTCGTGGGCACTCAGTGAAACTGCTGAGCTGTCTGGTTAGAATGGATAAAAGGAAGTCCTTCTTCACCAAAAGGGTGATTAACACCTGGAATTCACTGCCACAGGAGGTGGTGGCGACTGCAGGCATAGATGACTTCAAGAGGGGTTTGGGTAAACACATGGAGCAGAGGTCCATCAGTGGCTATTAGCCACAAGGTAGAGATGGAACTGTCTGTCTGGGGCAGTGATGCTCTGTATTCTTGGGTTAGCCTGGACTATCCAGGTCAGGCACAACATGTATTCATGTTGTGCCTCAGGGAACAACAGTGGAACGGCCCCACTGGTGGACCTCCTGATGGCACCTGGGGTCTTTTGGCAACTGTGTGACACAGAGTGTTGGACTGAATGGGCCGTTGGCCTGCTCCAACATGGCTTCTCTTATGTTCTTATGTGACGCAGAATGTTGGACTGAATGGGCCATTGGCCTGATCCAACATGGCTTCTCTTATGTCACTCAGAGTGTTGGACTGGATGGGCCACTGGCCTGATCCAACATGGCTTCTCTTATGTGACACAGAGTGCTGGACTGGATGGGCCATTGGCCTGATCCAACATGGCTTCTCTTATGTTCTTATGTGACACAGAGTGTTGGACTGGATGGACCATTGGCCTGATCCAAAATGACTTCTCTTATGTTCTTATGTGACACAGAGTGTTGGACTGGAGGGGCCACTGGCCTGACCCAACATGGCTTCTCTTATGTTCTTATGTGACACAGAGTGTTGGACTGGAGGGGCCACTGGCCTGATCCAACATGGCTTCTCTTATGTTCTTATGTGACACAGAGTGTTGGACTGGAGGGGCCACTGGCCTGATCCAACATGGCTTCTCTTATGTTCTTATGTGACACAGAGTGTTGGACTGGAGGGGCCACTGGCCTGATCCAACATGGCTTCTCTTATGTTCTTATGTGACACAGAGTGTTGGACTGGAGGGGCCACTGGCCTGATCCAACATGGCTTCTCTTATGTTCTTATGTGACACAGAGTGTTGGACTGGAGGGGCCATTGGCCTGATCCAGCATGGCTTCTCTTATGTTCTTATGTGACACAGAGTGTTGGACTGGAGGGGCCACTGGCCTGATCCAACATGGCTTCTCTTATGTTCTTATGTGACACAGAGTGTTGGACTGGAGGGGCCACTGGCCTGATCCAACATGGCTTCTCTTATGTTCTTATGTGACACAGAGTGTTGGACTGGAGGGGCCACTGGCCTGATCCAACATGGCTTCTCTTATGTTCTTATGTGACACAGAGTGTTGGACTGGAGGGGCCATTGGCCTGATCCAGCATGGCTTCTCTTATGTTCTTATGTGACACAGAGTGTTGGACTGGAGGGGCCATTGGCCTGATCCAACATGGCTTCTCTTATGTTCTTATGGATCTTGGAACCGCTATCCACAGCAATAGGCAGAAGAGCAGCAGAAAGGTCAATGAATAAAAAAAACCCTCTTGGTCGGTGTTGGAATGCTTTTGCTCACTCTGTGTGAAGCAAAAAGCTGTCTGCTCAAATGATTGGCAGCGAAGAAGCACAGAACATCCTTAAGATCGGAGAAGAGGTATTAAGTTGCTCTCTGGTGCCCTTTAGTGACTATTTTTTGGAATAACTGCCCAGTGGACGACTGTTGCTCAACTGTTTCTTATACCAAAGAATGGGTGGAATGAAGTCTAAAAATAAAGCAATTTCTTTATCCCCAGAGGTCCGGGGAGAGTGTTAGCTGGATGGATGGAAGCTGATCTCTGTAGTCTGGAGATAACTGTAATTCCAGGGGACCCCCAGGTCCCCGCTGGAGGCTGGCATTCCTACCAGTGGTGGCTACTGTGGCATTGCTTTTCAGTCAGTGGTGAGAGGAATTACAGTGGTAATTCCACATGGCAATTGATTGCTCACTAAATCTCTGGCCCTGCATGGCTGGGCCAGTTGGGTGTAGTGGTTAAGTGCACGGACTCTTATCTAGGAGAACCGGGTTTGATTCCCCACTCCTCCACTTGCAGCTGCTGGAATGGCCTTGGGTCAGCCATAGCTCTTGCAGGAGTTGTCCTTGAAAGGGCAGCTGCTGTGAGAGCCCTCTCAGCCCCACCCACCTCACAGGATGTCTTTTGTGGGGGGAGAAGATATAGGAGATTGTAAGCCTCTCTGAGTCTGATTCAGAGAGAAGGACGGGGTACAGATCTGCAGCTGGCATCATCATCTTCTTTTCCAGCGGTGAAATCCTCCAAACTAGGTCCTATTCAGCGAGGTACCATTGCTGTTCATAGTGATTAATTAACCCTAACTTATTTATAAGTCCGCCTTTTTCACTTAAAGTCATTGACAGGATATTCAGTTAACAGTGCAATAGAATTAGGGTTGTAGAACCAATCAGAAAATTTAAAAAACTTCAAGGGGGGTTTGGGGTAAACACATGGAGCAGAGTCCCATCAGTGGCTATTAGCCACAAGGTATAGATGGAACTGTCTGGGGCAGTGATGCTCTGTATTCTTGGTGCTTGGGGGAGCAACAATGGAACGGCCCCACCGGTGGACCTCCTGAGGGCACCTGGGGTTTTTTGGCCGTTGCTGGTACCATTGGTGTTCATAGTGACTAATTAACCCTAACTTATTTATAAGTGCTTTTTTCACTCAGAGTCATCGACAGGATATTCAGTAAACAATGCAATAGAATTAGGGTTGTAGAACCAATCAGAAGATTTAAAAAACGACTGAAGCAAAGCGTAAGTATTAGCACAAGGGTAGCCAAACTCGCTTAACGCGAGAGCCACACCGAATAAACGTCAGATGTCTGAGAGCCGCAAGACATGAACATAAGACGCTCGAGAGAAGGAAGGAAGGCAAATAGATGAGGGAAGGAGGTGGAGGTGGAAGGAAAGCAACTTTAAATGCATTCGCCAAGCCAACGCTACGATTCTATTCAACTTTTAAACAGACGCCACAAGGAAAACGATATTTTGCAGACCCCGCACCCTTTGACACCTGTTTCCAGTGTCTGGATGAAAAAAATATGCTTGAGAAACAACCCTAACCCCCAGCCCGCCAACTAGGTCACGGCTACACGCATGCTCTCAACGGATGGCTTTTGGGGTGGGTTTCCTAACCTGATGTCCTGTCCTTCTCTGCCATGTGAAATCCAATCTCTCTGACAAATGACACCCGAGGCTATTTTGGAAATGGGAGGCGGGGGGGGGGTAGAGCAGCCCCGGCACGCCAGCTATCCAACTGGACTGGAGGAGGGACGGTCAAGGGAGGGGCCGGTTCCAGGCTAAACCCAGGGAGCTGAGGTTGCTCCGGGGGACTGGGGGGAGCACCTTCATCGGGTCCCCAGCCTCACTGGGGTTTCTGTTTTATTTCTCACTCATTTGGGGGAAGGGGGAACCAAAAAGCCCTTTTTGGTCTCCCCATGCCCCCTTCACCCGTCGATCCACCGCGTGACACCTCAATCAAGATTCGCTTTGCCTTCGCCTTAACGAACGAGGCCTTTTTCATCCAAGCCTAGGAAGACTTCCAGGTAAGAGCCTCCGTTTTGTCTCCGGGGATAGCAGAAAAAAATAAAATAAAAATGGTTTGCTTAGCTAAGAGAAAGGAGCTTGAGCGTCGACGAGGGTGTTGCTTGCAGATAGCTGTTGGGTTGGGCCCAGCGATGAAAAGCTTGAAGGTCAAGAAACTGGAAACCTCTCGAAGAGCTCCGCTTGGCCTGGAGGATTCGGCCGCTGTTTTTATTTTTAGGAGAAAAAGAGGGTGCCATTGATGAAGCAGAAATCGGGTGCTTAATGGACGCTCCCTTGGTTTCTAATTTATATAAATTATATAGTTAGGTTCGTTTATACTTCTTGAGCCGTGCATACCCATGGGGGGGTGTGGTAGAAGAGCTAGACTTAAATCCAGTAGCACTTCAGAAACCAAGATTTTTTTTGGGGGGGGGGGTAAGAGTGAAGTTTGAGTCCACTCAAAATTTGTTCTGCTGCTTCAGACCGATACAGCTCGCCACCCGAATCAGTCTTCATGGAAGATTTTTAGGGCGTGTGAACTTTCAAGAGCCGCGTCTCCTTCCACCGCATTGGTATCTGGTGAAGGGAGTTTTGACTCCTGAAAACTCAAGCCCCCGAAATCTTGTTGGTCTCTGAGCTGCCTCGGGACTTGAACCCAGCTCTTTGGAAATCTGGTTGCCAGCGCTTGATAAGCCTGAGCTGGAATTCTCCTGCTCCCCCACCTTCAGCCAGATGGCAGCGTGTGGAAGGAAAAGATTCCCACCACCCACTTTGGTTCCATCCTTAATAGATAAACAAAAATTGGTTATTTTCTGACCTCCTCTCTCCTCTCTGGCCAGTATTAATCCCAGCTCCAGCCCCCACCCCCCTCCGTGTTTGTCCTCCTTCCCTGGTCTCAGCTTGCATTTCTGCGGATGGACTCTGAGAAAAGACGGAGAGAGGCAGCTGAGTCTATTTTAAGAGCAAAAGCTCAGAGCCGTCAAGCGGCTCTAATGGCGACGCCAGCTTTTTGAGGTATCGCAGCAAAGGTAGAGCAGACCCCCTGGCTGCTTTTTCTGCCTGTTAAGTCCTGCCATCCTGTACGTTCTCAAAAAAGTACTTCTAAAGAATACTTAAAATGCATTTCAATGGAGCAACAACAGAGTTGGACCTTTAACAACTCTGAAGTGGGGGGAGGGCCTCCAACGACAGGGGCACCTTTAAGACCCACAAAGTGCAATTCTGTGGCTAAGCAGGAACTTATTTGCATAGTTAGCCACACACCCTGATGGCACCATTGTTCCAGTAGGAACTGATTTGTATATTAGGCAATACGTGATGTCATGGTAACCTGAGTGCTGTTGAGTTGTCTGTTTTAAAATGTTTTTTTATTGTATTTTATTGTTTTATTATATGTTGTACTCCGTCCTGAGCCCTACGGGGAATGGGCGGAATAGAAATTTACTAAAATAAAAAAAAAATAAAATAAATTAAGCTGCGCCTTTGGATGCCAAATAGCGGCCCCGTGGCGCAGAGTGGTAAAGCGGCAGTACTGTGGTCTGAACTCTCTGCTCACGGCCTGAGTTCGATCCCAGCGAAAGCTGGTTCAGGTAGCCGGCCCAAGGTTGACTCAGCCTTCCATCCTTCCGAGGTCGGTAAAAGGAGTCCCCAGCTTGCTGGGGGGAAAGTGTAAAAGACTGGGGAAGGCAATGGCAAACCACCCCGTAAAAAACTCTGCCGTGAAAAAGTTGTGAAAGCAATGTCACCCCAGAGTCAGAAACAACTGGTGCTTGCACAGGGGACCTTTCCTTTGCCTTAAGAGCCCCGTGGCGCAGAGTGGTAGAGCTGCAGTACTGCAGTCGGAGCCCTCTGCTCACGACCTGAGTTCCATCCCGGCAGAAGCTGGGTTCAGGTAGCCGGCCTGAGGTTGACTCAGGCTTCCATCCTTCCGAGGTCGGTCAAATGAGTACCCAGCTTGGTGGGGGGAAAGTGTAAAAGACTGGGGAAGGCAATGGCAAACCACACCGTAAAAAGTCTGCCGTGAAAACGTTGTGAAAGCGACATCACCCCAGAGTCGGAAATGACTGGTGCTTGCACAGGGGACCTTTCCTTACCTTTCTTCTGATGCCAAGCCAGCCAGAATTGCTTTCTTGTGCGTTCCTGCTCAAGAAAAGCCCTGGGCATAGGCCTCCGTGTATGTACACACTTGTTCAAAAGTATGTGCACACATGAAAGCTTATACCCAGAATTATAAGTTTTCGTGCTCAGAATTAAAAACATTTTTACCCAGAAGTATAAGCTTTTGTGTGCATGCGCACATGAAAGCTTATACCCAGAATTAAACATTGTTGGTCTTAAAGGTACCCCCGGATTCAAACTTTTTTCTACTCAAAATGTGTGTTTGTTCAAAGCTTGGGTTAGAACGAGTTTTGTCAGTGAGCAGCAGAGATTCTCAGAAAAAGAAATGGGGGACCACGGGCCATCGTTTAATACTGTCCTTGCAGTGCATGCCCCCCTACATAAAGCCTGATGTGATTATAGATGTACTGGCAACTGATCGGATAGCTAGCATCCCACAATCGATGTCCCCCGCTTGTCGATTCCAGCTTTTAAAACGCGCAGATGGCAAGAGGGGCAGGTTTGATTCTTATGGAAAGGAAAGGTCCCCTGTGCAAGCACCAGTCGTTTCCGACTCTGGGGTGATGCTGCTTTCACGTTTTCACCGCAGACTTTTTTACAGGGTGGTTTGCCATTGCCTTCCCCGGTCTTTTACACTTTCCCCCCAGCAAGCCGGGAACTCCTTTGACCGACCTCGGAAGGATGGAAGGCCGAGTCAACCTCGAGCCGGCTACCTGTACCAGCTTCCGCTGGAATCGAACTCAGGTCGTGAGCAGAAGAAGAAGAAAATGATGATTATGGATTTATATCCCACCCTCCACTCCGAAGAGTCTCAGAGCAGCTCACAATCTCCTTTCCCTTCCACCCCACAACAGACACCCTGTGAGGTAGAAGAAGATATTGGATTTATATCCCGCCCTCCACTCCGAAGAGTCTCAGAGTGGCCTACAATCTCCTTTACCTTCCTCCCCCACAACAGACACCCTGTGAGGTGGGTGGGGCTGGAGAGGGCTCTCACAGCAGCTGCCCTTTCAAGGACAACCTCTGCCAGAGTTATGGCTGACCCAAGGCCATTCCAGCAGGTGCAAGTGGAGGAGTGGGGAATCAAACCCGGTTCTTCAAGATAAGAGTCCGCACACTTAACCACTACACCAAACCGGCAGAGAGTTCAGACTCACGGTACTGCTGCTTTACCACTCTGCGCCACGGGGCTGCTATCTTATGGAAAACTGACTGCTTAAAGCAAATTTCCAAAAAAGCTTGACATTGACCATTGCTGGATTGTGGCCCGTTGCTGGATTGTGGAAAGACAGGTGCCAGGGCTCACCCCTGGCTGAAAGCCACGCTCTTTGGCCTTGACACCCCTCATTTCAGAGCCACGGGAACTGGATCTCAAGGAGGGGAGGTGCATGTGACGGGAGAAGGGTTGCCAGGTCCAATTCAACAAACATCTGGGGACTTTGGGGGTGGAGCCAGGAGACTTAGGGGTGGAGCCAGGAGACTTTGGGGGTGGAGCCAGGAGCAAGGCAAGCATGATTGAACTCCAAAGGGAGTTCTGGCCATCACATTTAAAGGGACTGCACACCTTTTCAATTCCTTCCTTCCAAAGGAAATAATGAAGGATAGGGGCACCTTCTTTTGAGTCTTAAGAACATAAGAGAAGCCATGTTGGATCAGGCCAGTGGCCCATCCAGTCCAACACTCTGTGTCACATAAGAACATAAGAGAAGTCATGTTGGATCAGGCCAATGGCCCATCCAGTCCAACACTCTGTGTCACATAAGAACATAAGAGAAGCCATGTTGGATCAGGCCAGTGGCCCATCCAGTCCAACACTCTATCACACAGTGGCCAAGATACACACACACACACACACACACACAGTGACTAATAGCCAATGATGGACCTCTGCTTCATATTTTTATCCAATCCCCTCTTGAAGCTGGCTATGCTTGTAGCCGCCACCACACTTCCTGTGGCAGTGAATTCCGCATGTTAATCACCCTTTGGGTGAAGAAGGACTTCCTTCTATCCGTTTTAACCTGACTGCTCAGCAATTTCATTGAATGCCCACGAGTTCTTGTATTGTGAGAAAGGGAGAAAAGGACTTCTTTCTCTACTTTCTCCATCACATGCATAATCTTTGTAAACCTCTATCATGTCACCCCGCAGTCGACGTTTCTCCAGGCTAAAGAGCCCTAAGCGTTTCAACCTTTCTTCATAGGGAAAGTGTTCCAAACCTTTAATCATTCTAGTTGCCCTTTTCTGCACTTTTTCCAATGCTAAAATATCCTTTTTGAGGTGCGGTGACCAGAATTGCACGCAGTACTCCAAATGAGACCGCACCATGGATTTATACAGAAGCATTATGATACTGGCTGATTTGTTTTCAGTTCCCTTCCTAATAATTCCCAGCATGGCGTTGGCCTTTTTTATTGCAATCGCACACTGTCTTGACATTTTCAGTGAGTTATCTACCACGACCCCAAGATCTCTCTCTTGGTCAGTCTCTGCCAGTTCACACCCCATCAACTTGTATTCGTAGCTGGGATTCTTGGCCCCAATGTGCATTACTTTGCACTTGGCCACATTGAACCGCATCTGCCACGTTGACGCCCACTCACCCAGCCTCAACAGATCCCTTTGGAGTTCCTCACAATCCTCTCTGGTTCTCACCACCCTGAACCATTTAGTGTCATCTGCAAACTTGGCCACTTCACTGCTCACTCCCAACTCCAGATCATTTAATGAACAAGTTAAATAGCATGGGACCCAGTACTGAGCCCTGCGGCACCCCGCCGCTTACCGTCTTCCACTGCGAAGCCTGCCCATAGAAAAGGAAACCCCGGGAAGAGAAAAAAGAGGTCTGTTTTGAGTTGCCAACTCTCCAGGGCCACCCCAAAGATTGGAGATTTCACCTCCAAACAAGGAG
This sequence comes from Heteronotia binoei, assembly GCF_032191835.1. Lineage (NCBI taxonomy): Eukaryota > Metazoa > Chordata > Lepidosauria > Squamata > Gekkonidae > Heteronotia > Heteronotia binoei. The sequence goes on from NC_083232.1 coordinate 7,572,179, forward strand.
ATTCAGCCAGAGGGGTCTCACTGCCCCTTTAAGACAACAGTGATAATTCAGTGAGTGGTGGCAGCGAACTGAGGAAGGGTTACACCCACCAGGGGGTGGGGAAGGGTGGCAACGGGGCTTTCAAGCCACAGATAGTCGCACAGGTACAAGGATCTCTGCACAATAAGTTTATTCCTAGGGGGTTGGTGTGTGTGTGTGTGTTGGGGTTCTGCCTTGGGCGACAGAACCTCACATGCTGGGGTTGTATAGAAGAGAAAGTTTACAGACAGAACCAGGGCTCCCCCCTCCCCGAGCAAGAAGACAGGAACACAGTTGTGGCTAGCTTGGTATAAGGGGTGTGTGGCCTAATATGCAAATAAGTTCCTGCTGGGCTTCTTCTAAAAAGCCCTGTGTGAAACAATGGTGACATCAGGGGGTGTGGCCTATTTAGGGTTGCCAAGTCCAATTCAAGAAATATCTGGGGACGTTGGGGGTGGAGCCAGGAAATGTTAGGGGTGGAGCCAGGAGACATTGGGGGCGGAGCCAGGAACAAGGGTGTGACAAGCATAATTGAACTCCAAGGGAGTTCTGGCCATCACATTTAAAGGGTCCGCACACCTTTTAGAATGTCTTCCTTCCAAAGGAAATAATAAAGGATAGGGGTGTCATGGGTGCTGGGGACCCTGCAGAGGAAGTTGAGCCTGCAGAGGAAACTGTGCCCCTGCCACCTGCACCAGTGCCCCTGCCTCCTGCTGGAGAAGATCCCAGCCCCCCTGCCTCGCCCTCTCGGGTGGCGCGTGTGCGTGACCGCCTACGTCAGGACCTCAGGGATCGGAGGAGGGCGGCACGCTCACAAGCAAGACGCTCCCTGAGCCCTGAGTTTTGAGAGGATTCTGGCCCTTCTAAGAGCAAGGATGCTTGAGTTGTAACAGGATCCTGGCTGCCTTTCTGAGCCAGCAATTAGCCCAAATGGGCAACAGCCAGCAGAGGGCTATATAGCTGTAGGCTTTGGGAGGAGGCTTTGTGGAAGCAACTAGTCATCTCCCTGACGTTCTAGCATCCACTCCGGCTTGACTTTGGTTTCTGGACTCCCTGACTTTGGCTTGTGACTTCTGGACTCCCTGACCTCGGCTTCTGGACCTTGGACCTGCGATACTTGTACAGTGATTCGGATTTGGCGCCTCGGACACTCCTGCTTGCTGGCTACAGACCTCGGACTGCCCCTGGACTTTGCCTGACCCGGCCCCAGCCGTGACAAGGGGCACCAATCGTTTTGAAACTTGGGGGGTACTTTGGGGAGAGGTACTAGACACTGTACTGAAAATGTGGTGGCTCTACCTCAAAAAACAGCTCCCCCAGAGCCCCCGAAACCTCCATGGTCCTCTGAGGGCGGGGCTTCCCCCCATTGGCCAGCTGACTGGAGGCGGGAAGGAGCCTGGGAAAACGGAAGAACCCCCGCTGGGGCCTGGGGATAGGCAAGCCTTGGCCTAATATGCAAATGATTCCTGCTGGGCTTTTTCTACAAAAAAAAAAAGCCCTGGGTAGATCCGTTCAAGCTGGTGTGTATGCATGAATGGAGACTTGGGTTGCTTCCATGCAGAGGTTTTGCTCTTCGGTGTCTCCCCCCCCCCCCCCAATTCCCAATTTTGATTGGATTGTAACTAGATATAGAGCATACGCTGAATTATGCTCACAAGATAAATCCCATAAACCACCACCCCCAACAGAAATTTAGACAGAATACAATGTCAGCCCATTGATTCCAGCCTGAACGTCTGTGGCGGGGTTGCGGCACCCCTGTTCTAAAGCAACGGAAAACAACCCCGTGCCATCTTTTTTCCAGATATGTATTTGCTGGTTTGAAGGGACGCAGGGAAGAGGAGATGATGGATACAGAGGGAAATTGGCAGTTTGGGTCTTGCTTAATTCTACCCCATGAATTCTCTCCTGTGCTTACTTCCAGTGTCTGTGTGTGTGGGGGGGGGGGAGGGACTGGCAAGAGAGGGGGGAGTTTGCAAATGAGGAAACAGTTATATACCCTCCTCCCACACTATTTCTCCCTTGCAATTATCCTCTGCTCCGCACCTCCGTTTTAAGAGGTAAACAATAAGGCTGGCAAGTCTGATCGCTTCCATTCTGAAGCAGGGCTTAGATGAAGTGTTGGGGGGGAATTACCTCCTAGCTTTCCGCTTTTTGTATTAAATCTCACAAAAATGTTTCGACTCTCTAATGAGAGGGTTTTGTTATTGGTTTGGGTACAGAATGCAAAAGTGTGGGTAGCGGCACATCTGTGCTGGACCACTGAAGTAGGGTTGCCAATTCCCAGGTAAAGGCAGGAGATCCCCCAGTTTGGAGGCCCTCCCCCCATTTCATGGTTATCAGAATGCGGGGGGGGGGGAGGGAAATGTCTGCTGGGAACTCTATTATTTCGTATGGAGTATTATTCCCATAGGAAATAATGAATTGATCCGCAGGTATCTGGGGCTCTGGGGGGAGGGCTGTTGTTTGGGATAGAGGCACCATATTTTCAGTATAGCATCTAGTGCCTCTCCCCAAAATACCCCCCGAGTTTCAAAAAGATTTGACCAGGGGGTCCAATTCTATGAGCCCCAAAAGAAGGTGCCCCTATCCTTCATGATTTCCTATGGAGGGAAGGCATTTTAAAAGGTGTGCAGTCCCTTTAAATGTGATGGCCAGAACTCCCTTGGAGTTCAATTATGCTTGCCACACCCTTGCTCCTGGCTCAACCCCCAAAGTCCCCAGATATTTCTTGAATTGGGCTTGGCAACCCTACACTGAAGAGAGATTTGAAGTCAGGCCTTCTAACCACGATGCTGTTCTAACTCTATTATAGAACAAAGGTTGAGTCTAGCCGCGCCTTTAAGACCGACAAGAGTTTATTTCAAGGTATAAATGTTCACATGTGCTTACAAATGAAAGCTTATACCTTGAATTAAACTTTGTCGGTCCTAAAAGTGTCACTATCCTCATACTTTGCTCCGCTGCTTCAAACCAACATGGCTGCCCATCTGAATCCCACTCTCTCGTAGCCCCACCAATTCAGATAGTACTACACGAGATCTAAGCCAGGCCTTGAATTCAGCAGGAGCTCACAAGAGCGCAGCTCCTGAACTTTTCTGATGCCCCTGCTTCCTCCTACCTACCTTATCCGTTGAATAGTAGGTGCAGCTGCATAACAATCCCTGGATGAACTCCACCGCCTATTTTTTTACAAAACGACCCCTGATCTAAGAAACAGATCATCTAAGTAAAGGCATTGTTTCAGTTTTCAAAAGTTTCATTGATTTCAAAAAGAGTGAGGGTATAGGGAATAGGGGGAATAGAAAGCACAATACATTTTGACCTTGTTCTGCATAAAAATACTTTCAAAAAGGACAAGCTTAATTCGACAATACTTTCTTTACGTAAATTGTCCCATATTATGATGTCTAAACTAAACGTCATCCGCATTTTAAAATGTTATATAGCATAAATCTTTTGTTAAAGTTACCTATTAGTTTTGATAATTCCAGTAAAGGCAATTTTATAATATAAAATACAGGGGGGTGGGGAAAGGAGAAATAAGTTCACACCAGAGAACCTTAAGAGTCTTGAATGTCTAACCAGGCATGGAATTTCATCCAGTAGTTTCTTGCTGCTGCTTTAGATTTCCCAGCCAACAGCTGGGATAAAGGCATTGTTTCATATACTCTGTGATTCATTAACTCTATAGAAAGTCGCTGTTGGTAGGTCTAGATAGAATACCACTCGGTGGTGTTAAAAAACGTTCATAATCTCATCCGATGTCTTGATTTGGGTGAGCCGGTCAGACACTGGGGACAGTGATTCTGCAATAATGTACTTAGTAGGATGATGATATGGCCCTGCATATAGAAATGAACAAACAAATTCCTTTGGGGAGCCATCACGTATGAAGAGCTCCTGGTATGTGGGAGTGGGCCTTTGAGGCTACTAAAAGGGGATGACACAAACTGGGAGAGGGTGAAGAGCAAATTTCCTTGTGAGTGCAAACAGTCGTGACAGCATCAAGAGGGGAGCGGATAAACATATGGAGCAGAGGAGCAGTTTGCCTGTCTTCTTGCTGCTTGGGAAGCAACAGTGAAAGGGCTTTTGGAGCTCTGGCGCTGCTGGTGGATCTCCTGAAGGCACCTGGGCTTTGGCCACTGTGTGACACAGGCTGTTGGACTGGATGGGCCATCGGCCTGACCCAACACGGCTTCTCTTCTGCTCTTAAAGAGCAGAGGTCCATCAGTGGCTGTTAGCTACCAGGTATAGCTGGAACACTTTTTCTGGGGCAGTGATGTTCTGTCTTCTTGGTGCTTGGGGGTAAGAGTGGGGGGGCTTCTGAAGTTTTGACCCTGCTGGTGAACCTCCTGAGGGCAGCTGGGTTTGAGACACTGTGTGACACAGAGTGTTGGACTGGAGGGGCCATTGGCCTGATCCAACATGGCTTCTCTTATGTTCTTATGTGACACAGAGTGTTGGACTGAATGGGCCATTGGCTTGATCCAACATGGCTTCTCTTATGTTCTTATGTGACACAGAGTGTTGGACTGGATGGGCCATTGGCTTGATCCAACATGGCTTCTCTTATGTTCTTATGTGACACAGAGTGTTGGACTGAATGGGCCATTGGCTTGATCCAACATGGCTTCTCTTATGTTCTTATGTGACACAGAGTGTTGGACTGGATGGGCCTTGGCCTGATCCAACATGGCTTCTCTTATGTTCTTATGTGATTTTTCAAAGAGTAACATAACAATGTAGCAGACAGTTAGACTGACAAAGGTTAGACTGACAGACTGATACCTAAGAGTTCATGGGGTGAATGACTGAAGAATGATACACAGCTATTGTTTACAGACCAGATAGTCTATGTGAGCTCTGGGAACTGCTAACCTACTCTGAGATTTTCAAAAATTTGATTTTTTTTCTCACACAATGAAGTGTTTTACAGTTGCCTTTTTCTTCCTAGGACCTCAAGATGGATTACAGTTCCTACAGCGGAGTTCCAAGGTTTCTGACCAGGCCCAAGGCCTTTGTGGTATCCATGGGGAAAGATGCCACTCTAAGTTGCCAGATCATTGGAAACCCCATCCCCTTGGTGAGCTGGGAGAAAGATAAACTTCCTATCCAGACAGGGGGAAGGTTTAAAATGGTGGAAGATGGTGACTTGTATCGTCTGACGATTTACGAACTCAGCCTGGAGGACAGTGGCCAGTACATCTGCCGGGCCAAGAACACCATCGGGGAAGCTTTTGCTGCTGTCAGTATCAAAGTTGGAGAGAAAACGACTGTGACTGAATCGGCCCCTTACTTTATCCAGAAGCCCACTTCGATCCGAGTGATCATGGGGGAAGATGCCATGTTCAAATGCATTGTTCAGGGCAGCCCTCCTCTGTCTGTGAACTGGGAGAAAGACGGGAGGCACCTGGGTGGTCGGTCAGAGTCTAACCGTATCCAGATTGACACTCAGGGGGAGAAAAACGCCCTCAAGATCCAAAGCACTCGGTTAGCGGATAGTGGGACGTACACTTGCCGTGCAGAGAACCCTCTTGGGGCTGCCAGTGCCGCTGCTGCATTGGTTGTGGATAGCCCAGATTTTTACAGCCCTGGGGGCATTCGGCATAATGTGGACACAGACTATAGCAAGACTTCCCCATTGTTGTCACACTTGCAAAAAAGACGGGAAGAGATCAGAAAGACAGACCTATCCACTACCGATTCACTGATCTCTACGGCATACTCTTCCACTGAAGGGCGGTCAAAAATTGGCTTGAACCTCTCCCTTGATTATGAGAGGGCTGCCAGTTTGACGGCCAAGAGTTTCCGAAGCGATAGTTCTTCCTATGGCATAACAACACGCAGCTTCACGGTGACCGAGGGGAAACACGCCAAGATGAGCTGCTATGTTACGGGAGAACCCAAGCCGGAGATTGTTTGGAAGAAAGATGGAGAAGTCATCTTGGAAGGGCGGAGACACATCATCTATGAGGATGAGCAAGAGAATTTTGTGCTGAAGATCCTCTTCTGCAAGCAGATAGATAATGGTCTCTATACCTGCACGGCTTCCAACCTGGCGGGACAGACATACAGCTCTGTGCTGGTCACAGTCAAAGGTAAGTTGCAATAGTTGAACTATTGCAATTATTATCCTCACAATCACATTGGTGCAGTTATGTTTGGAGGAGATGGAATTGCAGACTGGATTCATGGCCAAATTCAGGAAACCTTGTGCTGCTCATTTTCTAATCTGAACGAAGCTGTCCAATGCCACTGGTTTGCCCAAAATGATTCTAGGGCCTCCAAACCCTTGGAGGAAATTTTTGATTTTACCATAGAGCTCCTGGAGATTCCTAGAGCTACCCTCTGTCATTTCCAGGTAGCTATAGGGATCACCAGGAAATCTACAGTAAGAACTTCCTGGAAATAGACAAGGCATTTTTCTTTTTCTTTTTTTTCTCCTGGGAGACTGTCCCCCCCCCCCTCAATATTCCTGCTGGATGGATCTCTCTCTCTCTTTTTTTTTTAAATCTACCTCAAGATAAAGGTAGACCATCATAGACAAAATAAGATTCTATATGGATCTCAGCATTTACTAGGAAAGTGGAGGACAATCAAATCTCATTCTTTAGACAAATTCTTGGTTTGCCAAAATGTGTGTCCTACTTTGCTCTCTGCTCTAAAGTGGGCCAGTCTTTGGTAGAGACAAAAGCCTGGATTGCAGTGTTTAAATTCTGGCTCAAAATTCATTTTAGAATGGATCCTAACAGCCTTCTTGATTGTCTAAAAAGAGATCCCTATATCTCATCCTGGTCGGCAGTTCTTATGTGCAAACTTAACCAGTTGGGGATAGCGGTTGATCATTTTCTTACATCCGATGAGTCATATATCTTCAGATGTATTAAATTGAGATTGTTGGAGTTGGAGAAAACGAAACTATGCCCAACAGTCCTTTATATCTGCTCTCCCGCATCCTTAGGTCTCAATGTTTTTTTGTGGCAAAATGCCCCATTATCTATCAGACTTAACTATTCCTAGTCATCGCACGGCATTTATTTTGGCTGGACTAAACGCATTTCCCTCCAAAGTTTTACAGGGAAGATATCATTGAGTCCCTTTATGCGATAGACTCTGTTCCTGCGGAGCAAATATTCCCGACTCACTTCAGCATGTATCGCTTGATTGTTCCATATATCATAATCTCCGTAAAGATCTATTTTGCAAGCCTTCCTCCTCCCCGGATCTGTCTATCCTGCCACCCTGTCATTATTTACTGAATGATACTGAGCGATAGGTTTGTGAGGCTGTGGCAAAAATTTTGGCCGACATTCTTAAATTTAAATCTGACCGTGTATGAATGTTATCAAAGATTTCAGGTTTTCATGGCTGGTAACATCATTAGGGTTTGTAGAATCTTTCGGGATCAAGTGCCGTGTTCTACTGGAGAAAGTTTTCCTTCCAGACGTTTCGTTCTCAGCTGCGGAGAACAGCCTCAGTGGCGTTGCAGCCGGAGCAGGCGCTCAGACCTTCTTGGCTGCTGTGCATTGAGTGGGGCCAGGGCTGCTGGAGAGCTGCTATTTCTAGGCTGGAGGGGGTGTGATGAAAGGGCAATTGGTTTGTGGATGTGTCCATTGTTTGGTGGGGCTTCCTGGAAGGGTAGTGATAAGGGTAGTTCAACAGCCAGTTTCCTGCCGGCCAGCTGGCTGGGGGAGGGGGGAAGCGTGTAAAACTGGGGAATCCCCCGCTGGGACCTGGGGATTGGGAAGCCTAGTGGAGGGAGGCTAGGAAAGGTTAGGGGCCCGGGGATCTCCCAGAATTACAGCTCGTCTCCAGACTACAGAGCTCAGTTTCCCTTAGGTTTGTGAGCCCTGGGTTGGAAAACACCTGGAGCTTTTAGGGGGTGGAACCTGGTGAGGGGAGGGACCTTGGTGGGGTATAATGCCATAGAATCCACCCTTCAAAGCAGCCATTTTCTCCAGGGATGTGATCTCAGTGGTCTGAAGAGCAACTTGAATAGCAGATCTCCACATTCCACCTGAAGGCTGACAGCACTCGTTCCCTTGGAGAAACTGGCTCCACTCCTGAATCTCTGGCGCTGGCAACCCTACCCCAATGGGGGCTGGGGGTGGGGGGTGGGACCTGCCAATCACCAGAAGGGTGTAATTTGAGGACAGGAGGAAGCTCAGCGGAGATGTGATATCATAGAGCAGCCATCTTTAAGCTGCCATTTTCTCCAGACGACCCTTGTGCTCTATAGATCAATTGTAGGGTTGCCAAGTCCAATTTAAGAAATATCTTGGGACTTTGGGGGTGGAGCCAGGAGACATTAGGGGTGGAGCCAAGATCAAGGCTGTGAGAAGCATAATTGAACTCCAAAGGGAGTGCTGGCCATCACATTTCAAGGGAGGGCACACCTTTTCAATTCTTTCCTTCCATAGGAAATAATGAAGGATAGGGGCATCTTCTTTTGGGACTCATAGAATTGGACCCCCTGGTCCAATCGTTTTGAAACTTGGGGGATATTTTGGGGAGAGGCACTAGATGCTGTACTGAAAATTTGGTGCCTCTACCTCAAAAAACAGCCCTCCCCCAGAGCCCCAGATACCCATGGATCAATTCACTATTATTTTCTATGGGAATAAATCTCCATAGGGAATAACAGAGTTCCCAGCAGACATTTCCCTCCCCTCCCCCCGCTTTCTGATGACCCTGAAGCGGGGGGAGGGCCTCCAAACCAGGGGATACCCTGCCCCCACCTGGGGATTGGCAACCCTAATCAATTGCAATTCCAGGGGAGAATTCCAAGGCCTATCTGAAAGTAGGGTCTCCGGTCCTCAGGTCCCAGCAGGGTTTCCCCCATTCTGGGGGGTTTCTCTCCTCTGCCTGCCATGTAAAAGGTAAAACGAGACCCTAAGCATCAGGTATGCTGAGCCCACCCTTTAAAATGGCCAGCTAGGCCACACAAGGCCTGTCTGCCTACAATCCTACTCCTTGTTATTGTATGCTTTTTCCACTGATGCTTTTAAAGGCAGAAAATGCTTCTGAAGTGAAGTCAACCCTGAGGTTGAGAATCTTCCATCTTACTCTTGCAATTTAGCTTCTTTTCTTGAGACGTGCTTTCTTCCCACACTTCTCGTAGTGTGTTTGCGTAGGGTGATAGGAACAGGTGGTGGAGCTGGGACACGGGTGTGCTGTTAGGGGTGCCAGCCTTCAGGTGGGATCTGGGAGCCCCCTGGATTTATAGCTCATCTTTGGGATACAGAGATTAGTTTCCCTGGAGAAAACTGATGCTTTGGAGGGTGGACTTTATGCCGTTGTACCACACCGAGGCCCCTGTGCTCCCCAGACTCTATCCCCAAATCTCCAGAAGTTTCCCAACCTGAATCTTGCCACCCTACCACAGCATCCCCTGCTAGTGGGTTTTCTGTCATATAACAGTAGACGAGATGGATTTTTCTAGTCCCTTCCAGCATGTGACGATGAATGGCCGATCTGTCGCCTTCTTCCGAAACCCTCTTTGGCTTGAAAGAGGACTCTTGTCAATCTTCGGGCCCGGCACGCCTCTCGATGGGAAGTTTTTAGCAATGAAGTCATCTTTTGTGGCTGACAGATGAAAGCCTCAAGGCCGCGGGGCCCTGCACACGCTGCACGATTTGGTCATTATCGGTTCTGGTGCGCCTGCTCCTCTGGGCGCTGCTGAAGCACGTCTGAGGCACTCGGGCCCAGCCTGTCCACGTCCATCAGGGGCTGCGGCAGGCCATGATAGAAGGCTGGGAGGGCTGACAGCTGTGCGGTGGCCTGCGTGACGTGAGCTGTTAGGCCTCTGTCGCCTTCCATGGTGACAGGTGTCCTCAGGCACAAACACAGCCTCAAAAGGCAGTGCCGCTGAAACCGCCCCCTCAGAAGCTCACTCAGCAGACCGCCTCCTCTGAAAAGGCTGGTGAGGCCCAAGAAACTATGCGGCACATTTTTATCCTGCCTTCCCTCCAAGGTGTCTGGGGGAGCATACGTGACTCTCCTTTCCCCCATGTGGAGGAGGGTGGAATGGAATAGAGGAGAGCCAGTTTGGTGTAGTGGTGAAGTGTGCGGACTCTTATCTGGGAGAACCGGGTTTGATTCCCCACTCCTCCACTTGCACCTGCTGGGATGGCCTTGGGTCAGCCAGAGCTCTGGCAGAGGTTGTCCTTGAAAGCCCTCTCCAGCCCCACCCACCTCACAGGGTGTCTGTTGTGGGGGAGGAAGGGAAAGGAGATTGTGAGCCGCTCTGAGACTCTTCGGAGTGGAGGGCGGGATATAAATCCAATATCTTCACCTACCTCACAGAGTGTCTGTTGTGGGGGGTGGGGGAAGGTAAAGGAGATTGTGAGCCGCTCTGAGACTCTTCGGAGTGGAGGGTGGGATATAAATCCAATATCTTCATCTACCTCACAGGGTGTCTGTTGTGGGGGAGGAAGGGAAAGGAGATTGTGAGCCGCTCTGAGACTCTTCGGAGTGGAGGGTGGGATATAAATCCAATATCTTCATCTACCTCACAGGGTGTCTGTTGTGGGGGAGGAAGGTAAAGGAGATTGTGAGCCGCTCTGAGACTCTTCGGAGTGGAGGGTGGGATATAAATCCAATATCTTCATCTACCTCACAGGGTGTCTGTTGTGGAGGAGGAAGGGAAAGGAGATTGTGAGCCGCTCTGAGACTCTTCGGAGTGGAGGGCGGGATATAAATCCAATATCTTCTTCTTCTTCTAGAAATCAAAAATAAATAAAATGTTAATCCTCACAAAAAAACCCCCCACACCTTATGAGGTAGGCTAGGCCAAATGAAAGTGCCTGGTCTGAAGTCTCCCCGGTGAGGATGAGGCACAATGAGGATTTTTATCTCAATTCTGTCAGATCCTTGATTGGTGGAACATGGATGAGGACAAAAGAAGCCTGTGGAGAAAGTTGTCGGGGGAAGGGACATCGTGGTTTTTGCGGTGTTAGCAGCAGCTCTACATCCCCTGGAAGTGGCATGTGGTAGCTCTAGAAATCACTGGAAACTCTATGGTAAAACTTACGCCATTGCTAGATGTGATTCCTAATGCTTCCCTATGTCAGTTTGGAGAGCCAGTTTGGTGTAGTGGTTAAGTGCGCGGACTCTTATGTGGGAAAACCGGGTTTGATTCTCTGCTCCTCCACTTGCACCTGCTGGGATGGCCTTGGGTCAGCCATAGTGGTTAAGTGAGCGGACTATTATCTGGGAGGACCGGGTTTGATTCCCCACTTCTCCACTTGCACCTGCTGGAATGGCCTTGGGTCAGCCATAGCTCTGGCAGAGGTTGTCCTTGAAAGGGCAGCTGCTGTGAGAGCCCTCTCAGCCCCACCCACCTCACAGGGCATCTGTTGTGGGGGAGGAAGGTAAAGGAGATTGTGAGCCGCTCTGAGACTCTTCGGAGTGGAGGGCGGGATATAAATCCAATATCTTCATCTACCTCACAAGGAAGGTAAAGGAGACCCGTTAAAACCAAGAAAGAAGAAGAAGGTATTGGATTTATATCCTGCCCTCCACTTCGAAGAGTCTCAGAGGGGCTCAAAATCTCCTTTACCTTTCTCCCCCACAACAGACACCCTGTGAGGTAGATGAAGATATTGGATTTATATCCTGCCCTCCACTCTGAAGAGTTTCAGAGTGGCTCACAATCTCCTTTACCTTCCTCCCTCCCACAACAGACACCCTGTGAGGTAGATGAAGATATTGGATTTATATCCCACCCTCCACTCCGAATAGTCTCAGAGGGGCTCAGAATTTCATTTACCTTTCTCCCCCACAACAGACACCCTGTGAGGTAGATGAAGATATTGGATTTATATTCCACCCTCCACTCCGAATAGTGTCAGAGCGGCTCACAGTCTCCTTTATCTTCCTCCCCCACAACAGACACCCTGTGAGGTGGGTGGGGCTGAGAGGGCTCTTCCAAGAAGCTGCCCTTTCCAGGACAACTCTGTGAGAGCTATGAATGACTATGCCATTCCAGTGGGGAATCAAACCCAGTTCTCCTAGATAAGAGAGCTATGGTTGACCCAAGGCCATTCCAGCAGCTGCGAGTGGAGGAGTGGGGAATCAAACCCAGTTCTCCTAGATAAGAGAGCTATGGTTGACCCAAGGCCATTCCAGCAGCTGCGAGTGGAGGAGTGGAGAATCAAACCCGGCTCTCCCAGATAAGAGTCCGTCCACATAACCATCACACCAAAATAAAGTGCACAATTGTATCATCCCAAAACCAGCCTCTCCCCCCCCCCCGCCACTCCAAGAACATGAGAAAATTGTCTTCTACAAAACTGGTCCTTGGTGCCGAAAAGGTTGCTATAACCACTAAGAATTTCTGCTATACACCACTAAGAATTTCTTTAATCTCCCTGTATGCTACCTCACATTGCTGCCTTTTGTTCCCTGCCACGCTCACGGTAATAATAACTGTAAGGTGTTCAGTTTGATCAGAGAAATCCAAGATTTACATCCTCACTCTGGGTGACTATACACCAGTCACTTTGTCTCAGCCTTACTTACCTTGCAGGGTGGTTGTGAGATTAAAACAGAGGAGTAGAGAATCGATTTTCCTAACTTGGGCTCCTTACCGGATGTAAAACGTACCAGATAGATTCAGGTGGGTGTGAAGCAAGAGAACAGAGTTTCAGTCCAGTGGCACCTTTAAAACCAACGAAGTTTAATTCCGGGGACAAACTTTCCTATGCATGCACGCTTCTTCAGACACCTTTGAAACAGACTTTCATAGCCACAACATATAGGTTTAACGCTTTTATTTTCTGTATGCTAATTTGCTGCTATTCATAGGTCTTACCAATTGCTTTAATCCAAGCTTAGCCGACAACACAGGGGGATCCCAGTAATATAACAGCAAACAATAATAACACTGTGTAATATCCAATCAGCCATACTTACTGGCAGGGGTGGAATTCTAGCAGGAGCTCCTTTGCATATTAGGCCACACACCCCTGATCTAGCCAATCCTCCAAGAGCTTACAAGGCTCTTTTTCGTAAACTTTTAGAGGATTGGCAACACCAGGGGTGTGTAGCCTAATATGCAAAGGAGTTCCTGCTAGAATTCCACCCCTGCTTACTGGTCAGTTACTTCTGCGTCTTGATTCTAATGAACACTTCCTAGCAACTATCCCCCACACCACTTACTGTATATATAATGCTTGAGGAAGTCTGTTTCAGTGTATCTGATGAAGTGCAGAGAAAAGCTTATGCTAACAACTAATACACTTCCTCCCGACTCAAAGCGGCTGATGCTGTTGAGTTGTCTGTGGTTTCTGGGAATTGCCAGGAACTCTATAGCTAGAACTCCCTATAAGTATACAGTACTGTGTCCCTCCCCCCCGCTTTTTTTTCTCCTGGGAGACCCCCCCCCCCCGAACCATCTGACCCCTTGCCTGGTAACCGTAGGAGAGCCAGTTTGGTGTAGTGGTTAAGTGTGCGGACTCTTATCTGGGAGAACCGGGTTTGATTCCCCACTCCTCCACTTGCACCTGCTGGAATGGTCTTGGGTCAGCCATAGCTCTGGCAGAGGTTGTCCTTGAAAGGGCAGCTGCTGTGAGAGCCCTCTCCAGCCCCACCCACCTCACAGGGTGTCTGTTGTGGGGGAGGAAGGTAAAGGAGATTGTGAGCTGCTCTGAGACTCTTCGGAGTGGAGGGCGGGATATAAATCCAATATCTTCATCTACCTCACAGGGTGTCTGTTGTGGGGGGAGGAAGGTAAAGGAGATTGTGAGCCGCTCTGAGACTCTTCGGAGTGGAGGGCGGGATATAAATCCAATATCTTCTTCTTCTTCTTCTAGATTATGGTCCCACCTGGAGCTTGGCAGTCTTACTTCAGAGATCAGTTCCCCTGGAGAAAATGGCTGTTTTAGAGGGTGGACTCAATGGCATTGTATCCCATTGAGGTCCCTCCCTAGGGTTGCCAAATCCCCTGCAGCTGCTGACAGGGGACTTTTTCTCACGATCGCACAGTGCGTGAAGCGCAATGACGTCGTCCAGAAGTGATGTATAGCCAGGCATGTCACGCGGGACACTCTAGGAATTCACGGAAAACTCCATGGTTTTGCATGGGGACTCTCTAGCAATTTGGGGGGGAGAACTCTATGGTACCAGAGTTCCCTCCCCCCCCCCCCAAATTGCCAGAGCATCCCTGCATGAAACCATACAGTTTCCAGCGAATTCCTGGAGTGTCGCACGTGATGTGCCTTGTGCAATGCATCACTTCCAGGTGACATCATTGCTTTGCGCAGCGACAGGCTCTTGGGGGGGGGGGGAATTTGGGAACCCTATCCCTCCCCCGCACGAGCCCCAACCCCAAATTCCCAAGCATTTTCAAATTGGAGCTGGCAGCCATAGTGGGGAGTGGCATAAAAGTTCTCTAGCCTCCCCCACCATGCCCCATTCCATTCCACATGTTTTAGATTTTATCCACACAAATCAAACAGCAAAAGAGACCAAAAAGCACTTAACCATCAGGTAGGGTTGCCAAGTCCAATTCAAGAAATATCTGGGGACTTTGGGGGTGGAGCCAGGAGACTTTGGGGGCGGAGCCAGGAGACATTGGGGCGGAGCCAGGAACAAGAGTGTGACAAGCATAATTGAACTCCAAGGGAGTACTGGCCATCACATTTAAAGGGACGGCACACCTTTTTAAATGTCTTCCTTCCATAGGAAATAATGAAGGATAAGGGCACCTTCTTTTGGGGCTCATAGAATTGGACCCCCTGGTCCAATCGTTTTGAAATTTGGGGGATACTTTGGGGAGAGGCACTAGATACTATATTGAAAATTTGGTGCCTCTACCTCAAAAAACAGCTCCCCCAGAGCCCCCGAAACCTCCAGATCAATTCCCCATTATACCCTATGAGAAGACGTTTCCCTCTCCCCCCCTCCCCCCCCCTTTCTGGGAAATCTGATGCAGGGGACAGAACTCACTCACCTCCGGAGGCGCAAAGGCACATGGTCCTTTGGGGGCGTGGCTGGGCTCCCCTCCCTTCACCGGCCAGCTGACTGGGGGCGGGAAGCAGCCTGAGAAAACGGAAGAGCTCTGGCTGCTGCGATCGGGGCTGGGTGGGAAGGGCTGCCGTTCTCCCCCTCCCCCCCCCCGCTTTCCCTTTTATGGCCAGCGGGGGGAGGAGGCTCCAAATCGGGGGTCTCCAGGCCTAGCGGGGGATTTGGGACCCCTACCATCAGGGGAACTGCTGGACTACACAATTCTTTCTCTTACCCATAACCATTGTTGCTGACTTTAGATATGTGACCATGTTTCAAAATGCTCAGTGGAAGCTGGGATATTAGGAAAATTCAGCGGTGGAATTCAGCAGCAGCAAGTAGGGTTGCCAATCCCCAGGTGGGGGCAGGGGATCCCCTGGTTTGAAGACCCTCCCCCCACTTCAGGGTCCTCAGAAAGCGGGGGGAGGGGAGGGAAATGTCTGCTGGGAACTCTGTTATTCCCTATGGAGATTTATTCCCATAGAAAATCATGGAGAATTGATCCGCGGGTTTCTGGGGCTCTGGGGGAGCTGTTTTTTGGGGGTAGAGGCACCAAATTTTCAGTATAACATCTAGTGCCTCTCCCCCAAATACCCCCCAAGTTTCAAAAAGATTGGACCAGGGGGTCCAATTCTATGAGCCCCAAAAGAAGGTGCCCCTATCCTTCATGATTTCCTATGGAAGGAAGGCATTGAAAAGGTGTGCCATCCCTTTAAATGGGATGCCCAGAACTCCCTTTGGAGTTCAATTATGCTTGTCACAGCCTTGATCTTGGCTCCACCCCTAATGTCTCCTGGCTCCACCCCCAAAGTCCCCAGATATTTCTTGAATTGGACTTGGCAACCCTAGCAGCAAGCCTTTAATGGCATAAAACAGATTTAGCAGTAAAATAGCAATGTAAGTAATATAAAATCCTAGATAACAGAGCTAATATACATAAAATAAGTAAAATATATATGAGTCAAGTTTAGCCAAATTAAATAATTAGAACAAATAAGATTTGGTCATTCCACATGTTGGGCTGTGCTGATTCAGGCAAAGTCCACAAACTTTTAAATGACACTTACGCTGAGGTAACTTTAACGGTGGCTAGATTTCTTCAACAGGCCATGGGAATACGACAGAGAATGGTGGAATTCTAGCAGGAGCTGCTTTGCATATTAGGCCACCCACCCCTGATGTAGTCAATCCTCCAAGAGCCAGTTTGGTGTAGTGGTTAAGTGTGCAGACTCTTATCTGGGGAGAACTGGGTTTGATTCCCCACTCCTCCACTTGCACCTGCTAGCATGCCTTGGGTCAGCCATAGCTCTGGCAGAGGTTGTCCTTGAAAGGGCAGCTGCTGTGAGAGCCCTCTCCAGCCCCACCCACCTCACAGGGTGTCTGTTGTGGGGGAGGAAGGGAAAGGAGATTGTGAGCCGCTCTGAGACTCTTCGGAGTGGAGGGCGGGATATAAATCCAATATCTTCTTCTTCTTACGAAAATGAGCCTTGTAAGCTCTTGGAGGATTGGCTACATCAGCAGTGTGTGGCCTAATATGCAAAAGAGCTCCTGCTAAAATTCCACCCCCTGGGAAAACTGAAATGGAACCTCAGTAGGAAATACTTGGGGGTGTCCTCTGTTGGCAATGAGGTTTGTTTGTGGGTTAGTTGGTGCAAATAGCATGCCTTCCCACTGAGCTATATTTGTGCAGCCGTTATAAAATACAGGGTGGTGCTGAAAGGGCTGGCAGCGCCCGTGTGGTTATTTCAGCCCAATGACAATGCAAAACCCATATCGAGAGCAGTGACGGTATATTCTGGTTTCCCGTTTGCATGATTTAGCAATCTGGAAGATGAGCTGGAAAAAAGTCCACGCTATTTATTCTTGCCAGGTTTAAATGCTGCTCTTGAAAAGCGTTTTGAAATCGAAGCTGGTTTTTTAAAATGTTGAAAAATGCGATGTCTCTCCTATTAAAAAATACAAACAAAAACCCAAAGCAATTCTGTGTGACATGGGAAGTAGTTAGTGGTGAAATAAAAGTTGGACTGTGGTTTAAATGAAGGTTGCCAGGCTCCAGATAGTGCCTGGAGGTCTCCCATACCATACCAAACCTTTAATGGCATAATAGATTCAGATAAAAATACACAGAATATAAAATTTAAACTGGAGGTCTCCCAGTTTGAAAATTAATCTCCAGACTATAGAGATCAGTTCCCCTGGAGGAAAATGACTGCTTTAGAGGGCGGACTCTATGGTACCGTACCCTGGTGGGGTCCCTCCCCTCCACAAACCCTGCCCTCTCCAGGCCCCACGCCAAATCACCAAGTTCTTCCTTACCCACGGTTGGCAAACCTAGTAGGGATGGAAGCAAAAACAAGATTTCTGTGGACCTGAAAGACTAGCAAAATGTATTGGCCTGCAGGCTTTCCTCAGCAACAGGATTTGCGAAGATGTCCTAAAATTACAACTGGGGATTACAATACTAGAGATGTCATATGAACATATGAAGCTGCCTTATACTGAATCAGATCCTCTGTCCATTAGAGTCAGTATTACCTACTCAGACTGGCAGCGGCTCTCCAGGGTCTCAGGCTAAGGTCCTTCACATTACCTACAACCTGATCCATATTGGAGATACCAGGGATTGAACCTGGGACCTTCTGCATGCCAAGCAGCTGCTCTACCACTGAGCTACAGCCCCTCCCAAGAACATATGAAGCTGCCTTATACTGAATCAGACCCTCGGTCCATCAAAGTTTTGTCTGCTCAGACTGGCAGCGGCTCTCCAGGGTCTCAAGATGAGGTTTTTCATATCTACTTGCCTGAACCCGTTTTAGTTGGAGATGCCGGGGATTGAACCTAGGACCTTCTGCTTACCAAGCAGATGCTCTACCACTGAACTACAGCTCCTCCCAAGAACATATGAAGCTGTCTTATACTGAATCAGACCCTCGGTCCATCAAAGTCAGTCTTGTCTACTCAGACTGCAGCGGCTCTCCAGGGTCTCAAGATGAGGTTTTTCATGCCTACTTGCCTGGACCCTTTTTAGTTGGAGACGCTGGGGACTGAACCTGGGACCTTCTGCTTACCAAGCAGATGCTCTACCACTGAGCCAGTGTCCCAGAGTTCCCAGCAGACATTTTCCTCCCACCCCCACTTTCTGATGACCCTCGTGGGGCATTCGATGAAATTGCTGAGGTTAAAAAGGATAAAAGGAAGTACTTCTTCACCCAAAGGGTGATTAACATGTGGAATTCACTGCCACAGGAGGTGGTGGCAGCCACAAGCATAGCCAGCTTCAAGAGGGGTTTAGATAAAAATATGGAGCTATTAGCCACAGTGTGTGTGGTTGTGTGCATGTGTGTGTGTATATATATATATTATATATATTTTTGGCCACTGTGTGACACAGAGTGTTGGGCTGGATGGGCCATTGGCCTGATCTAACATGGCTTCTCTTATGTTCTTACCACTGAGCCACAGCCCCATTCATGGCTCTCCAGGGTCTCAAGCTGTGGTTTTTCATGACTACTTGCCTGGACCCTTTTTAGTTGGAGATGCTGGGGACTGAATAACGGCCCCTTTGGAAGGTGAACTTGATGGCATTAGACCCCATTGAAGTCTCTCCCCTCTAGAGTTGCCAGGTCCAACTCAGAAAATATCTGGGGACTTTGAGGATGCAGCTGGGAGACTTTGGGGATAGAGTCAGGAGACTTTCCCATTCCCTAAAATAAATTTAAAAAATACAGCACTGCAGTTCCCCTGAATACAATCTTCATTTGTTCGTCCCCCAGCAGCTACACTTCCCATTAAATGAAAGCGAATATACACACTCTCACAAAGCAGCCAAAATAAACCTAGTTAGCATGCACAATTTTTTGTGATTTCACAGGGGCAATTTACTCATGTTGCTGAATGTAACCATCTGCTGTATTTCGAAGTAAGATCGGAAATTTGAAAATGTAGCACCGAGTACGATCGCATGAAATTGTTGGTTTTAATTAGATGGTTTTCAGGGAATTTTTAAGGAAATTGTACAATGTTGTAGATTGTTGTTTTATTATGTAATCTTTGTATTTTATATTGTGTTGTGAGCTGCCCTGAGCCTGACTTGGTGGGGAGGGCGGGATATAAATTAAATATTATTATTATTTCGACCAGCTTCTTCAAGAAAATGAATGAACAGCCTAGGGGGTGGAGGGACAGAGGGACTGAGAGCCACGCGGCTCCGTCTGCTCACCCCCATCCCCCTGCAGCTAACTCTTGCCAGATTTAAAGGCATACATACATTCAAAAAACACAAACAGTTGCAAACCTCTTCTAAACCTGCTGAGGTTTAAAGGCACAGGGTGGCTGTTGGGGTGGGGCTTCACCCCACTGGCCAGCTGGCTAGTGGCAGGGCGGAGCCTGAAAAACCGAGTGGGACCGGAGGACTGGCAAGCTTACTCCTCTCCCCAAACCCCTCCCTCCTCAGGCTCCAGCCCCAGCCAGGAGCAAGGTTGTGACAAGCATCATTGAACTCCAAAGGGAGTTCTTGCCATCACATTTAAAGGGACTAAACGCCTTTTAAATGTTTAACCTCCACTGGAACTAATGAAGGATAGGGCATCTTCTTTCAGGGCTTATAGAATTGGACCCCCTGGTCCGATCTTTTTGAAACTTGGAGGGTAATTTTGAGGAGAGGCCCCGGATGCCAGGCTAGAAATATGGTGCCTCTACCTCAAAAAACAGCTCCTTGAGCCCCAGATTCCCATGGATCAATTCACCATTACACCCTATAGGAATCCATAGGAAATAATGGAGTGTCCAGCAGACTCCCCCCCACTTTCTGATGACCCTTAAGTGGGGGGGGGGCCCTCCAAACTGGAGGATCCCCTGCCCCAACCCAGGGATTGGGCAAACCGGAAACTGCAGTGTACTGATTAGCAAGTATTAGAAATAAACCACTGTGTTTTTATGTTGCAAATAAATGCTTAAGTAATTTCTTTCATAATGATCCAATTATATTATTATCATCACAAACCAAAATTCATTAAATGTCCGTAGAGAAATCAGAATGTTATTTCACATCACTCTTGTAAGGTAGCACTTCCAAAATCAGAATATTACTTCACACCACTCTTGTAAGGTAGCAATTCCAAAATCAGAATGTTATTTCATGTCACTCTTGTGAGGTAGCACTTCCAAAATCAGAATGTTATTTCACACCACTCTTGTAAGGTAGCACTTCCAAAATCAGAATGTCATGTCACTCTTGTGAGGTAGCACTTCCAAAATCAGAATGTTATTTCACATCACTCTTGTGAGGTAGCACTTCCAAAATCAGAATGTTATTTCACATCACTCTTGTAAGGTAGCACTTCCAAAATCAGAATATTACTTCACACCACTCTTGTAAGGTAGCACTTCCAAAATCAGAATGTTATTTCATGTCACTCTTGTGAGGTAGCACTTCCCAAATCAGAATGTTATTTCACATCACTCTTGTGAGGTAGCACTTCCAAAATCAGAATGTTATTTCACGTCACTCTTGTGAGGTAGCACTTCCAAAATCAGAATGTTATTTCAGGTCACTCTTGTGAGGCTGCACTTCCAAAATCAGAATGTTATTTCACGTCACTCTTGTGAGGTAGCACTTTCAAAATCAGAATGTTATTTCACACCACTTTTGTAAGGTAATACTTTACAGCTCTCAGCTCTCCTTTGCTTGAAAGCCGTAGACAGCACCACGCTTGTATATATTCCTCCTATGGGTAGCAGACCAAAGTCTGACAGGGGCGGCGGCTACACAGGTCCTCGGTTCAGTTCTGTGTTTCGTTCACCTTCCACTGGACGCTTTCTTTCAGCTTTGGAACCCGTGCTAAAGGCAATCGCTCACACATTACAGTACAATGTTATTTTGCACCTTGCACGAATGGTTCCTGTCAGACTTCGATCTGCTACCCATAGGAGCAATCATATACAAGCGTGGTGCCGTCTACGTCTTTCAAGCAAAGGAGAACTGAGACAGCGGACTGTAAAATGCTACTTTACAAGAGCGATGTGAAATAACATTCGGATTTTGAAAGTACTGCCTTACAAGAGTGGCGTGAAATAACTTTTTGATTTATCTGTGGGCATTTAATGAAGTTTGGTTTGTGATGGTAATAATATAATTGCATCCTTATGAAAGAAATTGCTTAAGCGTTTATTTGCGACATCAAAACGCAGTGGTTTACTTCTAGCGCTTGCACAACCTGAAGATTGGCAACCCTAGCTGAGTCACTCACTGCAACAAATTGTATATTTGGGGAAAGAAAATGGTGTTTTCTTCTTTGAAAAATACTAAACAAGTTAATGGCTTTACTTAATCAACTCCTGTCCACTGCAAAAAACGGGAATTGTATGCCTAAGGAAAGTTGGCATGCAAATAAGGTTGCCAGCTTAGCATTTGCTGAAATATAGTGTGAGTATATTGGGGTTTTTTTATTTTAGACTGCTACTCTTTTAGCGTTGCCGCTTAAACTATTACAACAGCCACTTTGGATTTATATTGTGATGAGTTGTATAAAACGAAACAAGAGTTTATGGTGGGGGAGATCTAAACCTATGACCTCTTTCCAGTAGTCTGAAATGGTATAGTCTCGGGAGGAATGCCTGTACCGTGTGCTTTGAAAAGTATAGAGCTGCCCTTATTCTGGAATGCTGTGTGTTCGTCTCTAAAGTAACCGATTGTTTAAACATCCAAAGTATTCCAAACAGAGAAGAGAACAAGGGGAAAGTTGTTTGTCATCCTGGAAGTACTGCTTGATATTTCCAACAGGTGGATGGCTGGTGCCGTTGGCAATGATTTATAACCTTTGCACCCACCGGCTACTCTCTCGGAGAGCAGAGGACAAAACCTATGACCTTTTAAACATTTGGGAGGAGAATGAAATGTGGGTCGAAGAAGTTATTCCCAGGGAACTCAAGATCCTCTTCTTCATCAGTTGTCGTCATTTCAGATCCTATTCGTTTGTATTTGAACCCTCCATCGTTTTAACCTCTCGATCTTTGAATTCTCAGTCTTTGAAGAGGGGCTGTGGCTCAGCGATAGAACATCTGCTTGGCATGCAGAAGGTCCCAGGTTCAATCCCTGCTATCTCCAGTGAAAAGGACCAGGCAGTAGGTGATGGGAAAGACCTCAGCCTGAGACCCTGGAGAGCCAGAAGAAGAAGCCATGGCTCAGGGGAAGAATCTCTGTTTGGCATGCAGAAGGTCCTAGGTTCAATCCCTGCTATCGCCAGTGAAAAGGACCAGGCAGTAGGTGATGGGAAAGACCTCAGCCTGAGACCCGGGAGAGCCAGGAGGAGGAGCCATGGCTCAGGGGAAGAACCTCTGCTTGGCATGCAGAAGGTCCCAGGTTCAATCCCTGCTATCTCCAGTGAAAAGGACCAGGAAGTAGGTGATGGGGAAGACTTCAATGACTCAGTAGTGGAACCTTTGCTTGGCATTCAGAAGGTCCCAAGTTCAATCCCCAACATCTCCAGTTAACAGGACCAGGCAGGAGGGGTTGTAAAAGATTTCAGCGGCTGAGTGGCAGAACACCCGCTTGGCATGCAGAAGGTCCCAGGTTCAATCCCTGGCATTTGGGTGCAATGATATAGAAGCAAAGCATTGCTGAGCCTGCCTTTTTGGGGACTATTGGGGCCCTTCCAATATTTGGACACTTATATTCCATCATTATATTCCATCAATGGCTATTAGCCACAGCGTATTGTTGGAATTTTCTGTCTGGGGCAAGTGATGCTCTGTATTCTTGGTGCTTGGGAGGGGCAACAGTGTGAGGATTTCTAGTGTCCTGGCCACAGTGGTGGACCTCCTGATGGCACCTGGTTTGTTTGGCCACTGTGTGACACAGAGTGTTGGACTGGATGGGCCACTGGCCTGATCCAACACGGCTTCTCTTATGTTCTAATGTTCTGGAGAGCCAGTTTGGTGTAGTGGTTAAGTGTGCGGACTCTTATCTGGGAGAACCGGGTTTGATTCCCCACTCCTTCACTTGCACCTGCTAGCATGGCCTTGGGTCAGCCATAGCTCTCGAAGGAGTTGTCCTTGAAAGAGCAGCTGCTATGAGAGACCTCTCCAGCCCCACCCACCTCACAGGGCGTCTGTTGTGGGGGGGGGGGGGGAAGGAAGGGAAAGGAGATTGTGAACCACTGAGACTCTTCGGAGTCAAGGGCAGGATATAAATCCAATATCTTCATCTATCTCACAGAGTGTCTGTTGTGGGGGAGGAAGGTAAAGGAGATTGTGAGCCCCTCTGAACTCTTTGGAGTGGAGGGAGGGATATAAATCCAATATCTTCATCTACCTCACAGGTTGTCTGTTGTGGGGGAGGAAGGTAAAGGAGATTGTGAGCCCCTCTGAACTCTTTGGAGTGGAGGGCGGGATATAAATCCAATATCTTCATCTACCTCACAGGTTGTCTGTTGTGGGGGAGGAAGGTAAAGGAGATTGTGAGCCCCTCTGAACTCTTTGGAGTGGAGGGCGGGATATAAATCCAATATCTTCATCTACCTCACAGGTTGTCTGTTGTGGGGGAGGAAGGTAAAGGAGATTGTGAGCCGCTCTGAGACTCTTTGGACTGGAGGGCGGGATATAAATCCAATATCTTCATCTACCTCACAGGTTGTCTGTTGTGGGGGAGGAAGGTAAAGGAGATTGTGAGCCGCTCTGAGACTCTTTGGACTGGAGGGCGGGATATAAATCCAATATCTTCATCTACCTCACAGGGTGTCTGTTGTGGGGGAGGAAGGTAAAGGAGATTGTGAGCCGCTCTGAGACTCTTCGGAGTGGAGGGAGGGATATAAATCCAATATCTTCATCTACCTCACAGGGTGTCTGTTGTGGGGGAGGAAGGTAAAGGAGATTGTGAGCCGCTCTGAGACTCTTCGGAGTGGACGGCGGGATATAAATCCATTATCTTCTTCTTATTATTGGGTATCGTTGGATCTTTTGCTAAGTTGTTCATGATATATGTTTATTCAGCCAATAACAGAGTTTTTGGTATACATTGCTTTATCAGTGGATTGAAAAAATATTTATTTATTTAAAAGGGGGGAGAACAAGGAGGGGATTTGAAACCATGTAACTGCCTGGGAAAAAATTAAAAAGGGGAAGAACACATCTGTAGAGAATAGAAATAAAAAGTGGTGGCTGAGCTATGAAAGGTTTCCAAAATATCTAAAAAAAGCATTCATATGTAATTGTTACCTATCTGGCATGCGTTCAAGTATGGATAAAATTGTAAGGTTCTCCTGACCTATTGATTTACAAGAAGTGGATGTTTATTCCGGTACTGTCTAGCGTGATCCTTAGACAGTTCTCATTTTTAGGGTTTGTCGAATCGTTCGGGATCAAGTGCCGTGTTCTACTGGAGAAAGTTTTCCTTCCAGACGTTTCATTCTCAGCTGCGGAGAACATCCTCAGTGGCGTTGCAGCCGGAGCAGGCGCTCTGACCTTCTTGGCTGCTGTGCATTGAGTGGGGCCAGGGCTGCTGGAGAGCTGCTATTTCTAGGCTGGACTACAGACTATAAATTGCAGAAAGTCTCAGAACAACCAGCAAATTCCACAGAACAATCAGCACAGTCAACAACCATCTTCCTTATCTTCAAACCCCTTCCAACCCTCCCAGCAATTAACACAGAACAATGGTCACATTCCACAGCCAGTTTCCTTATCACTACCTTTCCAGGAAGCCCCACCAAACAATGGGCACATCCACAAACCTATTGCCCTTTCATCACACCCCCTCCAGCCTAGAAATAGCAGCTCTCCAGCAGCCCTGGCCTCACTCAATGCACAGCAGCCAAGAAGGTCAGAGCGCCTGCTCCGGCTGCAACGCCACTGAGGATGTTCTCCGCAGCTGAGAAGGAAACGTCTGGAAGGAAAACTTTTCCAGTAGAACACGGCACTTGATCCCGAAAGATTCGACAAACCCTAATGATGTTACCAGCCGTGAAAACCTGAAATCTTTGATAGTTCTCATTTTGTTTCCTGCTCTAAGAGCTGCTGTGTTTCTCTTTCTTGTTTCAAAGAACCGAAGATTCCTTTCAAAGTGAAGCTAAGAGATTTGGAAGTCCGGGAAAAGGAATCGGCTACTTTCCAATGCGAGGTCCCTGTTCCCAGTACGGAAACCACCTGGTTCAAAGAAGAGACAAAACTCCAACAGAGTAACAAGTACAACATTGAAGAACAAGGGACGTCTCGGAAGCTTACAGTCCAGAATGTGACCATGGACGACGATGCGGTCTACATCTGCGAAATGAAAGAAGGCAGCAGAACCATAGCCGAGCTGAGCGTCCAAGGTAAGTAGGCATGTGTTTCACGCACCCCTTTTCCTTAGAGAGAGATCGAGATGGGTGACCATGCTAGTCTGTCTGCAGCAGTAGAAAAGCGCAAGAGTCCAGCAAAGGGCAGCTCCTGGGAGAGCCCTCTCAGCCCCACCCACCTCACAGGGTGTCTGTTGCGGGGGGGAGAAGATATAGTAGATTGTAAGCTGCTCTGAGTCTCCGATTCAGAGAGAAGGGTGAGGTATAAATCTGCAATTCTTCTTCTAGTGGTTAAGTGTGCGGACTCTTATCTGGGAGAACCGGGTTTGATTCCCCACTCCTCCACTTGCAGCTGCTGGAATGGCCTTGGGTCAGCCATAGCTCTGGCAGAGGTTGTCCTTGAAAGGGCAGCTGCTGTGAGAGCCCTCTCAGCCCCACCCACCTCACAGGGTGTCTGTTGTGGGGGGGAGAAGATATAGTAGATTGTAAGCTGCTCTGAGTCTCTCATTCAGGGAGAAGGGTGAGGTATAAATCTGCAATTTTAAAAAATAATAATAATTAGGCATGCTCACTTGCTGTGCACGGGAAGCTGGCCAGTTTAAATGACGCATGCCACATTCGTGCGTAGGTTGCACGGGTGAATTCTTTTTCCTCGCCAACATAATGGATAAACCCAGCGTAACTGGCGACACCTTTTTGGAAGGGGGCCGTTTGCATTGTGGAAAGGGAAGGGGTGCTTCATCTTTCACCTTGCAGTCCATCCCAGTCAGTTGGGTTGCCTATTTCCAGGTAGTAGCTGGAGATCTCCTGGGAACACAACTGATATCCAGGCGACAGAGATCAGTTCCCCTGGAGAGAGTTCCCCTGGAAGGCGGACCCTACGGCATTATACCCCACAGAAGTCTCTCCCTTCCCCAGAACCTGCTGTGCCGAGGTTTCACCCCCCAAAACTCCAAAACTTTCCCAACCTGGAGCTGACATCTACCCCAGCTGCTTTGCTGGTGTGTGTATTGGGGATCATAACAAACTGATCAATAGTGGGGGGGAAGTTATGGCCAGAAGAAAAGTTTGCCATCTGTTCTTGCGGCTTCTCCGCTTTAAACCACCCCCCATTTGTCTCAGCCTTTCTTTATAGTTTTGCACACGCTGATGCATAAACCATGGTGACATCACGGTAGGGTTGCCAAGTCCAATTCCAGAAATATCTGGGGACTTTGGGGGTGGAGCCAGGAGACACTGTGGTGGAGCTAGGAGCAAGGGTGTGACAAGCACAATTGAACTCCAAAGGGAGTTCTGTCCATCACAATTAAAGGGACCTCACAACTTTTTAAATGCCTTCCTTCCCTCCACCCTCCCCTTCTCGGATTTCACCTCAGAGGCGGAGCAGAGCGGGCAACTCCGCTGCGCTGCCGCCACCTCTTCTCCGCTTCACCGTAGCTGCTCCTCCAAGATGGGCTCAGCCCCGTGTTTGATATTATGACGTTCTTCCTGCCGGTAACTCAGACATACGATAAATTTCCTTGGCAGCATTATGATAAATCCGGCATAATTGTCAACACCTTTTGGGAAGGGGGCAATTTGCAATGAGCATTTGTGCAAAGGTTGCATGGGTGAATTCTTTTTCCTTGGCAACGTCATGGATAAACCTGGCATAACTGGCGACACTGTTTTGGAAGGGGGCAGTTTGCATTGTGAAAAGGGAAGGGGTGCTTCTCCTTTCACCCTGTTCCTGTTGGGCTTTTTCTACAAAAAAAAAGCCCCGTATTTTATATTATGATATGCTTCTGAAGGAGGAGCCCTGAATAATTCATGAATACACCTCTAATAATAAATGAAAATATGCTTTTGCCTTCAAAAGTAAAAAGGGTGTCCCATGCAATGCGTTAGAAGCAGCCAGCCTTCAATGGGTGTGGGTTGAAGGTTGGAAAGTAGATAACGAAGAGGCCTCAGAGAAGCTTCTCGCAAGAGCTGATAACGCATGAAGACAGGATGTATGGAAAGAAATTACAGGAAGGTGGGGCATGTTGAATTAGATAAGCCTGGGAGCTTGCCTGCTTGTTTTGGGTGCGAATAAAAACCGTCTGAATGGGAATGATTTTAACTTAGTCAGTTTGGCGGATAAGTTCTGCTTTGATGTCAAAGTAAAAAATTGTTGCAACACAGTGATGATTGCGGACCTTGTTATTTCTCTGCTTCACTTCCTCTCTGTAACTCTGCCATATGATAAATTTCCTCGGCAGCATCATGGCTAAACCCGGCGTAATTGTCAACACATTTTGGGAAGGGGGCAATTTGCATTGTGGAAGTGGAAGGGGTGCTTCATCTTTCGCCCTACAGTTGATCCCAGTCGCATAGAGTAGCCAATCTTCAGGTAGCGGCTAGGAGCACAACTCAACTCCAGGCAACGGGGATCAGTTCCCCTCGAGAGAATGGCTACTTTGGAAGGTGGACTGTATGGAATTATACCCCACGGAAGTCCCTCCCCTCCCCAAAGCCTGCCCTCTGCAGGCTCCACCCCTTTTCTGCATTTAGGTAGGAAAAATCCAATGCAGGGTTATAGGATGGGGGAGAAATGTCTTAGCAGCAGTCTGTGCGAAAAGGATCTAGGGGTCTTAGTGGACCATACGCTGAACATGAGTCAACAGTGTGATGCGGCGGCTAAAAAGGCAAATGCGATTTTGGGCTGTATCCACAGAAGTAGAGTGTCCAGATCACGTGATGTGATGGTGCTGCTTTACTCTGCTCTGGTAAGACCTTACCTGGAGTCTTGTGTTTAGTTTCGGGCACCACATTTTAAGAAGGATATAGACAAGCTGGAACGGGCCCAGAGGAGGGTGACGAAGACGGTGAGGGGTCTGGAGACCAAGTCCTATGAGGAAAGGTTGAAGGAGCTGGGGATGTTTAGCCTGGAGAGGAGGCGGCTGAGAGATGATATGATCACCATCTTCAAGTACTTGAAGGGCTGGCCTATAGAGGATGGTGTGAAATCGTTTTCTGTGGCCCCAGAAGGTAGGACCAGAACCAATGGGTTGAAATTAAATCAAAAGAGTTTCCGGCTCAACATTAGGAAGAACTTCCTGACCGTTAGAGCGATTCCTCAGTGGAACAGGCTTCCTCAGGAGGTTGTGGGCTCTCCTTCCTTTGAGGTTTTGAAACAGAGGCTAGAGGGCCATCTGACAGTGATGAAGATCCTGTGAATTTAGGGGGGCGGTGTTTATGAGTTTCCTGCATTGTGCAGGGGGTTGGACTAGATGACCCTGGAGGTCCCCTCCTACTCTGTGGTTCCATCTGAGAACCATCTTGTGAAGAGATGCCAGAGAAGGCGTTGAATTTATTAGCTGAATTTATTAAAATATTGTATTCCACTGGGGCTCAGGCAGCTGAGTGATGAATGTGTGTGTGTGTGTGTAGGTGATTTTAACTACCCGCAGATTGATAGGGTCAATATGTGTTCTGGTCGAGAGAAAGAGATTGAGTTTCTTGATGCTCTCAATGACTGTGCTATGGAGCAGATGGTCTCAGAACCTACCAGGGGTGGGGCGATCCTGGATCTGGTCCTAAGTAATGCCCAAGACTTGGTGAGAGACGTAAAAGTGATTGCGCCGCTTGGGAACAGTGACCATAATGTTATTGATTTCACCGTTTGTATAAATAGGGAGTTGCCCAAAAAGACCGCCACAACCACATTTAACTTTAAAAGGGGTAAATTCTCTGAGATGAGGAGGCATGTGAGGAGGAAACTGAAAGGAAAGGTAAATACGGTCAAAACCCTTGGGGAAGCTTGGAGACTATTTAAAACTATAATCCTAGAAGCTCAGATAAAATACATACCACAAGTTAGGAAAGGCACAAACAGGTATAAGAAGAGGCCAGCATGGTTAACAAACAAAGTAATGGAAGCTGTAAAAGGTAAGAAGGACTCCTTTAAGCGGTGGAAAACCAGTCCAAGTGAGATTAATAAAAGGGAACACAGGCAGTGGCAAATCAAATGCAAGACTGTGATCAGGCAGGCAAAAAGGGACTATGAGGAGCATATTGCAAAAAACATAAAGACCAACAATAAAAATTTCTTCAAATATATTAGAAGTAGGAAACCAGCCAGGGAAGCAGTGGGGCCCTTGGATGACCATGGGGTAAAAGGATTACTGAAGGAGGATGGGGAAATGGCTGAGAAGCTGAATGCATTTTTTCCCTCCGTCTTCACCGTGGAAGATGAGAAGTGTTTGCCCACCCCAGAGCCACTAATATTGGAAGGGGTGTTGAAAGACCTGAGTCAGATTGAGGTGACAAAAGAGGAGGTCCTACAACTAATGGACAAGTTAAAAACTAATAAGTCACCGGGTCCGGATGGCATACATCCAAGAGTTCTGAAAGAACTCAAAGTTGAACTTGTGGATCTTCTAACAAAAATCTGTAATCTTTCGTTGAAATCTGCCTCTGTTCCTGAGGACTGGAAGGTAGCAAATGTCACCCCCATCTTTAAAAAGGGTTCCAGAGGAGATCCGGGAAATTACAGGCCAGTCAGTCTGACTTCAATACCAGGAAAGTTGGTAGAAACCATTATCAAGGACAGAATGAGTAGGCACATTGATGAACACGGGTTATTGAGGAAGACTCAGCATGGGTTCTGCAAGGGAAGATCTTGCCTCACTAACCTGTTACATTTCTTTGAGGGGGTGAACAAACATGTGGACAAAGGAGACCCGATAGATGTTGTTTACCTTGACTTCCAGAAAGCTTTTGATAAAGTTCCTCATCAAAGGCTCCTTAGAAAGCTCGAGAGTCATGGAGTAAAAGGACAGGTCCTCTTGTGGATCAAAAACTGGCTAAGTAATAGGAAGCAGAGAGTGAGTATAAATGGGCAGTCTTCGCAGTGGAGGACGGTAAGCAGCGGGGTGCCGCAGGGCTCGGTACTGGGTCCCATGCTCTTTAACTTGTTCATAAATGATTTAGAGTTGGGAGTGAGCAGTGAAGTGGCCAAATTTGCGGATGACACTAAATTGTTCAGGGTGGTGAGAACCAGAGAGGATTGTGAGGACCTCCAAAGGGATCTGTTGAGGCTGGGTGAGTGGGCGTCAACGTGGCAGATGCGGTTCAATGTGGCCAAGTGCAAAGTAATGCACATTGGGGCCAAGAATCCCAGCTACAAATACAAGTTGATGGGGTGTGAACTGGCAGAGACTGACCAAGAGAGAGATCTTGGGGTCATGGTAGATAATTCACTGAAAATGTCAAGACAGTGTGCGTTTGCAATAAAAAAGGCCAACGCCATGCTGGGAATTATTAGGAAGGGAATTGAAAATAAATCAGCCAGTATCATAATGCCCCTGTATAAATCGATGGTGCGGTCTCATTTGGAATACTGTGTGCAGTTCTGGTCGCCGCACCTCAAAAAGGATATTATAGCATTGGAGAAAGTTCAGAAAAGGGCAACTAGAATGATTAAAGGGCTGGAACACCTTCCCTATGAAGAAAGGTTGAAACGCTTAGGGCTCTTTAGCTTGGAGAAACGTCGACTGAGGGGTGACATGATAGAGGTTTACAAGATAATGCATGGGATGGAGAAAGTAGAGAAAGAAGTACTTTTCTCCCTTTCTCACAATACAAGAACTCGTGGGCATTCGATGAAATTGCTGAGCAGACAGGTTAAAACGGATAAAAGGAAGTACTTCTTCACCCAAAGGGTGATTACTATGTGGAATTCACTGCCACAGGAGGTGGTGGCGTCCACAAGCATGGCCACCTTCAAGAGGGGGTTAGATAAAAAATATGGAGCAGAGGTCCATCAGTGGGTATTAGCCACATTGTGTGTGTGTGTATATATATATATATATATATATATATATATATATTTGGCCGCTGTGTGACACAGAATGTTGGACTGGATGGGCCATTGGCCTGATCTAACATGGCTTCTCTTATGTTCTTATGTTCTTGTGTGTGTGTGTGAGAAGTGCTGACAAGTCACTTGTGACTTACGAAAACCCTATGTATTCATGACCTCCCAAAGGTCCTGTCTTAAATATCCTTGCTCAGGTCTTTTGAACTGAAAGGTCAGGGCTTTATTAATTCAACCCCATCTCCTGTTGGGTCTTCTTCTTTTCCTGCTGCCTTCAGCTTTTCCCAGCATGGGACTCTTGTCTTCTCAAAACGTGACCAAAGTAGGACATTCTCAGTTCAGTTATTTTAGGTTCTAGGGGAGAGGTCAGGCATGACTTGATGCATCGCCAGTTTGGTGTAGTGGTTAAGTGAGTGGACTCTTATCTGGGAGAACCGGGTTTGATTCCCCACTCCTCCACTTGCAGCTGCTGGAATGGCCTTGGGTCAGCCATAGCTCTAATAGAGAGCCAATTGGGTGTAGTGGTTAAGTGTGCGGACTCTTATCTGGGAGAACCGGGTTTGATTCCCCACTCCTCCACTTGCACCTGATGGAATGGCCTTGGGTCAGCCATAGCTCTAACAGAGAGCCAGTTGGGTGTAGTGGTTAAGTGCATGGACTCTTATCTGGGAGAACCGGGTTTGATTCCCCACTCCTCCACTTGCAGCTGCTGGAATGGCCTTGGGTCAGCCATAGCTCTAATAGAGAGCCAATTGGGTGTAGTGGTTAAGCGTGCGGACTCTTATCTGGGAGAACCGGGTTTGATTCCCCACTCCACAACTTGCAGCTGCTGGAATGGCCTTGGGTCAGCCATAGTGGTTAAGTGAGCGGACTTTTATCTGGGAGAACCGGGCTTGATTCCCCACTCCTCCACTTGCAGCAGCCAGAATGGCCTTGGGTCAGCCATAGCTCTAATAGAGAGCCAGTTGGGTGTAGTGGTGAAGTGCACGGACTCTTATCTGGGAGAACCGGGTTTGATTCCCCACTCCTCCACTTGCAGCTGCTGGAATGGCCTTGGGTCAGCCATAGTGGTTAAGTGAGTGGACTCTCATCTGGGAGAACCGGGTTTGATTCCCCACTCTTGCAGCTGCTGGAATGGCCTTGGGTCAGCCATAGTAGTTAAGTGAGCGGACTCTTATCTGGGAGAACTAGGTTTGATTCCCCACTCCTCCACTTGCAGCTGCTGGGATGGCCTTGGGTCAGCCATAGTGGTGAAGTGAGCGGACTCTTATCTGGGAGAACCCGGTTTGATTCCCCACTCCTCCATTTGCACCTGCTGGAATGGCCTTGGGTCAGTCATAGCTCTAATAGAGAGCCAGTTTGGTGTAGTGGTTAAGTGCACGGAGTCTTATCTGGGAGAACTGGGTTTGATTCCCCATTCTTCCACTTGCAGCAGCTGGAGTGGCCTTTGATCAGCCATAGCTCTAATAGAGAGCCAGTTTGGTGTAGTGGTTAAGTGTGCAGACTCTTATCTGTAAGAACCAGGTTGGATTCTCCACTCCTCCACTTGCAGCTGCTGGAATGGCCTTAGGTCAGCCGTAGCTCAGGAAGGAGTTGTCCTTGAAAGGGCAGCTGCTGTGAGAGTGCTCTCAGCCCCACCCACCTCACAGGGTGTCTGTTGTAGGGGAGGAAGATAAAGGAGATTGTCAGCCGCTCTGAGACTTTGATGGAGTAAAAGGACAGGTCCTCTTGTGGATCAAAAACTGGCTAATTAATAGGAAGCAGAGAGTGAGTATAAATGGGCAGTCTTCGCAGTAGAGGACGGTAAGCAGTGGTGTGCTGCAGGGCTCAGTACTGGGTCCCATGCTCTTTAACTTCTTCATAAATGATTTGGAGTTGGGAGTAAGCAGTGAAATGGGCAGGTTTTCAGATGACACTAAATAGTTCAGGGTGGTGAGAACCATAGACGATTGTGAGTCACTCCAAAGGGAACTGTTGAGGTTGGGTGAGTGGGCGTCAACGTGGCAGATGAGGTTCAATGTGGCCAAGTGCAAACTAATGCACAATGGGGCCAAAAATCCCAGCTACCAATACAAGTTGATTGGGTGTGAACTGGCAGAGACTGACCAACATAGAGATCTTGGGGTTGTGGTAGATAACTCACTGAAAATGTCAAGACAGTGTGCAATTGCAATAAAAAAGGCCAACACCATGCTGGGAATTATTAGGAAGGGACTTGAAAACAAATCAGCCAGTATCATAATGCCCCTGTATAAATCAATGGTGCGGTCTCATTTGGAATACGGTGTACAATTCTGGTCACTGCACCTCAAAAAGGATATTATAGCATTGGAAAAAGTGCAGAAAAGGGGAACTACAATGACTAAAGGTTTGGAACACTTTCCCTATGAAGAAAGGTTCAAACGCTTGGGGCTTTTTAGCTTGGAGAAACATCGACTGCGGGGTGACATGATAGAGGTTGACAAGATTATGCATGGGATGGAGAAAAAAGAGAAAGAAGTACTTTTCTCCCTTTCTCACAATACAAGAACTTGTGGCCAGTCAGGTTAAACTTGTGAGCAGTCAGGTTAAAACAGATAAAAGGAAGTACTTCACCCAAAGGGTGATTAACATGTGGAATTCACTGCCACAGGAGG
Source organism: Heteronotia binoei (assembly GCF_032191835.1). Lineage (NCBI taxonomy): Eukaryota > Metazoa > Chordata > Lepidosauria > Squamata > Gekkonidae > Heteronotia > Heteronotia binoei. Next base: position 7,605,952 of record NC_083232.1, read on the forward strand.
TGGTGGCGGCTACAAGCATAGCCAGCTTCAAGAGGGGGTTAGATAAAAATATGGAGCAGAGGTCCATCAGTGGCTATTAGCCACAGTGTGTGTGTGTTTGTGTTTGTGTATATATACATACACACACATATATATATACAGATATATATACATATATATACATATTATATATAAGTGTGTGTATACACACACACACACACACATATATATATATGTATATATATAAATAAAAATTTTGGCCGCTGTGTGACACAGAGTGTTGGACTGGATGGGCCATTGACGTAATCCAACATGGCTTCTCTTATGTTCTTATTCAGAGAGAAGGGCGGGGTATAAATCTATAGTCTTTCTCTTCTTCTTGATCTAGAACCCGCTTATTTGTTGCTTTGGCGGTCTGTAAAACTCTTCTCCAACACCACATTTCAGATGAATGATGAATGAGGATGTGTGAATTTGTTCCCACTCTCCCTTAGTGATATGCACAACCTCTGTAGAGAAAATAATTGACTCGAAGGCCGAAAGAAACAATGGCCGCACTAGCTCTTGTTCCAGTGTTTCCTCTTTCACCCCTTCCAAAGTCCCATGAGAGCATATCAAATGCCCATCCCATCGCCTTTGCCCTGCCCTCCAAAATACTTCTCCCATCCTACATGTGACGGTGGAAGAAGACGATCGAATGCATCCAGAGCTTCTACCAGCTGGGCCTATACGGATGCTGCGTGGGAGTAGGAAGGCATTCCTGCCTCTCTTTAATGGAACTGCCCAGGAACAGCTGAGCTGTCCCCATAAAAATCCCTTCCTGAGGCACAGGAAGGCTTGAGTTAAGCAGGAGTTAGAAAACTGTGTGGCAAGTATTGGTAGCTTTTCAACCTCCAGGAGGCACCTGGAGATCTGCTGTTACAATTAATCTCCTGACAACCAAGACTGTTCCCCTGGCGAAATTGGCTGCTTTAGAGACTAGAGACTATGGCATTTTACCTTGCTGAGGTCCTTTCTCTCCTCAAAGAGAGCCAGTTTGGCGTAGTGGCGAAGTGTGCGAACTCTTATCTGGGAGAACCGGGTTTGATTCCCCACTCCTGCACTTGCGGCTGCTGGAATGGCCTTGGGTCAACCATAGCTCTCGCAGGAGTTATCCTTGGAAACTTCTGTGAGAGCTGTCTCTCAGCCCCACCCACCTCACAGGGTGTCTGTTGTGGGGGGAGAAGATATAGGAGACTGTAAGCCACTCTGAGTCTCTGATCCAGAGAGAAGGGTGGGGTATAATTCTGCAGTCTTCTTCCACTTCTTCTCAGCCCCATCCTCTTCACAGGGTCTGTTGTGGGGGGAGAAGATGAAGGAGATTGTAAGCCGCTCTGAGTCTCTGATCCAGAGAGAAGGGCGGGATATAAATCTGCAGTCTTCTTCCACTTCTTCTCAGCCCCATCCTCTTCACAGGGTGTCTGTTGTGGGGGGAGAAGATGAAGGAGATTGTAAGCCGCTCTGAGTCTCTGATTCAGAGAGAAGGGCGGGATATAAATCTGCAGTCTTCTTCCACTTCTTCTCAGCCCCGTCCTCTTCACAGGGTGTCTGTTGTGGGGGGAGAAGATGAAGGAGATTGTAAGCCGCTCTGAGTCTCTGATTCAGAGAGAAGGGCGGGATATAAATCTGCAGTCTTCTTCCACTTCTTCTCAGCCCCGTCCTCTTCACAGGGTGTCTGTTGTGGGGGGAGAAGATGAAGGAGATTGTAAGCCGCTCTGAGTCTCTGATTCAGAGAGAAGGGCGGGGTATAAATCTGCAGTCTTCTTCCACTTTTCTCAGCCCCATCCTCTTCACAGGGTCTGTTGTGGGGGGAGAAGATGAAGGAGATTGTAAGCCGCTCTGAGTCTCTGATTCAGAGAGAAGGGCGGGGTATAAATCTGCAGTCTTCTTCCACTTCTTCTCAGCCCCGTCCTCTTCACAGGGTGTCTGTTGTGGGGGGAGAAGATGAAGGAGATTGTAAGCCGCTCTGAGTCTCTGATTCAGAGAGAAGGGCGGGGTATAAATCTGCAGTCTTCTTCCACTTCTTCTCAGCCCCATCCTCTTCACAGGGTCTGTTGTGGGGGGAGAAGATGAAGGAGATTGTAAGCCGCTCTAAGTCTCTGATTCAGAGAGAAGGGCGGGATATAAATCTGCAGTCTTCTTCCACTTCTTCTCAGCCCCGTCCTCTTCACAGGGTGTCTGTTGTGGGGGGAGAAGATGAAGGAGATTGTAAGCCGCTCTGAGTCTCTGATTCAGAGAGAAGGGCGGGATATAAATCTGCAGTCTTCTTCCACTTCTTCTCAGCCCCGTCCTCTTCACAGGGTGTCTGTTGTGGGGGGAGAAGAAGGAGATTGTAAGCCGCTCTGAGTCTCTGATTCAGAGAGAAGGGCGGATATAAATCTGCAGTCTTCTTCCACTTCTTCTCAGCCCCGTCCTCTTCACAGGGTGTCTGTTGTGGGGGGAGAAGATGAAGGAGATTGTAAGCCGCTCTGAGTCTCTGATTCAGAGAGAAGGGCGGGGTATAAATCTGCAGTCTTCTTCCACTTCTTCTCAGCCCCACCCCCCTTCTCCTCTCTCTCTTTTCCCCCTTTCACTGTTTAGACCAGGCTGTTTATATGCCACTCCCATCCCCACACCAGTGTTCTCTCTAAGCTGCAGAGTGTTGTGAGCAAAAATTCTACTTTGTGAGCGACTAGTATTAAAGTTGTGAGCTCCTGCATGAATTATTGTGCTCTGGGGCCATTTTTCCTGAGCCGAGACAAGAATGTGTGAGCTGGAGGCTAAAAATCTGTGAGCGAGCTCGCACTAACTCAGCTTAGAAGGAACACTGCTCCCCAATGAGTTCTATGCCATCTTTTGTTCTATTGTTAGTTCATAATATATTGTACTTTATGATATACTATTAGGTGTTTTATTATAAGTGTATTTATGTATTGAAAGTTTTTTTTTTAAATCTTGGTGTTACCTGCTCTGGAGCCAGGAAACATTGGGGGTGGAGCCAAGAGACATTGGGGGTGGAGCCAGGAGCAAGGGAGTTCTGAAGAGAGTTCTGGCTGTCACATTTAAAGGGACCATGCTCCTTTTATATGCCTTCCCTCCATTGGAAATAATGGATAGGGACACCTTTTTTGGGGGGGCTCATAGAATTGGACCCCCTGGTCCAATCTTTTTGAAACTTGGAGGGTGTTTTGAGGAGAGGCACTGGGCGCTATGCGGTAACATTGATGCCTCTGTCTTACAAAACAGCCACCCCAGAGCCCCAAATACTCACAGATCAATTCTCTATTATACCCTATGGGAATCGGTCTCCATAGGGTGTATTGGAGTGCCCAGCAGACATTTCCCCCCTGCCCCATGTTCTGATAACCCTGAAGTGGGGGGAGGGCCTCCAAACCAGGGGATCCTCTGCCCCCACCTGGGGATTGGCAACCCTAAAACCAGGAGATCCCCTGCCCCCGAACTGGGGATTGGTAATCCTAATTACTGTAATTAGTGCCTGCCCTTGCCAGTTTGGAAACTCCAGCTGGTGCAAAAAGGGCACAGCTCAGTTATTATTGGGAGCTGGGCAGAGAGTATGCACATTACATCCATTTTGCAGGCTTACTGATCATTTGCCAGTTCATTTCAAGCTGGTTGTACTGGATACTGATCAGTTACCAGGGTCACTTCAAGTCAAGGAGCCTTTTCGGCCTTGGAGAAGCCTCTCTGCAGGACCGCCTCTCCAGCAACGAAGCCTTCTGAAGGTGCCATCCTGCACACGGGTGAAAACAATAGCTGCTCGTTTCGAGGCTTTCCATTGCAGCCCCTATTAGTTTGTGGCACAGCCTGCTGCGGGATATGGCTGCCAACCTAGGGAAGGAAGCAGAGAGAGAGAGAGAAAGAGAGAGAGAAAGAAAGAAAGAAAGAAAGAAAGAAAGAAAGAAAGAAAGAAAGAAAGAAAGAAAGAAAGAAAGAAAGAAAGAAAGAAAGAAAGAAAGAAAGAAAGAAAGCGAGCCAGTTTGGTGTAGTGGTTAAGTGTGTGGACTCTTATCTGGGAGAACAGGGTTTGATTCCCCCACTCCTCCACTTGCACTTGCTGGAATGGCCTTGGGTCAGCCAGAGCTCTAATAGAGAGCCAGTTTGGTGCAGTGGTTAAGTGTGCAGACTCTTACCTGAGAGAACCAGGTTTGATTCCCCACTCCTCCACTTGCACTTGCTGGAATGGCCTTGGGTCAGCCATAGCTCTAATAGAGAGCCAGTTTGGTGTAGTGGTTAAGTGTGCAGACTCTTACCTGAGAGAACCAGGTTTGATTCCCCACTCCTCCACTTGCACTTGCTGGAATGGCCTTGGGTCAGCCATAGCTCTAATAGAGAGCCAGTTTGGTGTAGTGGTTAAGTGTGTGGACTCTTAGCTGGGAGAACCGGGTTTGATTCCCCACTCCTCCACTTGCACCTGCTGGGATGGCCTTGGGTCAGCCATAGTGGTTAAGTGAGCGGACTCTTATCTGGGAGAACCGGGTTTGATTCGCCACTCCTCCACTTGCACCTGCTGGAATGACCTTGGGTCAGCCATAGCTCTGACAGAGGTTGTCCTTGAAAGGGCAGCTGCTTGGAGAGCCCTCTCAGCCCTACCCACCTCACAGGGTGTCTGTTGTGGGGGGAGAAGATATCGGAGATTGTGAGCTGCTCTGAGTCTCTGATTCTGAGAGAAGGGCGGGGTATAAATCTGCAATTCTTCTTCTTTTAAATCATCAACAACAACACCCCCGAGCCCTCATGCCAAATGCATAACTGGATTTAATAGTGACGTGTCATCGGCTAAAGCTGCACACTGGTAGATACTATTCCTATAATAAACGTTCACCTCCCTGGGATTATACCTCATATGCAGACTACAGCGGTGAGTTCTCCTGAAGAAAATAGCTGCCTTGGAGGGTAGACTCTGGGGCATGGTACCCCACTGGGGCACACACACCCCAGCTCCATCTCTGAATCTCCAAGCGTTTTCCAACCTGGGGCTGATTCCGCACTCACTTTTCTCCGGGGCAGGCTTCCGTTTCTGGGCGGAGCAAATGGGCAGATTTCGCACTAGTTGCTCCTCGCCGGCATTTTTACACTGCGGCGGGGAAAATCACAGGTTTGCCCCGCACAAAATGCCTGCACCGAGCAACTAGTGCGAAATCACCAGTTTGCTCCACCCAGAAACGGAAACTTGCCCTGGAGAAAGGTGAGTGCGGAATCAGCTTGGATCTAGCAAACCTTACCCCTATCCCCCACTGATGGCCAGGAAAGACCTGGCAATTCTACAGGCTAGGCAACTAAACAAGGGAAACACAGCCAAGGTTGAGAAAAACGTAGGAGGCTGCGAAAAACTACTATGCAAACAGTAATTACAGTTAGTTATAGGAGAGCCAGTTTGGTGTAGTGGTTAAGTGCGTGGACTCTTACCTGAGAGAACCCACTTCTCCACTTGCACCTGCTAGCATGGCCTTGGGTTAGCCATAGCTCTGGCAGAGGTTGTCCGTGAAAGGGCAGCTGCTGTGAGAGTCCTCTCAGCCCCACCGACCTCACAGGGTGTCTGTTGTGGGGGAGGAAGGTAAAGGAGATTGTGAGCCGCTCTGAGACTCTTTGGAGTGGAGGGTGGGATATAAATCCAATGTCGTCGTCGTCATCATCATCATCTTCTTCTTCTTCTTCTTCTTCTTCTTCTTCTTCTTCTTCTTCTTCTTCTGTTACACAGTTTAATATAAGAATTATACACTCTCCGCATTATATCAGTGCTCAATCACACTCTGCAATATATTTAGTATTTATGTTAACGACATTTAAAAGGAAAGTACCACCATCAAACTTTTTAACAACAATACTTCTGAAGAAAACATACAAAGTTTGTCAGCAGTAAACATACAAAGTTTAACAGCAATTACTTCTGTGTGCAGCATGCAAAGTTTGCAGCATACTCGACCAACAAAGACAGCAGTCCTTGAATTAAGCGTACGAATCAAGACTGTTTTTCTGTTGATTATGCATGTGTATGGATTCAATGACATTGGAACATGTTTAATTTTGCGTGTTTCAATCATCTTTTTCTTCGACCATGCGATTATGTCTCTGGAACTGCATTTATATGACGACATTCAAATAAAACAACCAATTCACGTTACAGAAAATAAAGGCTGCAGTTTTTACATATTACTCACCCAAGGCTCATAGCATTATAACGAAATCATTTCCAACATTTGCACAGGCAAAATGGTTCTCCTATGTCCTAAAGCTCCAACAACCAGTTAAGTAATATTCAGAAACTAATTAACTCCAGTTTAAAGAGACCCAGTTCTTATTAACATTGACCGATTTCGCACTCAGCTTACCCCGCTCTCCTGTTCGTCTTCTCTGCGTGGCATCCGTTGGATTTCCCACTATCTGCGCCGGAGTTACAGGAAGTGTCGTGGCTTTCACGCAGCAAATGGAAACTAGTTTTTGCTGCACGAAAGCCACGGTGCTTCCTGTAGCTCCAGCACAGATAGTGGGAAATCCAATGGATGCCGCGCAGACAAGACGAACGGACGAGCGGGGTAAGCCGAGTTCGAAATCGGTCATTATTTTGACAATTGCATAGCAACTCATGGATGCATTGATTATTTAAGAAGCCCATAACATCACAGTTATACAAATTATAAGAATGATGTAAGAGCCAATTTTTTTTTAATCCCTCCATTCAGGGAATATCATTAAGAAACTGCCTAGGAAAACTGCCGTCAGCGTCAAAGACACAGCTATATTCTGCGTGGAACTGGAAAACGAGTGTCAGAAATTCCGCTGGCTGAAGAACAAGGAAGAGCTGAAGCCCAACAATCGGATCACCATCACGTCCTCCGGCAAGGAGTACAACATGACAATCCGAGACTGTCAAATGGAGGATGCGGGAGAGATCGTTTTCGTGGCTGACGATTGCAGAACATCCACCCAGTTTACTGTGTCCGGTGAGCTGCTCTGTTTTCTTCTGGTTATATGAAGCGCTAGACCTTTAATCCTGGCTCAGCCCTGTCTCCAAACTGATTTTCTACACTAGAATCATAGAATCACGAACTCATGGTTTCGATGTTTCCATGATTCAAGTGTAGAATGTCAGTTTGGGATCCGAGATAAACCAGGATTAAAGGTCTAGTGTAGAATTCTGATGTTAGGTGTATTACGTTAGGTGAAGACATTCCCATAATTCTATGCTACTAATTCAGGGGTTTTCAAAGGGTTATGTGGACGTTCTTATTAGTTCTCAAAAGCAAGTCCAGTGTTGGTGAAAGGCTGCAAATTACAATCTGAAACAGCTGGTTGGAGACACCTTCACATCAGTTGATCTACTTGTGAATCAGCGGCCTAGTGTGATGTAGTGGTTAGAGTAGAGGTCTCCAAAACTTTGCCTGGTACCCCCAATTGTTTTTAGGAAGTTGGTGGAGCCGAGTAGGGCTTCTGCCCCACAAGGCTTCTGACCGGCTCTGCAGATTTTTAACAGTGTTGCTTCAGCAGACGCAGCTATCACCGCGACACAAAGATCTTCACTGTGGGACTGGAGGTTCCCTGTGGCAGCTGTCTCATGGCTGACTCCAGTGGCAGCCATTTTGGGGCTGCGCACACCACCCTGTGTCTGAGTTCCAAAAAGGCCTGCAGGCTCGAAAAGGATAGGGGAGCCTGGGTTTGAGCATCAAACTAGCAATAAGAGGCTCGGGTTCAAATCCTATTCAGGGCCAATGTGTCCATTGCAAATCCTCACGTCTGCCATGAGGATTTTGAATCAGACATGGGACAGGAGTTTTGTGTTCCTAGGCCCATGTGGCAATTCTGATTGCGTGTGGCAAGGATGAACATATGAACTTGTGAAGCTGCCTTATACTGAATCAGACCCTCGGTCCATCCAAGTCAGTCTTGTCTACTCAGACCGGCAGCGGCTCTCCAGGGTCTCAAGCTGAGGTTTTTCACGCCTACTTGCCTGGACCCTTTTTAGTTGGAGATGCCGGGGATTGAACCTGGGACCTTCTGCTTCCCAAGCAGATGCTCTACCACTGAGCCACCGTCCCTCCCCTGAATGAAGAATTGAATTCAGTCTTCTATAAGATTGCTATGTCAGACCCAAGAAATATCTGGGGACTTTGAGGGTGGAGTCAGGAGACTTTGGGGGTGGAGCCGGGAGTAAGATTGTGACCAGCATGAATGAACTCTAAAGGGAGTTTTGGCAATCACATAAATGCCTTCCCTCCATTGGAAATAATGAAGGGTTTCTTCTGGGCAAAAGGCCTGCGTCAATCCTCCAAGAGCTTACAATGGGTCCTGTAATAAGAGCCCTATAAGCTCTTTGAGGATTGGCTACATCATAGGGGTGTGGCCTAATATGCCCTGCTTGAAAGAAACTAGCAAGTCTGGAAGATAGCGTTAGAGATAGCGTGGAGAGAAATTCACCGTCTCTGTTTTCAAGAAGGCTGAATCTGTCATCAGTTCCATGAAGCTGTTTCTAACAAGCAGAGCCCAGTAGCCATCGCCTGTGGCTAACGATGAAGGTGAAGAAACAAACGGGTGCAGAAGGAAATAGACTCTCTAATAATTATGCAGTCCCGGCATGTTTCATGTGTAGCTTCATCTGGGGACATCTAATGCAAAAAAATTAAAAATAGAACACATCTGATACATGATTAGTATCCAAATTAGAAAACAATTTGAAAAGCAAATGCCGGTTTGGTTTAATATCAACAACTAGTTATGAACTGTGCTCTGTACATGCTCTGTGAAATTGCCCTGTGTTTTGTTGGACCGATTTCCCACTCACCCTACACCTCTCTGACGTTCCTCTTTTCAGCGCGGCGTCCTTCCGATTTCCCTCTGTCCGCCCCGGGGCTTCAGCCTGCCTCGCCATTTTTGCGCAGCGAAGAGAAACTGGTTTTTAGCGGTTTCTCTTTGCCTCGCAAAAATGGCAACGCAGGCTGAAGCCCCGGGGCAGATAGTGGGAAATCGGAAGGACACCGTGCCGAAAAGAGGAATGTCAGAGTTGAACATTGAACACAAAGCTGCCTTATGCTGAATCAGACCCTCAGTCCATCAAAGTCAGTCTTGTCTACTCAGACTGGCAGCGGCTCTCCAGGGTCTCAAGCTGAGGTTTTTCACATCTATTTGCCTGGACCCTTTTTTAGCGGAGATGCGGGGTGGGGGGGATTGAACCTGGGACCTTCTGCTTACCAAGCACATGCTCTGCCACTGAGATACTATCCCTCCCCTCTTCCTCCCTCCCCCCCTCCTTCCCTTCCTCCCTCCCTTCCTTCCTTCCTTCCTTCCTTCCTTCCTTCCTTCCTTCCTTCCTTCCTTCCTTCCTTCCTTCCTTCCTTCCTTCGAACATAGAAAGCTGCCTTCTACTGAATCAGACCCTTTTTGGTCCATCAAAGTCAGTCTTGTCTACTCAGACTGGCAGCGGCTCTCCAGGGTCTCAGGCTGAGGTTTTGCACATCTATTTGCCTGGACCCTTTTGAGTTGGAGATGCCGGGGATTGAACCTGGGACCTTCTGCTTACCAAGCAGATGCTCTGCCACTGAGCCACCGTCCCTCCCCTGTGGGTAACAATGAAGGTGAGTGGCGTAGGGTGAATGCGAAATTGGGTTAGGTTTTTAAAAATCATGTATCCAACGTGTCCCATTTTAAAATTATTTCATTCGATTCCCCGCCCCCCTCCAATGAAGTTGCACACGAAACACTTAGGGGATTGTATAATTATTAAAGATTTTATTACCCTCTGCGCCAATTTGTTTCTTCCTCTTTGTTTGGCCTTGGCGTGGCCCCCTTTTTCTTTGCAGATAACAATGACTGAAGGGTCATTCCTCTCGTCGCACTGAGTTTACAGCTGAGAATCTTGTGAAAAGGGCAACAGGGTATGTGGTGGATGGCTGTGTTGAGATGTTAGTGATATGCCGAGGGTGAGGCCCCTGGATCTGATTTCACTACTTAGCTAGTCTTCTGAACCTGAGCTGGATGTTAAACCGGCTGGCACCCTGAAGTTTCACCCTTCCTATTAAAACCTCAAGGGGGGTGAGTGGGGAGGACAGGGTATCTTGTGACACCGATATATTTATGTGGGTAGTTAAGGAAGCAAACTGTCATCAAGCCAAGGGGCCTCCTATTTTTATTCTTTGCTTAATGGCTCTAAATGGAACAAACACTTTTAACACTGTTTTCATGTGGCTCTCAGTCCTGTTGTTTCAGTGCAAATAGGCCCTGATCATGAAAAGAAAAGCGATGTGGATTTATATAATCGAGGAAAAACCAAACGTAGACCTTCACACGCACGAAATAATGCACTTTCAATCCACTTTCAATGGCTTCACCTGGAAGTGACGTTATCACACTGGTGACACTGCACCGGGGACACTCTAGGACAGGGGTGGGGAACCTTTTTTCTGCCAAGGGCCATATGGATATTTATAACATCATTCGCGGGCCATAAAAAAAATTATCAACTTAAAAAACAGTTTCCGCCAAGGGAGAACGATTCAGGCTGGCAAAATGAATGCAAATAATTGTTTTTCTATTTGAAGTCATGTAAAAAGATAAAGGTAGTCCCCTGTGCAAGCACCAGTCGTTTTCGAGTCATGTGCAGAGAGCCTAATCTGGCACACACACACACACCCCGCCCACCGCCCTAAGTGAATGCATAGGTGCAGGGCTTTTTTGTAGAAAAAGCCCAGCAGGAACTCAATAACATATTAGATCACATCCCCTAATATTAGCATATTAGGTCACACACTCATTAGCTTATTAGGCCACACCCTCTGGGATAATCAAGTGCAAACTGAACGGGGACAGTAACTTTTCCAGGCCCTGCAGCAATTCTGGCTGGCCAGCCAGGCCCCAGGGAGGCTGCCGCACAGTACATCTGGGCCCTGTGATCCCTGCCTGGCCCTGGGGAGACTGCTGCACAGTGCAGCTGGGCCCCACGATCCTCGCTGGCCAGCCAGACCCCAGGGAGGCTGCCACATGACTCGGTTCGGCCCAGCAATCCCCGAGGGCCACACCAAGTGACCTCGAGGGCCGCAAACGGCCCTCGGGACGGAGGTTCTCCACCCCTGCTCTAGGACTTGTGGTAAAACTCTATGGTATCCTAGAGTTTTATCACGAATCCTAGAGCATCCCGGCGTGACAGTCTAGGACTCACGGTAAAACTCTATGGTGCCATAGAGTTTTATTGCGAGTCCTAGAACATCCCCAGTGTGACATTCCTGGTGTGATGACGTCACTTCTGGGTGACATCATCATGCCACGCGTGCAAAGCATGTGCGAGAGAACAGTCCTCTGCCATAGCACCGGAGGGACTTGGCGACCCTATATGCATCTGCAGAAGTGAGCTCTGACTCACAAAAAGCTAATGCTGGAATGAACTCGGTTTGTCTTAAAGGCACCTCTAGACTTCTGTTTTACTATCCCCAAGTAATTGCGTTTAGGAGTAACGCTTTCAATCTTTCCTTCCTCCTCAGCAGCTCAGGGAACAAACTGTTCATCTGCAGCTAGCAACTGCTCTCTTTGGCTTGGGAAACCACGGTGGGTGTGAAATGAAATAAGAAACCAACTGTGGCCGTTAGGAGGTCATTCTAGAAAGAGCCACCTAAATTTTGGGACGGAGGGGGAGGACGAGGAAGGTACTGATACAGAGATCTGTGATGGGCTGGCACTTTGGAATCTGCACGGCTAGCAACCAACCCAGGTCCTGTGATCAAAACTGGCTATCTTGGAGCTGAATGGAATATCATGAGCGTTAAGGAAGCTGTTAGGAGATGTGACATTTGTTCTCACAGCCAACTCGCTGCTTGAAATTTCATTCTCCAAGCATGTAACTGAGGTGGTTTTTTCCATCTGATTATCTGGGAGGAGGAGGAAGAAGAAGAAGAATTGCAGATTTATACCCCGCCCTTCTCACTGAATCAGAGACTCAGAGCAGCTTGCAGTCTCCTTTATCTTCTCCCCCCACAACAGACACCCTGTGAGGTGGGTGGGGCTGAGAGGGCTATCACAGCAGCTGCCCTTTCGAGGACAACCTCTGCCAGAGCTATGGCTGACCCAAGGCCATTCCAGCAGGTGCAAGTGGAGGAGTGGGGAATCAAACCCGGTTCTCCCAGATAAGAGTCCGCGCACTTCACCACTACACCCAACTGGCTCTCTATTAGAGCAATGGCTGACCCAAGGCCATTCCAGCAGGTGCAAGTGGAGGAGTGGGGAATCAAACCCGGTTCTCCCAGATAAGAGTCCACACAATTAACCACTACACCAAACTGGTTCCAAGAGGACATGCAGATAGATCCAGGTGGGCAGCTGGGTCTGAAGCAGCAGAACAAAGTAGGAGTCAAGTATCACCTTTAAGACCAACAAAGTTTTATTCAGAATTTAACTTCCGTATGCATGCATACTTCTACAGACAAAGGAATGAGGTACAGTGAGCAGAACTACATATAGCTGGCGGGCAGCGATTAAGAATGCAAAATAGTGAAATAAATAAACTGAAAGCACATTTGGCCTGGATAGCATTTGCGCAGGAAACCAATAAAAGGTAACAAAAGCTGCCTGTTAATTGCTCTATTGCTACAAGTCTAGGTTAAACAAAAGGACATTTTTTTCCTAGAGAACCTGATTTGTGATTCAGTGGCCAATGCATGTTTGCAAACGATATGGCAGTTTTTGAATGGGAGTCATTGGGCATAACCTTCCTATTCCCTGGAATTCAGTTCTCAGCTCCAGATGCAAAACTGTTAGTCATGGCTCTCTCTAAAATAATGATATGACAATTGAAAAGGGGGAAATGCATGCAGATTTTACATTTTGCTTTCTGGGGGTTTTGCTTTAGATCCTGTTTTGTGGATTTATCCAGATTTGGGTTTTATCTTGTTTTATATACAGCTGGAGGAGAAAATGGGACTTCCACTGAATTTTTAAAATGCATAATCCCAACTATCTAAGGACAGGGTGATGTCAAACATCTGAGTTTCAGTTTGGGGACATTTAAGCATATGCTTTCGTCTCCCATTGAAATGAAGGAACTTAAAATGCTATATTTTTGAATGGCCTCTTCCCTTTAGTGTACTGATAACATTTTCAGTTTTGAGCGCAATAAATATTTCCTGCACATTGTGTGTGTAAAGTGCCTTCCATTTGCTGCCAACTTACAGGGTGATCCTATACAGCAGGGGGTGGCCAAACTTGCTTAATGTAAGAGCCACACAGAATAAATGTAAAATGTCTGAGAGCTACAAGACAAGAACAAATATCACACACGCACCTTAATTAAAACATATGTAGCTGCCTTATACTGAATCAGACCTTTGGCCCATCAAAGTCAGTATTGTCTTCTCAGACTGGCAGCGGCTCTCCAGGGTCTCAAGCTGAGGTTTTTCACACCTATTTGCCTGGACCCTTTTTTGGAGATGCCAGGGATTGAACCTGGGACCTTCTGCTTACCAAGCAGATGCTCTACCACTGAGCCACCGTCCCCCCCCCCAATACTTAATACACTTAATACTTTCTTTGCACAGAAAGATAAAATACAAATGTATGCAATTTACAACACAATGCTAGAAGGAGACTTTTTAGAAGCCAAAGCTGGGAATAACAGTCTCCATGGTTAGGGAAAGGTTACGGAATATTATATATATATAACACCAGGGAAAGGTTAGGGAATATAATATATATATATATATGACAGACCACTGTTTGCAACTATGAAACTAAGAGGGAAACCCTGTACCACTCTCTTAGATTCCCTTTTTCCTTTCCAGTGATTCTCTTGGCTTTTGCACTTTCTTCCCCCCTCTAAGTTTCCAGGCAACCTCTGCAGTGGTGGTGAGAGCCAGTTTGGTGTAATGGTTAAGTGCACCGACTCTTATCTGGGAGTACTGGGTTTGATTCCCCACTTCTCAACTTACAGCTGCTGGAATGGCCTTGGATCAGCCACAGTGGTTAAGTGTGTGGACTCTTATCTGGGAGAACCGAGTTTGATTCCCCACTCCTCCACTTGCAGCTGCTGGAATGGCCTTGAGTCAGCCACAGTGGTTAAGTGCGTGGACTCTGATCTGGGAGAACCGGGTTTGATTCCCCACTCCTCCACTTGCAGCTGCTGGGATGGCCTTGGGTCAGCCATAATGGTTAAGTGCGTGGACTCTGATCTGGGAGAATTGGGTTTGATTCCCCACTCCTCCACTTGCAGCTGCTGGAATGGCTTTGGGTCAGCCATAGCCCTCGTTGTCCTTGAAAGATCAGCTACTGTAAGAGCTCTCTCAGCCCCACCTACCTCACAGGATGTCTGTTGTGGGGGTGGGGGAGAAGGCAAAGGAGATTTTGACTACTCTGAGACTCTGAGATTCAGAGTATAAAGTGGGATATAAATCCAATATCATCATCTTCTTCTTCTTCTTCTTCTTCTTCTTCTTCTTCTTCTTCTTCTTCTTCTTCTTCTTCTTCTTCCATGTCTCATTCCCCCTCCTTCCCCACGTCACACATGGTAGAAACAGTCACCTACCTATGGGTCAGTGCTCTGATGCTGACTGAGGTCCCAATGCGGTGCCTGCTTCCTTGAGAGTAAGCATGTGTTAAGTTCCTCCTTGACATCCGGGAGCCGCACAATATGTGTGAAAGAGCCACATGTAGCTCCCGAACCACAATTTGTCCACCCCTGCCGTAGACTTTTCAAGCCAAGAGACGTTCAGAGGTGGTTTGCCATTGGCAAGACTTCCTTCTTGGTCACTCATCTGAGTACTGACCGGGACGGACCCTGCTTATCTTTCAGGATCTGACAGGATTGGGCTAACCCAGGGGTAGGGAACAGTGGCTCTCCAGATGTTTTTTGCCTACAACTCCCATCAGCCCCAGCCATTGGCCATGCTGGCTGGGGCTGATGGGAGTTGTAGGCAAAAAAACATCTGGAGAGCCACTGTTCCCTATCCTTAGGCTAGCCTGAGCTATTCAGGTCAAGGGTGAATATTTTCTAGCAAAACACAATTCTATCCATAGATGCAGATGATGATAATGCTGAATGAGGACTCCTTTCTATTCCTCTTATTCATGGATGTATTTACGACTTAAAGGGATTAGCATTTCCTTTGCATAGTGTTAAGACATTTTACAATCAGCATGTCTGTGAATATTATATTTGTTATACTACCTGCTTTGACTTTCCAGTTGGGGAAAGAAAGAAAGGAAAGTTCTCCTGTGCAAGGACCAGTCGGTTCTGATTCTGGGGTGACGTTGCTTTCACAACGTTTTCACGGCAGACTTTTTTACGGGGTGATTTGCCATTGCCTTCCCCAGTCATCTACACTTCCCCCCCCCCAGCAAGCTGGATATTAATTTTACCGGCTTCAGAAGGATGGAAGGCTGAGTCAACCTCTAGCCGGCTACCTGAAAACTCAGCTTCCACCGGCGATCGAACTCAGGTCATGAGCAAAGCTTAGGACTGTAGTACTGCAGCTTTAACACTCTGCGCCACGGGGAAAGAAACTAGGGTATAAAATCCAGATGCAAACCCAGGTCAGGATATGAATTGTTATAAACAAGTAAGTAAAATGTGCAGTGGCCCATACAATTTTCAGCATTCCTCTTTCTCCTACTGTGCAGCCCCAAAGAAGCCTCCATCTCAACCCCCCATTGACCCAGTGGTGAAAAATAAAACAGAAACCTCAGTGACGTTAGCCTGGTCCCCTCCTAAGATGGAGCGCCCCATCCCCATCAATGGATATTTGGTGGAACGCAAGAAGCTGACGGGGTTCACGTGGCAGCGGTGCCACGAATCCCTCATCACTGCAACAGAATTCACAGTGAGCAACCTTGCCGAAGAGTCTGACTACCACTTCCGAGTATCAGCAGTCAACAACTATGGCCAGAGTGATTACCTTGAGTTCCCAGGAACTCTGCACCTTGGTAAGTAGAAACTGTGATTTCCTGAAGCCTCTCAGTAGGCAGTGTGGGCAGCCTCTCAGTAGGTGTTTGGGGGTGGAGAAGTTGGTATACACTAGGGGATGCTAAGTGCTTTTCTGCACTTATTTTCTCTTGTTTGCGTGCCCGTACTGCGTTGTTTGGGTTTTTTCCTTTTCTGCATGCTTTTTGCTCCTCTTATGGTCACTTCGATATTTCATTGTTGTATTTCCAGTTTATTTCAGTGTGCTTGGAATATGAAAGACCACTAGAGGCAGCAAAACAGTAGCTGAAAAGACAAAAAAAAAAAGCTGATAAAATACAGGCACACAAGCAAGGAAATAATATTCCACAGCACCGGCAATCTCGTTGAACTGAAAGAACTGAAACCAAAAAACATTGGAATAATTAGAATATCAATGTACATCTTGGACGTAATGATTGTAAAATGTATGGAAATGATTTTATTGTAGATTTGGTTTTAAAAATTTTATGTTTGTTTTAACTGTTATGAGCCATCCTGAGCCCGTTAGGGGAGGGCAGGATACAAAATTGATAGAATGAATGAATGAATGAATGAATGGAAAAGCTTAAATTAGGGTTACCAGATCACCTCTTTTTAGAGAACATGTCATCTTTTTTGGTGTCTGTTCTTTTTGGGGCTTTTTTTTAAAAAAAAATGATAGACATGTTCTTTTTTTGGTTTGGAAAGTTAGGAATATTCCTCATTCATTGCAATGATCATAAATGCACCTTATAGCTGTTGGAAGAGAAGGACCAGACACTGTCACTTAGCCTCAGCCTCTGGGTGGGGAGGGGGTTTACAAGAGAGAGAGAGAGAGGCAAACTGTGAGTTTCCTTCCTATTTACTCTTCTGCCTCTGTCTTATGTGTAGGCTGATACTCTCAGGGAATTGCTTTGCTTCCTTCCTTCTGTTCTCCCTCTTCCTCTCCTGCTCATCTTTGCCATCATGGAGGCAGGACATGAATCACTGCATCTGCATCCATCTTAGTTAGCTTAGTTAGATTCTATCTCTATCTCTCATCTATCTTATCTAGAATGGAGCTCATTAAATAAAGAACTCTTCATTAGATTCAGCACTGACAATTTGCTCTGTGTAACTCTAACTTAGCTAGCACATATGGAACAAAGACGCTACTCCTGCACGTAGCCAGCAGGGCATTCTGCTAAGTAAGACAGTGATTACTGCCTTACTATACTACCAAATCTAAGAATAACTGGGTAGTTGGGTCTTTGCATTGAAGTGACAATGATGGATTGTTGGTGTTTGGCTAACCATGAAGATGTGAACCTAATGTTCAACGAGAAGGATATGAGAATATGAGAGCCATCAGCGCCTGCTGAAGGATGCAGGGTTGCCAATCCCCAGGTGGGGGCAGGGGATCCCCAGGTTTGGAGGCCCTCCCCCGACTTCAGGGTCATCAGAAAGCGGGGGGAGGGGAAGGAAATGTCTGCTGGGAACTCTGTTATTCCCTATGGAGATTTATTCCCATAGAAAATCATGGAGAATTGATCTGTGGGTATCTGGGGCTCTGGGGGGGGCTGTTTTTTGGGGTAGAGGCACCAAATTTTCAGTATAGCATCTAGTGCCTCTCCCCAAAATATCCCCCAAGTTTCAAAAAGATTGGACCAGGGGGTCCAATTCTATGAGCCCCAAAAGAAGGTGCCCCTATCCTTCATTATTTCCTATGGAAGTGTCAACCGGTTTTGGGGGCAATGCCCCTTCTTCCCAGATACCAATTACCAGGCGGAGACATGTTGTTCAGAGAAAACTGCTTTATTTTCACTTCTGCAGAAAGTGGAGAGAGGCCAGCCATGAGACCGCCTCTCTGCCAATTTGGCCAAGCCCCTTGCCTTATAAGACATCCCCGACGTCACATCCTATCTAGCTCTGTGGCTGTTTGCCATTGGAGCTCACAATCTACCTTGACCGGCCGTTGGCTCAGGGCTTTGGCCATATAAGGTAAAAAGTTACAAATATCTCCGCCCAGCAACACTTCCTCTTGTCAGAACTTGTAACTTTATCTATATGCTTAGCTAGAATGGTATTCAGTTAGCACAACTGACTCCATATTTGTGAACTTCACTAACCCTGTGATTCTGCATTTCAAACAAACACTAACCACTGAAGGGTGACGGATAAACATCTGCAGATGCCCTTTGATGTTTCCAGTTCTGACACCTCTTACCTATGCAGTAACAGTGCGCATGACTGAGTATACAGCTCTAAAACTAATTTTGCCCTAGTGGTTGATTATTTGTACCATATTTTACCCTACTCTTCATGCTAAATAGCATAGATTTATAACAGTTTGGCTTGCTTAGTATATAAAAAGAGAAAGAAGCATTTTACTTTTGCAGGCTTAAGAGGCTAATGTATAGGAAAACGGTGAGGGAGGGGGAGTGGGTTCAATACTAAGCTGCAGTAGGAAATGGCCTAACCACAAAGCCACATCGAGGGAGGCAGGAAGCCAGTAGCAGAGAAAAAAAACACACAGAGCTTCAACTGCCAAAAACTGGGGAAGGGTGGGGGCTTCTTTATATCTCCTTCTTCATTGAATTAATGAATCTTATATTTATTCTATCAAAAGGAAGGCATTGAAAAGGTGTGCCGTCCCTTTAAATGTGATGGCCAGAACTCCCTTTGGAGTTCAGTGATGCTTGTCACAGCCTTGATCTTGGCTCCACCCCCAAAATCCCCAGATATTTCTTGAATTGGACTTGGCAACCCTAGAAGGATGCCATTGTGAAACTGGCTCATGCGTCTGTGGCTCAGGATTCATGTGTTCTGGCTCATGGCATGGCAAGAAGGAGAAGGTACCCAAGGGTAACTGGAAGGATACCAGGCGAACCAGCAGGACTTTTAAGGCAGTCAAGTGGATGAGGCCTAAATCAGACAATGATCCTGTGAAGATTAGAATAAGCTAGGCTTGCCAATCCCCAGGTCCCAGTGGGAGTTCTTCCTCTTTTCCAGACTCCTTCCTTCCCCCAGTCAGCTGGCCAGCGGGGGGAAGCCCCGCCCCCAGAGGACCATGTGCCTTTCCACCTCCGGAGGCTTCAGTCTCCGATTGAAAGGCTTCCTCTTGGGATGGTGTGTCTGTGTTACTTTGAAGAAGTTGGCAGGAACTCGTGAGTAGAGAGGCCAATCCCCTCTCTACTCACGAGGGGGGAGGGAAACGTCTGCTGAGCACTTCATTATTCCCTACGTGGAGATTGATAATGGGGAATTGATCTGGAGGTTTCGGAGGCTCTGGGGGAGCTGTTTTTTGAGTTAGAGGCAACAACTTTTCAGTACAGTATCTAGTGCCTCTCCCCAAAGTACCCCCCAAGTTTCAAAACGATTGGACCAGGGGGTCCAATTCTATGAGCCCCAAAAGAAGGTGCTCCTATCCTTCATTATTTCCTATAGAAGGAAGACATTTAAAAAGGTGTGCTATCCCTTTAAATGTGATGGCCAGAACTCTCTTGGAGTTCAATTATGCTTGTCACACCCTTGTTCCTGGCTCCGCCCCAATGTCTCCTGGATCCACCCCCAAAGTCCCCAGATATTTCTTGAATTGGACTTGGCAACTCTAGAATGGCAACAGGAGGTGGTGGCGGCCACAAGCATATATATAATTTTTTTTTGCCACTGTGTGACGCAGAGTGTTGGACTGGATGGGCCATTGACCTGATCTAACATGGCTTCTCTTATGTTCTTATGAATAAGCACATATTGTGGAATAAGGTTGATGAATTGGCTTCCATTTGTAAAGACTGGGCTGGGATGGCATAACTTCCATCCCCCAGTTCTGGCCCCAGAAGGGGGTGTCAAGTAAAAGAGATTGTGAGCCACTCTGAGACTCTTCGGAGTGGAGGGCGGGCTATAAGTCCAATATCTTCATCTACCTCACAGGGTTGTCTGTTGTGGGGGAGGAAGGTAAAGGAGATTGTGAGCCACTCTGGGACTCTTCAGAGTGGAGGGCAGGATATAAGTCCAATATCTTCATCTACCTCACAGGGTTGTCTGTTGTGGGGGAGGAAGGTAAAGGAGATTGTGAGCTGCTCTGGGACTCTTCAGAGTGGAGGGCGGGATATAAATCCAATATCTTCATCTACCTCACAGGGTTGTCTGTTGTGGGGGAGGAAGGTAAAGGAGATTGTGAGCCCCTCTGAGACTCTTCGGAGTGGAGGGCGGGATATAAATCCAATATCTTCAACTACCTCACAGGGTTGTCTGTTGTGGGGGAGGAAGGTAAAGGAGATTGTGAGCTGCTCTGGGACTCTTCAGAGTGGAGGGCGGGATATGAATCCAATATCTTCATCTACCTCACAGGGTTGTCTGTTGTGGGGGAGGAAGGTAAAGGAGATTGTGAGCCCCTCTGAGACTCTTCGGAGTGGAGGGCGGGATATAAATCTAACATCTTCATCTACCTCACAGGGTGTCTGTTGTGGGGGAGGAAGGGAAAGGAGGTTGTGAGCCGCCTTGAGACTCTTTGGAGTGGAGGGCAGGATATAAATCTTCATCTACTTCACAGGGTGTCTGTTGTGGGGGAGGAAGGTAAAGGAG
The DNA here is from genome assembly GCF_032191835.1 of Heteronotia binoei. Classification (NCBI taxonomy): domain Eukaryota; kingdom Metazoa; phylum Chordata; class Lepidosauria; order Squamata; family Gekkonidae; genus Heteronotia; species Heteronotia binoei. Next base: position 7,626,425 of record NC_083232.1, read on the forward strand.
ATTGTGAGCCACTCTGAGACTCTCTGGAGTGGAGGGCGGGATATAAATCCAATATCTTCTTCTTCTTCTTTCACCCTTAGAACCAGTGTTGGCTATGAGAACCCCTCTGAAATCTATAGAAGTCGCCCCAGGCAGGGATGCTACTTTTATTGTCGACCTCACCAAAATCTGTTCCGGCTCGTGGTACCTCAACAGCAAAGTCTTACAGAACAGTGATAAGTACATCATTACCAGAACCCAAACGACCCACAGCCTTACCGTCAAAAGGGTGACACGGAGTGACAGAGATGCAGAGGTGAAGTTTGTCACCAACGGCCTTGAAGCCACAGCCAAGATAAGACTGAGAGGTATTTTTATTCATAATGGCTCATTCTGGGTTGTTTTTTTCTCCTGATCTTTCAGGTACGTGTCAAAAGCTCCTCCCCTGCAACGGATTTTGTTCGTCTTTACGGTGCTCCTCTCGATCTTTTCTGCCTTTGCAGATTAACATGGCTACCCACCTTGATGCAAATACTCAGAATTCGAGCTTGCTTGTACCAATGCAAATCTCAGAATCCAAGCTAAAATTTGCTAGATTTTTAATGAACTCAAAATACCATTTTGGCTGTGATTTCAAATCGCCGGCACACTCTCAGCTCTTCCTCCACTTTCTTTTTTTCAGAAGAGGCAGCCAAGTTCATGGACACAGTCGGACCAGCCCCTGGAATTTCGGTCAAGCTTTCCGAGAAGTTTGAACTGGTTTGCGAGGTGTCGTCAGAACACGATTCCGTGGTGTGGAAGAAGGGTCCGAAGGAGATTAGGCCAGATGAAAGGACGGCTTACACTTTTCAGGGAACGCAACGGAAACTCATTGTCAGAGATGCCCGAAAGCAGGACGAAGGGATCTACACCTGTGAAACCAAGGACGACAAGATTACATTCCACGTTGAGGTGAAAGGTGAGTGAAGGTCAATTCGCCTCACATCACTATGACCAGGAAGTTTTATTGATTCTTCCTCCATCTTTATTCCCCATGGCCAGTCGTCGTTGATGGAACTCTCTTCTGTGACTCTAACTCCCTCTTAAAGTCACCTTTGCTCATGGCCATGACGACATCCGCTGGCAGTGATTTTTTTTACAGTTTTCTTACTCACTGAGTAAAGAAGTATTTCTCTTTTTTTCCTGTCCTGAAGCTGTGGCCCCTCAACTTTGTTGAGTGCTTCTGAGTGCTGGTATTTTTTGGAGAGTGAGGGGAAAAATTATCTCCCCACTTGCTCTGTCCCATGCGTATTTTATAAACCACTCTCATATCCCCCACCCCATAGTCCAGGGGTGGCCAAGGGTAGCTCTCCAGATGTTTTTTGCCTACAACTCCTATCAGCTCCAGCCAGCATGGCCAATGGCTGGGGCTGATGGGAGTTGTAGGCAAAAAAAAATATCTGGGGAGCTACCGTTGGCCACCCCTGTCATAGTCTTTTCCACCCTAAACGGAAAAATCTCAGAGTCTTTAGCCTTTCCTCATTATAGGGAAGGATCTCCAGTTTGAGGTGCCCTCTTCTGCAATATGCTTTTAGACATACATTGACCAGAACTCCTTGAGCGCTTTCATCAACGCTGCCTTCGCACCATCCTCAACATCCACTGGAGTGACTTTGTGTGACCAACACTGAAGTCCTCAAGAGGGCGGAGGTTACAAGCATCGAAGCACTGCTGTTGAAGACGCAGTTGCGGTGGGCAGGGCATATTTCTAGGATGGAAAACCACTGCCTTCCCAAGATTGCTCTGTATGGCGAACTTTCCACCGGCCATCGAAATAGAGGGGCACCAAAGAAGAGGTACAAGGACTCCTTGAAGAAATCCCTTGGCACCTGTCGCATCAACCATCACCAGTGGTCTGACCTAGCCTCAGATCGCAAAGCATGGAGGCACACCATCCACCAGGCTGTCTCTTCCTTTGAGAACGCATGCATAGCTGGTCTTGAGGACAAAAGGAGATTGAGGAAGAATCGCACTGCTACAGCACCAACCCCAAATCAGACTTTTCCCTGCAGCCACTGTGGCCGGACCTGCCTGTCCCGCATTGGTCTTGTCAGCCACCAGCGAGCCTGCAGCAGACGTGGACTACTGCACCCTTCTTAAATCTTCGTTCGCGAAGTCAAGCCGAGAGAGACCAGAACTTTACATTGTATTCCAAACAGGACCATACCAAGGGCATTAAGATACCGGTCATTTTATTTTCAGGCCCTATCCAAATAATGCCCAGTGTGGAGGTTGTCTTTTTCTGTCCGAGGTCCCACCCCTCCTCAAACCCACCCTTTTCCAATTCTTTCTTTGCCCCCTCTCCCAAGAACAGGCCAAATGATTGTATTCAATCAGAGAACAAATGCCCGGCAAACGATCTTCATAACCAGGAACTCATAAGCAGGAACTCATTTGCATATTAGGGCACACTCCAATTAGACCACACATGCGCTGTGTTCCTGCGTGTTTCTGCTTTAAAAAAAAAAAGCCCTGCTCATAACTTATGTTTTTGTATATTTGTCTTTCCTACTTTAGAGCCTGAGGAAGTCTTTGCCAACAAGGAGAAGGTCCAAAAGGAGGTGAAGGCCACCATTGCAAGGAATGCCTGTCTCAGCTGTGAGGTGTCCCAGGCCGACACGGAAGTTAAGTGGTTCAAGGACAGGAAGCTGATCACCTCTAGCAAGAAATTTAGGATAGAATCCGAATGCAGATCCAGACAGTTGATTGTGAACCAGGTGGAAAAGAAGGATGCTGGGGAGTACACCTGTGAAGCTGCTGGCGAAAAACTGACCTTTAAAGTTGTTGTCACAGGTACAAAAAGCTCGTGTGGTAAATTTGTATCCTACTTAACAATGTGCTTCCTTTTTGTGGCCATTGTCACTGAAGGAGTCATGTCAAGCTGACGGTCTGCTCAACAGATAGCACCACAGTGGCATGAGACTGGCCCACAAGGAAGAAGAAGAAGAAGACTGTAGATTTATACCCTGCCCTTCTCTCTGAATTTCAGAGTCTCAGAGGAGCTTACAATCCCCTTTCTCTTCTTCCCCCACAACAGACACCCCGTGAGGTGGGTGGGTCTGAGAGAGCTCTCACAGCAGCTGCCCTTTCAAGGACAACATCTATGAGAGCTATGACTGACCCAAGGCCATTCCAGCAGCTGCAGGTGGAGGAGTGGGGAATCAAACCCGGTTCTCCCAGATAAGAGTCCGCACACTTAACCACTGTGGCTGACCCAAGGCCATTCCAGCAGCTGCAAGTGGAGGAGCGGGGAATCAAACCCTGTTCTCCCAGATAAGAGTCCGCACACTTAACCACTGTGGCTGACCCAAGGCCATTCCAGCAGCTGCAAGTGGAGGAGCGGGGAATCAAACCCTGTTCTCCCAGATAAGAGTGTGCACACTTAACCACTATGGCTGACCCAAGGCCATTCCAGCAGGTGCAAGTGGAGGAGTGGGGGATCAAACCTGGTTCTCCCAGATAAGAGTCTGCACACTTCACTATTATGGCTGACCCAAGGCCATTCCAGCAGCTGCAAGTGGAGGAGTGGAGAATCCAACCCGGTTCTCCCAGATAAGAGTCTGCACACTTAACCACTACATCAAACTGGCTGTCTATTAGAGGTATGGCTGACCCAAGGCCATTCCAGCAGCTGCAAGTGGAGGGGTGGGAAATCAAACCCGGTTCTCCCAGAAAAGAGTCCACGCACTTAACTACTATGGCTGACCCAAGGCCATTCCAGCAGCTGCAAGTGGAGGAGTGGGGAATCAAACCCGGTTCTCCCAGATAAGAGTCTGCACACTTAATCACGACACCAAACTGGCTCTTTAAGCAGCTCTTTGAGGGGAAAATGCACAGTTCTGGTAACAGTTGAATGTGCAGATGGCTCTCAGAAGTGGTATCTGCATGCCCATGGGGTGTAGTGAGTGGATCAGGATCTAGAAGACACAGGTTGAAACGCCTCCTGTGTTGTGACATTTGCTGGATGACAGTATGTCAGTCACTGTGTTGTTTTGACGGCAAAATTGGGAAGGGAAAATTATGTCTACCACCCTCTTTGGAGGAAGGCTGGGGTTAAAATGTGGTAGCGTGAAACCTGACAAACCGTTTTATGATGAGACCACCCTTTATCTGAAATGATTAGAGGCCTCATTTTGGGTAGGAGCTCACAGGAACGGAACCCCAGAGCCTCTAAATTTTATTGTGGTCCTTCTTTCTTAACCCCTCCCTCCAAAAAATGCTTCTGGGCACCATTGTTCAACCCCGCCCCCCCCCCCCCTCCGTGAGAATTTTGCTGAACTCTAAGATTTGACTAAGCTAAGAGCCCCGTGGCGCAGAGTGGGAAAGCTGCAGTACTGCAGTCTGAACTCTCTGCTCACGACCTGAGTTCGATCCCAGTGGAAGCTGGTTTCAGGTAGCCGGCTCAAGGTTGACTCAGCCTTCCATCCTTCTGAGGTTGGTAAAATGAGTCCCCAGCTTGCTGGGGGGGGGGGGGGGGGAGTGTAGCTGACCGGGGAAGGCAATGGCAAACCACCCCGTGAAAAGTCTGCTGTGAAAACGTTGTGAAAACATCACCCCAGAAATGACTGGTGCTTGCACAGGGGACTACCTTTACCTTGGAAAGAGCCCCGTGGCGCAGAGTGGCAAAGCTGCAGTACTACAGTCGGAGCCCTCTGCTCATGACTGGAGTTCGATCCCGGCAGAAGCTGGTTTCAGGTAGCTGGCTCCAGGTTGACTCAGCCTTCCATCCTTCTGAGGTCGGTCAAATGAGTCCCCAGCTTGCTGGGGGGAAAGTGTAGATGACTGGGGAAGGCAATGGCAAACCACCCGATAAAAAAGTCTGCCGTGAAAACATTGGGCGTTTTCGCACTCACCTTCAGCCGGCGCGACCCCCCTCTTCACCGCGCAGGATCTGCGCGGATTTCGCACTAAATGCCGCGGAGCAGCTGGAAGAGCCGGAAACTCCCGTCACAAAAGCCGCGCAAACGGAAATTGCTTTTTGGCGGTTTACGTTTGAGCGGCTTTTGCGCCGGGAGCTTCCGGCTCTTCCGGCTTCTCCACGGCATTTAGTGCGAAATCCGCGCAGATCCTGCGCGGTGAAAAGGGGGGTCGCGCCGGCTGAAGGTGAGTGCGAAAACGCCCATTGTGAAAGCGACGTCATCCCAGAGTCAGAAACAACTGGCGCTTGCACAGGGGACTACCTTGACCTTTTTAAGATTTGACAAACTTTCTAATAAACTTTCTAAAAACTTTCATGCAGTCTAGGCGCTCACCGGTATTCTTTTTTTAAAAAAAAAAACCTGCCCAAAGTACATGAGCGCATATCCACATCTCCACTGAAAACGTATGGGGGGAAACTCCAAAACATGCCAAGGGAATGGTGCGCTATAGCCATCTGACCATGCCAAGTCTATACCGCTGTGTAAACTGTATAGATCATAGGAACTGACAGAATTAGCGTCAAACACTATCGGCACTGTCAGACTAAGTTATTTTGAGTGTATTAACTGGTTTTTAATGCTGTTAAGTGTATTAACGGGTTTTTAATGCTGTTAAATGTAAAGTTTTATATCGTTAAATTAAGGTTTTATCTATTATTGTATGTTTTATGAAATGTTGTTAGCCGCCCTGAGCCTGCCTCGGTGGGGAGGGCGGGATACATATAAAATTTATTATTATTATTATTATTATTATTATTATTAAGTCACCCTGCAGGTGGGATATGAGGGCCTTATGCTGGAGCTTGTGGACAGTTTAGGGTGCTTCTTTTTGAGCCTGCCCAATTTGAGATGCCTCCCATCTGCCCCAAACTGTAAGCAGCCTGTGTTAATCCGAAAACTCTACTGGGCCCAAAAAGGGAAATGGGAGTTATTGAAGGCTTCTTATTCCACTCCCCTCTTGCTGCAGAAGCCGAGGACGTCTTTGCCAACAAGGAGAAGGTCCAGAAGGAGGTGAAGGCTGTCCTTTCGCAGAACACCTCCATCAGCTGTGAGGTGTCCCAGGCCAAAACAGAAGTGAAATGGTTCAAGGACGGGAAGCTGATCGCCTCCAGCAAGAAATTCAAGGTGGAATCCGAAGGCAGATCCCGACGACTGATTGTGCATCAGGTGGAGAAGAAAGATGCTGGGGAATACACCTGTGAGGCGGCTGGCCAAAAACTGACCTTCAAAGTGATTGCAACGGGTACAAGAAGTTTGCATGTTGTTAGGGTTGCCAACTCCAAGTTGGGAAATACCTGGAGGTTTTGGGGGTGGGGCCTGAAAGGGATCGCAGAAGGGTACATTGCCACAGACTCCACCCTCCAAAGCAGCCATTTTCTTCATAGAATCATAGAGTTGGAAGAGACCTCCAGGGTCATCTATTCCAACCCCCTGCACAATGTTCGAAACTCACAAACACTTCCCCTTAAATTCACAAGATCTTCATTGCTGTCAGATGTCCATCTAGCCTCTGTTTAAAAACCTCCAAGGGAGGAAGAAGAAGAAGAAGAATTGCAGATTTATACCCCGCCCTTCTCTCTGAATCAGAGACTCAGAGCGGCTTACAATCTCCTGTATCTTCTCCCCCCACAACAGACATCCTGTGAGGTGGATGGGGCTGAGAGGGCTCTCACAGCAGCTGCCCTTTCAAGGACAACCTCTGCCAAAGCTACGGCTGACCCAAGGCCAATCCAGCAGGTGCAAGTGGAGGAGTGGGGAATCAAACCCGGTTCTTCCAGATAAGAGTCCACACACTTAACCACTACACCAAACTGGCTCTCTAGGAGAGCCCACCACCTCCTGAGGAAGCCTGTTCCACTGAGGAACCGCTCTAACGGTCAGGAAGTTCTTCCTAATGTTGATCCGGAAACTCTTCTGATTTAATTTCAATCCATTGATTCTGGTCCTACCTTCTGGGGTCACAGAAAACAATTCCACACCATCCTCTATAGGACAGCCCTTCAAGTACTTGAAGATGGTGATCATCATCAGGTCAAGGGAACTGATCTCTGTTATCTGGAAATCAGTTGTAATTCTGGGGGATCTCCAGTAATTATAATTTAAGAAGCATTTTAAGGTAGATGCTGAGCTGATCTAATTTAGTATGGGGGTTACAAATGGTGGGGAAAAACCCTACTGGGAACTGCATTCTGGGAACTACATTCTGGGAACTTCCAGCATCTGTTTTCTGCATCCAGCTCCCCTCTCCAACCGGTGTTCAAGGGAAGCAGACTGACTGGCTATTTTCCTCTACTTCCTCCCCCACCCCCCCTACACACAGTTGCAGAAGCTGAGGAAGTCTTTGCCAATAAGGAGAAGGTGCAGAAAGAAGTAAAGGCTGTCCTTTCCACAAATGCCTCCTTCAGTTGCGAAATGTCCCAGGCTGAGACAGAAGTGAAGTGGTTCAAGGATGGGGTGCGGATCACTGCCAGCAAGAAATTCAGTACAGACTCTGAAGGCAAATCTCGACGTTTGGTTGTGCAGCAAGTGGAGAAGAAGGATGCTGGGGAGTACACCTGTGAAGCTGCTGGCCAAAAACTGACCTTCAAGCTTAATGTTGCAGGTAAGAGTGAAATGTGCTGTGTTGGAATGAGACATGCTTTCCCCAGAAACCCAGTTAGGGTGCCACATCAGGAATTCACTGGCGCAGAAAGTGGTAGAAGCTACAAGCATAGAGAGATTCAAGAGGGGATTGGATAAGCATATGGAGAAGAGATCCATGAGTGGCTATTGGCCACAAGGTATAGATGGAACACTCTGTCTGAGGCAGTAATGCACTGTCTTCTTGGTGCTTGGGAGCAACAGTAGAAGGGCTTCTGATGTTCTGACCCCCACTGGTGGACCTCCTGATGGCACCTAGCTTTTGGCCACTGTGTGATGACGCAGAGTGTTGGACTGGATGGGCCACTGACCTGATCCAACATGGCTTCTCTTACTTTCTTACATATGTGCTGGGCCCGTAACCTGAAAGCAGAGCTAAGTCTCTGCACAGTGGAATTCTATAGTTTGGTTGCTTGAGGAATAAGTTCACACTTAGGCTTGTTACTTAGAAAAGTAATAGAAGTTCTCTTTCGTAGAAAAAAACTCCATATAGGATATGAAAGATAGCATAAAGGCTGCTAGCAATGTATCTAAGCTAGAATCGAAAGAGATTGTAGAAAGCATATCTGGCCCTGTGGTGAACAAAAGAAAAGAAAAGTGACCCAAATCAGGGAACCCCTGAGAGGAGCATTCTGGGGTTACAAAGAGACAGTAGCAGGAGTGGACAAAAGAAAGGTCATAGAGCACCCTGTTTATCCCTATGCTAACTCCCTACGTCCCTTTCCTGAGGCTCCAAAGTTTGCACTTGCATTAAGTAACATTGCACAGTCTATTCCTTCCAACGGTTGTATGCCCTAGACACTGTATATTTTTCTCATGCTGTTGTTGGAGCATACGCACATTGTGCGCTCTGCCTAGCAAAACTCTGTGTGTGTGCACATGTGTGTATGTGTCGGAGGAGAGGAGTGTGCAAACATAAGAACAAAGAACATAAGAGAAGCCATGTTGGATCAGGCCAATGGCCCATCCAGTTCAACACTCTGTGTCACATAAGAGAAGCTATGTTGGATCAGGCCAATGGCCCATCCAGTCCAACACTCTGTGTCACATAAGAACATAAGAGAAGCCATGTTGGATCAGACCAATGGCCCATCCAGTCCAACACTCTGTGTCACATAAGAACTTAAGAGAAGCCATGTTGGATCAGGCCAGTGGCCCATCCAGTCCAACACTGTGTCACACAGTGGCCAATATATGTGTGTGTGTGTGTATACACACACACACACACACACACACATATATATATATATATATACACACACATACATATATTAGCCACAATATATATATACACACACACACACACTGTGGCTAATAGCCAATGATGGACCTCTGCTCCATATTTTTATCCAATCCCCTCTTAAAGCTGGCTATGCTTGTAGCCGCCACCACCTCCTGTGGCAGTGAATTCCATGTGTTGATCACCCTTTGGGTGAAGAAGTACCTCCTTTTATCCGTTTTAACCTGATTGCTCAGCAATTTCATTGAATGCCCGCGAGTTCTTGTATTGTGAGAAAGGGAGAAAAGGACTTCTTTCTCTGCTTTCTCCATCTCATGCATAATCTTGTAGACCTCTATCATGTCACCCCTATAGTAAAGCCACAGAGTCCACAGTGATCCTAGAATTACTCAATGCCGTTTCTAGTTTTTCTCTGAAAATGATATCATAGCGCACAAGATGTCAGCTCCCACTCCTGCCTTTCAGAGTGACAATAGGTGAAGAGGGCTGCTTTTGGGATAGCTGGCTGCCCTATCACAAACTGTAACCCCCTCACAGTCCTCTAAGGGAAACTGCTTTCCAGCATGGATTCCTAAACAGAGTAGATGTTGAACTCAAGCAAATTATGTTGCTAGTCAAAAGATGTTTCCTGTCTTTCTCCCACTTGACAGATGTCCCAGACATATTTGCAAATAAGGAGAAAGTGCAGAAAGAGGTGAAGGCTGTTTTGAAGGAGAGCACCGTCTTGGCCTGTGAAGTTGCATCAACTGAGACGCAGGTGAAATGGTTCAAGGATGGGAAACCCCTCAGCTCCAGCAAAAAATTCAGAACAGAGACGGACGGCACCTCTCGAAAACTGGTGCTTGAGCAGGTGGAGAAGAGAGATGCCGGGGACTACAGTTGTGAAGCCGCTGGCCAAAAACTGACTTTCAAGGTGGAAACTGTAGGTAAGTATCCTTTGTGATTGTGTGGAAACTTGTGCTTGCATTGCAATGAGCCATTTTTGAAGGGCAACTGGCAATAAGACCATGTTTTCCTGAAGTGGGGGGAAGTGAGACTGGAGATCTTGTTTTCCATGAACAATGCTGGAAGTATAAGTCCCAGGAGGCAACATCAGGGGAAGGTCTCAGCCTCTATACCCTGTTGTTGGCCCTTCAGAGGAACTGATTGGCCCCTGCGTGAGACAGGAGTCTGGACTAGATGGACCCTACTTGGTCTGACCCAGCAGGGCTCTTCTGATGTTCTTCTCAGGGAAAGGCCTTTGCCTCTGTGCCCTGTTGTTGGCCCTCCAGAGGAACTGGTTGGCCATTGCATGAGACAGGATGCTGGATTGGATGGATCACTAGTCTCCCCCAACAGGGCTGTTCTTATGCTCTTCTCAGGGGAAGGCCTCGGCCTCTCTGCCCTGTTGTTGGCCCTCCTGAGGAATTGGTTAACCACTGTGTGAGACAGGAGGCTGAACTAGATGGACCCTCACTGGTCTGACCCAGCAGGGGTCTTCTGATGTTCTTCTCAGGGGAAGGCCTCAGCCTCTCTGCCCTGTTGTTGGCCCTCCAGAGAAACTGGTTGGCCACTGTGTGAGACAGGATACTGGACTGGATGGACCCTCCCTGGTCTGATCCAGCAGGGCTCTTCTGATGCTCTTATGAAGGCCTCAGCCTCTCTGCCCTGTTGTTGGCCCTCCAGAGGAACTGGTTGGCCACTGTGTGAGACAGGATAGTGGACTGGATGGACCCTCACTGGTCTGACCCAGCAGGGCTCTTCTGATGTTCTTCTCAGGGGAAGGCCTCAGCCTCTCTGCCCTGTTGTTGGCCCTCCAGAGGAACTGGTTGGCCACTGTGTGAGACAGGATACTGGACTGGATGGACCCTCACTGGTCTGACCCAGCAGGGCTCTTCTGATGTTCTTCTCAGGGGAAGGCCTCAGCCTCTCTGCCCTATTGTTGGCCCTCCAGAGGAACTGGTTGGCCAATGTGTGAGACAGGATGCTGGACTGAATTATTTGAATTTGAATTTATGGACTGCAAGGACCACCAGTGTGATCCAGCAGTGCTCTTCTTATGCTTGTACGGCTGGCTTCAGAATGGCCTCAGAGGGTTGTATCCCCACCGATGCATCATAGGGCACCTGTCAACATCCATACCTACTTTCCATAATTTAGGATGGACTATTTGTGATCCATGGGCAGCCATGCTCTAAATCTTTGCCAGTTTTTTTTTTAAAGCCCAAATTTCCATTGGTGGTGGTGGAGATCCAGCTCTGTACAGCAGGGGTGGCCATCGGTAACTCTCCAGATGTTTTTTTGCCTACAACTCCCATCAGTGGAACCAATGACTTTAAAGTCTGGAGGGAAGCTGGTATATATCAATTCCAAGACATCATTAAAAATAAGCAAATGTCAACTAAAACACAATTGGAAACTCAGTATAAAATATCTATCCAATACCAACAACTGCATTATATCTTACATAATCCCAGAATTACAGACATAATAGATAGGTCATTAACACCATTTGAAAACTTGTTGAAAAGGAATCCAAAGCAAGCTAAAACTTTAACATCAACCATCTATAACCTGCTCAACGTTAAAAATTGGTCTGAAACCACAAGCCAGCAGAAAGCCTGGGAGAAGGATTGTGGTATTTTATTTACTTTAGAACAATGGCAGACTATATGGGAGTCCCCAATTTACAACACATATTCATTGAATTTGAAACTCCAAAATTATAAATTATATTGGGGAGGGACGGTGGCTCAGTGGTAGAGCATCTGCTTGGTAAGCAGAAGGTCCCAGGTTCAATCCCCGGCATCTCCAACTAAGAGGGGTCCAGGCAAATAGGCGTGAAAAACCTCAGCTTGAGACCCTGGAGAGCCATGAATGGGGCTGTGGCTCAGTGGTAGAGCATCTGCTTGGTAAGTAGAAGGTCCCAGGTTCAATCCCCGGCATCTCCAACTAAAAGGGGTCCAGGCAAGTAAAAACCTCAGCTTGAGACCCTGGCGAGCGGCTGCCAGTCTGAGTAGACAATACTGACTTCGATGGACCCAGGGTCTGATTCAGTATAAGGCAGCTTCATAGGTTCATTTATGTTGGGGAGGGATGGTGGCTCAGTGGTAGAGCATCAGCTTGGTAAGCAGAAGGTCCCAGGTTCAATCCCCGGCATCTCCAACTAAAAAGGGTCCAGGCAAGTAGACGTGAAAAACCTCAGCTTGAGACCCCGAAGAGCCGCTGCCAGTCTAAGTAGACAATTCTGACTTTGATGGACCGAGGGTCTGATTCAGTAGAAGGCAGCTTCATATGTTCATATGTTCATAAACTCTTCTCACGGTGGTACTTAACACCTAAAAAGCTTTTTTTTTTAATCACATATAAAGCCTACCCCCGAGTGCTGAAAAAAATGTAAACAGGAAGGGTCATTTTTGCATTGTTGGTGGCTGTGCCAGAAGTGAATAAATTCTGGAAAGAAATTAAACTCATAATAGATAACATTGTAGAGGGTAGTATTCCTTTTATTCCAGAATCAATTCTTTTGAATTACTGGCCAAATACAAAACTCTCTCCATTGAAAAAAGAACTCGCAACTCTACTATTGATGGCAGCTAAACTTCTGATAGCCCAATATTGGAAACGAGATGTGTCCCCTAACAAACAACAATGGATGTCCAAAGTATGGGAAGTAGCAGCTTTAGTTAAATTAGCCATACAAAGAAGGGTAATTGACATACAACAGAAGAACAATAATTTTATTGAAAAATGGTTCCCCTTTTTCAACTATATAAATTCAGAAGAAGAATTTGAAAAACGTATTCCCAAAAAATATATTAATTTCTCGTACTATTGAAGACCTTCTCCCTAAATGCAATATTATACAATGAAAGATAGTATATTTGAAGTATGGATGGTATATGCCAAACTATGAATTGATAGAAGACTATAGGAGTGCTCTACTTAGTATTAATGACAATAGTGCCTTATTTATAGTATATGTATTTATTATATTTGTTTTGTTGTTTATTGTGTTTTAAAGTTGTTGGTTATGGTTGGGAAATTAATAAAAAATTCAAGTATATATATATATTTAAAAAAAAAACATCTGGTGAGCTACCGTTGGCCACCCCCTGGCCTACAACTCCCATCAGCCCCAGCCAGCATGGCCGATGGCTGGGGCTGATGGGAGTTGTAGGCAAAAAACATCTGGTGAGCTACCGTTGGCCACCCCTGCTGTACAGTAATGAGTCCTGGCCAGGACTATTGTCCTGAATCAAATCCCCCCCCGTGTTACTTTGTCTTTGTCTTTTTATTTTTTTAAAAGGGGGGGGTTGGTATCCTTCATCATGCGGTTCAGCCTGAAAACAGAGAGAACTATTTTGAAGAAATCTGTTTTCACGAGCACTGTCGTGGGCTAGATCAAGACGAGTTGTCACGTTAATCTGTTTGTAGCAAAAGAAGAGAGCAAGAGCCTAGGAGCACCTTAAAAAAGTAGCGGTAGTCCCCTGTGCAAGCACCAGTCGTTTCCGACTCTGGGGTGACGTTGCTTTCACAACGTTTTCACGGCAGACTTTTTTACGGGGTGGTTTGCCCTTGCCTTCCCCAGTCATCTACGCTTTCCCCCCAGCAAGCTGGGGACTCATTTGACTGACCTCAGAAGGATGGAAGCTGAGTCAACTTTGGGCCAACTACCTGGACCAGCTTTCGCTGGGATAGAATTCAGGTCGTGAGCAGAGAGTCAACCTGGAGCCGGCAATCTGAACCAGCTTCTGCTGGAATCGAACTCAGGTCGTGAGCAGAGGGCACCGACTGCAGTACAGCAGCATTACCACTTTGTGCCACGGGGCTCTAAACCTTAAGGAGCGCCTTAAAGACTAACAAATTTTGTTGGTCAGGTATGAGCTTTCATGAGTCACTGCTTACTTCTTCAGAGTATTTGAAGAAATGGGTAGTTCGTCATAAAAGCTCATAACATACTACATTTTTTAAAAAAAAAATCTTTAAGGTGTTACTGGACTTTTGCTCTCTTCTATCATGTGCTAGCTCAGAGACTTCCAAGGGACTAGAAGTCTTACTCTGTGTACATGCTTATTTTTAACAAATTCCCTTTGATGTCCTTGAGTGCTTTTGGGAACCTGAAAACCTTGATCTTCTCGGACGTATAAATTCTGAATTCCCCCCTGACCGTGATTAATCTTCCAGAACCGGAGCCCAAATTCCAAAAGAAAACTGCCCAAGAGGAGCCAATAGTCATTCAGGAGCATAAGAGCATCAACCTGACGGCAACGGTGGTGCCCGATAACGCGGAGGTCAAATGGTTCAAGGATGGCACCGAGATAAAAAGCAACAAGAAGTACGAGATAAGGAAAGAAGGGGCCTCTCGTTCCCTGATTGTGAAGCTGGCGGAAGAGAAGGACACGGCCGTATATACATGTGAGACCAAGAGTGATAAGCAGAAGTTCCAAGTGCAAGTTCAAGGTGAGAGAAACAGGTCATAATTATTTAGAGCCAGGAGTAAGTAGTAAAAGGAAAGGAAAGGGCCCCTGTACAAGCACCAGTCGTTCCCGATTCTGGGGTGACGTTGCTTTCACAATGTTTTCACGGCAGACTTTTTACGGGGTGGTTTGCCATTTCCTTCCCCAGTCATCTACACTTCCCCCCCAGCAAACTGGGGACTCATTTTACCGACCTCGGAAGGAGGGAAGGCTGAGTCAACCTTGAGCCAGCTACCTGAACCAGCTTTTGCTGGGACAGAACTCAGGTCGTGAGCAGAGAGTTCAGATCACAGTACTGCAGTTCTGCTGCTTTACCACTCTGCGCCACGGGGCCGCATAAGGAAAGGAAAGGTCCGCTGTGCAAGCACCAGTCGTTTCCGACTCTGGGGTGATGTCGCTTTCACAATGTTTTCACGGCAGACTTTTTACAGGGTGGTTTGCCCTTGCCTTCCCCAGTCATCTACGCTTTCCCCCCAGCAAACTGGATACTCATTTCACCAGCCTCGGAAGGATGGAAGGCTGAGTCAACCTTGGGCCGGCTACCTGAACCAGCTTTTGCTGGGATCGAACTCAGGTCGTGAGCAGAGAGTTCAGACCACAGTACTGCAGTACTGCTGCTTTACCACTCTGCGCCACGGGGCCTACCTAGTAAGTAGGAACGGCTCAACAAATAAATATATAGGAAAGCTTAATTCTGTGACCTGCATATTTACCAAAGTCGGAGTCAAGTGCACCTTTAAGACGAACAAAATTTTATTCAGAACGTAAGCTTCCATGTGCTCCAAGCACACTTCGTCAGACGAGGAATCCGGTACAGCGAGCAGGGCTGTATATAGCTGGTAGGCAGTGGTTTAGAATGCAAAATGGTACAAATTTAAGATCCAATGAAAGAATAGTAAAATTAACAAACTGAGCAAACCTTTGATCTGGGTAGCATGAGCGTGAGAAAGCAATAAAACAGTAATATGTCAAAATGTGAGGATATCTGTCAGTCACTCTATTATATATGTGACCCAGGCTTATATAATAGAGTGATTGACAGACATTCCCACATTTTGACGTATTACTGTTTTATTGCTTTCGCACGCTGATGCTACCCAGACCAAAGGTTTGCTCAGTTTGTTAATTTTACTATTCTGTCATTCGATCTTAAATTTGTACCATTTAGCATTCTAAAACACTGCCTACCAGCTATATACAGCCCTGCTCGCTGTACTGGATTCCTTGCCTGACGAAGTGTGCTTGGAGCATACAAAAGCTTACGTTCTGAATAAAACTTCGTTGGTCTTAAAGGTGAACTTGACTCCGACTTTGTTCTGCTGCTTCAGACCAACACGGCTGCCCACTGGGATGTATATTTACCAGTTTGCGTGGATTTGGTTCTTGCATGCTGATAGGCAAGTTTGGCCACATCTGAGGGTACTTAAATCTCTGGATCAGGGACATGCTGTCATAAAAT
This sequence comes from Heteronotia binoei, assembly GCF_032191835.1. Lineage (NCBI taxonomy): Eukaryota > Metazoa > Chordata > Lepidosauria > Squamata > Gekkonidae > Heteronotia > Heteronotia binoei. The sequence continues at coordinate 7,642,160 of NC_083232.1, forward strand.
AGATAGTTCTGCAAATTTGGGGGACACCCACCCCCCTTTGGTTAGAAGAAAAATCTGAAAACCTGACAAAAATACATTGCAGGGTTTAAATCTCCCCCCCCCCAATACTCCAAATTTCTAAGTATTATGATTTATTAACTCTGCAATGGAATACCTTTAGTAATTAGGCTATGACCTGAGAAAAAAGGCAATTTTATGTTTTCTAAAGTCTCAGCCTATTTGATACGAGGTATGAGATAATAGGTTAACAGTGGCATATATTTTACAGGTCACTGATTTTTGTTAAGTTTAAGGTTTATTCAGGGTGATTTTTGTTTTTTGTTTACGTAAAGAGAAAATGATTATATATATAGGCAAATATATATATATATATATATATATATATACATACACATAATGCAAAAGTACTTGTATACTGTTTAAAGATAAAAATATTCAATAAAAATTTAAATTGTAAAAAAAAAATCTCCCCCCCCCCCCTTAAACCAGATCATTGTCTGCTCATGCCCAGGTGATGGACCTCCCTTCTCTTTCGGAAATGGCGGTGGAGACCAGGAGTGGCAATGATCTGGGGGGGAGGGCAACTGTGTTGAAGCTGGGATCAGGTGGGATTGGGGGAGGAATCCTCTCAATTTTCATGGGTCCCCCCCGGTGTTCCCTCTAAGCTGAGTTGGTGTGAGCGAGCTCACAGATTTGTTAGCCTCCAGCTCACAGATTTTTGTCTCAGGGCAGGGGTGGCCAAGGGTAGCTCTCCAGATATATTTTTTTTTGCCTACAACTCCCATCAGCCCCAGCCAGCATGGCCAATGGCTGGGGCTGATGGGAATTGTAGGCAAAAAACATCTGGAGAGCTACCCTTGGCCACCCCTGTCTTAGTTCAAGAAGGATGACCCCAGAGCACACTAATCGATGCAGCAGCTCACCACTTTGATGCCAGGAGCTCATGAAATAGAATTTTTGCTCACAAGACTCCACAGCTTAGAGGGAACTCTGGTCCCCACTTGCTTGGGACGTTAGTCATGTGGAGAGGAAGCTACAGGGAGCACCAAAGCCCCACAGGAGGACTCCACACATATACACACTTTGCTTCTGACGTATTACCATACCTTCTGGCACATGGTGAGACCTTCCTCACAGATCTGAGAGGGAGGCTGAGTTCAGACGTCGCAACAAGCAACGGTTCATTTCCAGCAAAGCATGAACTCACGCTAGGCTATTATGCCTTCTTTCTTCCACTTCTTGAATTGCATTGAATATGATCTCACGTTTCTCAGCTTCATAAAGCCTCAGTTCACCATAACATCTGCATGCCCCCTTATGTTACCCAACACAAGGTAACCATGGAAGAACAAGGTAACTATGGAAGAACAAGGGTTGTTAACAGGGCTTTTTTAAAAAAGCAGGAACTCCTTTGCATATTATACCATGATGTAGCCAGTCCTCCTGGAGCTTAGAGTAGGCTCTGTATGAAGAACCCTGTAAGTTCTAGGAGGATTGGCTACATCAGGGGGGCATGGCTTAATATGCAAAGGAGTTCCTGCTACAAAAAAGTCCTGGTTGTTAACCTTCAGGTCAGGTCTGGAGATCTCCTGGCTGACCTCCAGACTAAAGCAATCAGTTCCCCCGGAGAAAATGCTGCAAAAAACACCGGAAGCAATAATACTATCACACTATACGTGTGTAAATGCGTTCTTATTTAGTGCAAAATAAAATAAGACTAGGGAGCACGTATTGTTCCACAAAGTCACTGCATCAGTCTCTCACTGGCAATTGCCTCTTCAAAATAAACCGTAGACGTGGGTGGAGTCTTTTGGTGTTCCGTTCATGATTTAGACGGAAAGAATATGGAACCGCTTATTAAAGGAATCCTCACGGTTTCGCTTATCAAGTTCTTCTTCAGCCTTTTCTCCTGATAGCAGATGTTGAGAGCATGCGTTGATCTGTGTTATGGAAAAAAGTACTGTGGCTCCGTGAAATGTTGGGAGAAAAGGCTGAAGAAGAACTTGATAAGTGAAACCGTGAGGATTCCTTTAATAAGCGGTTCCTTATTCTCTCCATCTAAATCACAAATGGAACACCAAAAGACTCCACCCACATCTACAGTTCATTTTGAAGAGGCAATTGCCAGTGAGAGGCTGATGCAGTGACTTTGTGGGGTTTTTCAAACAATACGTGTTCCCTTGTCTTATTTTATTTTGCACTAAACAAGAACACATTGACACACTTACAGTGTGATAGCATGATTGCTTCCGGTGTTTTTTGCAGTTCTTTCTATATACACCAGTCCCAGTTGTTCTAATCACCCCTGGAGAAAATGGCTGCTTTGCAGGGTAGGTTTTATGGCCTTCTAACCTGCTGATGTCCCTCCCGTCCCCAAATGCTGTAATCCATATGCCCCACCCCACCCCAAATCTCTAGGAATTTCCCAACTCTGAGTGGGCAGCCCTAGTTTATACTCAATAGAGTTTAATTGCTGATCATTGTCATGTGTGAATGCAGTCTTAAAAGTCTCTCTTCCTTTATAAAATACTGGACTCTGGAGTTTGGCCAGTACCAGTTTTTGCACAAGTATGGCGGTCTGTGATTCTCCTTTTGTTTGGCATACTCTCGCTTGTCTAGATGCAGGTGGGTCACCGAGTCGGTCTGAAGCATCAGAACAAGTTTGAGTCCAATGGCGTCTTTAAGACTACCTAAGTTTTATTCAAGGTGTAAGTTTTCTTGTGCATGCACACAAAAGCTTCTATGTCTTAAAGGTGCCACTGGACTCAAACTTTGTTCAGAGCCAGTTTGGTGTAGTGGTTAAGTGAGCGGACTCTTATCTGGGAGAACCGGGTTTGATTCCCCACTCCTCCACTTGCAGCTGCTGGAATGGCCTTGGGTCAGCCATAGCTCTAATAGACAGCCAGTTGGGTGTAGTGGTGAAGTGCACGGACTCTTATCTGGGAGAACCCAGTTTGATTCCCCACTCCTCCGCTTGCAGCTGCTGGAATGGCCTTGGGTCAGCCATAGTGGTTAAGTGAGCAGACTCTTATCTGGGAGAACTGGGTTTGATTCCCCATTCCTCCACTTGCAGCTGCTGGAATGGCCTTGGGTCAGCCATAGTGGTGAAGTGAGCAGACTCTTATCTGGGAGAACCGGGTTTGATTCCCCACTCCTCCACTTGCATCTGCTGGAATGGCCTTTGGTCAGCCATAGCTCTAATAGAGAGCCAGTTTGGTGTAGTGGTTAAGTGAGTGGACTCTTATCTGGGAGAACCGGGGTTCATTCCCCACTTCTCCACTTGCAGCTGCTGGAATGGCCTTGGGTCAGCCATAGTGGTTAAGTGAGCGGACTCTTATCTGGGAGAACCAGGTTTGATTCTCCACTCCTCCACTTGCACTTCCTGGAATGGCCTTGGGTCAGCCATAGCTCTAACAGATAGCTAGTTTGGTGGAGTGGTTAAGTGTGTGGACTCTTATCTGGGAGAACCGGGTTTGATTCCCCACTCCTCCACTTGAACCTGCTGGAATGGCCTTGAGTCAGCCATAGTTCTGGCAGAGGTTGTCCTTGAAAGGGCAGCTGCTGTGAGAGCTCTCTCAGTCCCACCTACCTCACAGGGTGTCTGTTGTGGGGGGAGACAATATGGGAGATTGTGAGCCACTCTGAGTCTCTGATTCAGAGAGAAGGGCGGGGTATAAATCTGCAATTCTTCTGCTTCTTCTTCTTTGCTTGTCTAGTTTCCTTTGTGATGGGTACAGTTGCGGGAAATCAGTCTAAGGCTGTAGGAAACCTGCTGGTCTTTGAGAACTTCCTGTTTAGCATACATAAGGAGAAATTAGGGTTGCCAATTCTAAAGTGGGGGCAGGAATTCCCTGGTTTGGAGGCCCCCTGCCTGCTTCAGGGTCATCAGGAAGTGTGTGTGTGTGTGTGTGGGGGGGGGGGGGGTAATAACTGCTGGACACGCCATTATTCCCTATGGAGATCTGTTCCCATAGGGTATAATGGAGAATTGAGTCACAGTTATCTAAGTCTCCGAGGGGCTGTTTTTTGAGGTAGAGGGACCAGATTTTCAGTGTAGCATCTGGTGCCTCTCCTCAAAAGACCCTCCAAGTTAAAAAAGGATTGGACCCAGAGCTGGCTCACACCTACTAGGCAAAATAGACAGTTGCCTAGGGTGCTGGGAGGGGGGGTAGCCGAGTTGGGATCCCCCCTCCCAGTGCCCAAGGCAACCACCTCGTTTGCCTCTCTCCCCCCCCCCCACCGCCATCACTGCTGCTGCCGCCAGCCAGCGCCAGCCCCTTTCCTTCTGCTGTGCTCTGCCCGTCTCCCACCCCTGAAGTTTGCTGCCACTGCTGCCAGCCCCTGTCAGACTCCTCCCTTCCTTTCTGCCATGCTCAGCCCCCCCCAAGCTTCGGAGGGGACAGGAGGGGGAGGGGGACAGAGCACAGCACTGTGGAGGGAGGGAGGGAGGTGCAGCAGGGACACCAGGCAGGAGTCTGTCTTGAGTGCCATGGACCCTGGGGCTGGCACTTATTGGACAGGGGGTCCAATTCTATGAGCCCCCAAAGAGGGTGCCCCATCCTTCATTATTTCCAATGGAGGGAAGGCATTTAAAAGGTGTGCGGTCCCTTTAAATGTGATGGCCAGAACTCCCTTTGGAGATCAATGATGCTCCTCAGTCCCTTGATCGTGGCTCCACCCCAATGCCTTCTGGCTCCACCCCAAAGTCTCCTGGCTCCACCCCCCAATGTCTCCTGGCTCCACCCCCCAATGTCTCCTGGCTCCACACCCCAATGTCTCCTGGCTCCACACCCCAATGTCTCCTGGCTCCACCCCCCAATGTCTCCTGGCTCCACCCCAATGTCTCCTGGCTCCACCCCCCAATGTCTCCTGGCTCCACCCCCCAATGTCTCCTGGCTCCACCCCCCAATGTCTCCTGGCTCCACACCCCAATGTCTCCTGGCTCCACACCCCAATTATGCTCCTCAGACCCTTGATCGTGGCTCCAACCCAATGTCTCCTGGCTCCAACCCAATGTCTCCTGGCTCCACACCTCAATGTTTCCTGGCTCCACCCCAATGTCTCCTGGCTCCACATCCCAATATCACCTGGCTTCACACCCCAATGTCCCCTGGCTCCACCCCAATGTCTCCTGGCTCCACCCCAAAGTCTCCTGGTTCCACCTGCAAAGTCCCTAGATATTTCTTGAATTGCAACTGGCAATCCAAGAAGGAGGCACTCAACAGGCAAAACTGTATTATTGATTAATAAAAACATTTATGCCCCACCTTTCTTTACAGTTCAAGGTGGCATAGGTGGATGTTTGAGACGCTTTTGTTTCTTGGAGTGTGCCTGCGCTGATGACCCTTTTCCCTTCCTCCCAATGCGTCTTAGAAATCCCAGTGAAGTTTGTCAAGGAGTTGGAACCTGTGAAGGCAGAGATCGGTGGGACCCTGACTCTGAGCTGCGAGCTGAATCAGACCAGGGGTGAAGTCGTCTGGCGCAAGGATGGACTGCAGCTGAAAGCAAATAAGCGCTACCAAATGCACGAGATTGGTGAAAAACGAGTCCTTGTGGTGACGGGGCTTCGGGCAGAAGACAAGGGAGAATACTCCTGTGAAGCCAGGAATGACAAGTGCAGGATTCAGGTGACCCCCACAGGTAGGAGTTGGAGCCCAGGCCTAGGTAGGGGGCACTGGGCATTTAAAGGCCCTATAAGAGCATAAGAATATAAGAGAAGCCATGTTAGATCAGGCTCATCCAGTCCAACACTCTGTGTCACAGAAGAACACAGAAGAACATTGGATCAGGCCAATGGCCCATCCAGTCCAACACTCTGTGTCACATAAGAGAAGCCATGTTGGATCAGGCCAATGGCCCATCCAGTCCAGCACTCTGTGTCACAGAAGAACATAAGAGAAGCCCTGTTGGATCAGGCCAATGGCCCATCCAGTCCAACACTCTGTGTCACATAAGAGAAGCCATGTTGGATCAGGCCAATGGCCCATCCAGTCCAACACTCTGTGTCACATAAGAGAAGCCATGTTGGATCAGGCCAATGGCCCATCCAGTCCAACACTTTGTTCTTATGTGACACAGAGTGTTGGACTGGATGGGCCATTGGCCTGATCCAACATGGCTTCTCTTATGTTCTCATGTTCTTATGTCAGGAGTGCGTAGCATATGGAAATGAGTTATGTAAAAAAGCTGTGTTAATGAGTTCCAGCACCTCTTTTTCTACGAAATGGCCCCTGATTAATTTGATAATCATTTTTTTTCCTCCCCCAGTTCCTAGAGCAGTGAAGTTTGTCAAAGGCCTCCACAACATTGTTGCAGAAGAAGGGAAAGAGGCCATCTTCAAGTGCACGGTTTCCCCCGGTGATGCTGCCGTCTCATGGAGCCGCAACAGAACCAAGATCGAGGCCAGTAAGAAATACTTGATTGCTCAGAAGGACACCAGTCACACCCTCACCATCACTGACTTGACCCTGAAGGACTCTGGTGATATCACTGCAGAAGCAGAAGGGGTGGAAAGCAAAGCAACCCTCAAAGTTGAAGGTGAGAAGATGGGAGCGGCCAAGAATACATTTTATACCATGCAGCAGCTTGTTTGTCCAGTTGTTCGCTGTGGCTGGGTCTACTCATGTGGTAGAAAGAGGCGAGAGAACTAGGGTTGCCAAGTCCAATTCAAGAAATTTCTGGGGACTTTGGGGGTGGATCCAGGGGACTTTGGGGGTGGAGCCAGGAGACATTAGGGGTGGAGCCAAGATCAAGGCTGTGGCTAGCATAATTGAACTCCAAAGAGAGTTCTGGCCATCACATTGAAAGGGACGGCACACCTTTTCAATGCCTTCCTTCCATAGGAAATAATGAAGGATAGGGGCACCTTCTTTTGGGGCTCATAGAATTGGACCCCCTGGTCCAATCTTTTTGAAACTTGGGGGGTATTTTGGGGAGAGGCACTAGATGCTATACTGAAAATTTGGTGCCTCTATCCCCAAAAACAGCCCCCCCCAGTTCCCCAGATACCTGCAGATCAATTCGCCATGATTTTCTATGGGAATAAATCTCCATAGGGGTCTGATTCAGTATAAGGCAGCTTCATATGTTCATATTGATGAACCAAGGATCAGATTCAGCCTAAGGGAGCTTCATGTAAGCTGCTCTTTCGGATGAATTTCCAACTTGCAGAGAGGGTGTTTGTTTAATCTCAGAACTGGAAAGTCTACCAGGGACATCCCTTGCCAACTCAGGAACTGTAATGTTCCTGACAAGTAGGTATCCAAACAACGCTTTAAAATGACATCGATAATAGATATAGATGCCACGTAATATATATATATTTTTTAAAAAGAGATAGTCGTAGCAACGTGTGAAGGAGAAATAAGATGGGCAATGGAACTAGTATTTGATTCAGTAGTTTATATGTAGATTGTAATGCACAATTGCTCCTGGGTGAACTGGGACCAGTTGTGAAATGTTACCTGTGGCACTCTGTAAGATGGTTGTAACTGCAACTATGGCTGCTTATACTGTTTAAACAATTTTATTAATAACATATGGCAACAATGTCTGTTTATATCTTTACTATCCCTAACCCATATGATATTTTCTGATCCCCCCCCCTCTGTTACTAGACTCCCGCCGAAATTATATACTTGAATTCACTTATAAAGGTACCCTTAAGCAATCAAAGTTCAATTTCTCCCTTTTCTCATACTCATTATAAAAAAATTGTCCAATGTCTTTTTACATTCCACTCTTTCTCTATATATCCTCTAAATTTCTTCCACTCCCTTTGAAACACTTCCAAATCATAGTCTCTTAAAGTTCTTGTTAGTTTGTCCATCTCACTCCACGATAAAGCTTTCCCGATCCAATCCCATTTCTCTGGTATTTTTTCTTGCTTCCACAACTGCGCATACAATGTCCTAGCAGCTGAGAGCAAGTACCAAATTAGAGTTCTATCTTCTTTTGGAAATTGTTCCATTTGTAATCCCAACAAAAAAGTCTCTGCAACTTTCTTAAAGTCATATCCCAAAATTTTAGATATTTCTTGTTGTATCATCTGCCAAAACTTTTTCGCTTTTCACAAGTCCACCACATAAGATAAAAAGAACCCTCATGTTTCTTACATTTCCAACATCTATCCGACATCTTTTTACTCATCTTTGCAAGTTTTTTCGGAGTCATATACCACCTATACATCATCTTGAAACAGTTCTCTTTAATACTCTGACATGTTGATATTTTCATCGAGTTCTTCCATAGATACTCCCATGTATCCATGTATCCAACTAGGGCTGCTTATAGACCAGCTGTTTGGGGCGCATAGGAGCCATCCCAAATCGAGTGGACTCAAAAAGAAGCAACCTAAATTGCCCACATGTTCCAGCACAAGGTGTCCCTGTTCTGCCCACGGGCCACCTTGGCGCAGTCAGACAGCTGTGTCGCATCATTCCCTTGGCACGGTTTGGGTTTCTTTTTTCCATGCATTTTTAGTGGTCATGTGCATATGTGCTCATGCGCACATGTACTCATGCACTCTGGGCAGTTTTTTTTAAAAGAATACCAGTGTGCGCCTAGAGCAGATTGGTGGGTTCGCACCACCGACCCGCCTCACTTGTACGCCTCTGTGTCCACACGCCGAAGAGGCAACTGGTCTGCGACTCAGAAATTTGCTACCGCTTCAAAAGTGGTAGCTTTCTGAGCCGCTCTGAGGACACTGGAAGATGGAGGCAGGCAGCAAATGTGCTCGTTTGAATGGTTTTTCTAGTCAGTTTCTATTGTGTCTCTGGGTCGCCTTAAACTACCCATCTCTTAGCAGCCTATGCCTGGACCTCTCATGTTTCCAGAGTCTTCCAATGTCTTTCTCGGCACCTAATCATTTGTACACCATAATTTTTAACTTTGCCCTTTCTGGATGTTGTCAAAATTGCATTTTAAAAAATGCATTTGTATGCCTATGTTGTCTTGCAGAGGCACCGGTATTATTCGTGAAGAAACTGGAAACCAAATCTGTGGAGGAGAAGGACACAGTGACTCTGGAAGTGGAGCTGAGCAAGCCAACCACAGAGGTGAAGTGGATGAAGAACAGCAGCGTGCTCCATCCAAATGCCAACGTGGAGGTCAAGGTTGATGGGACAAAGCACAGCCTGGTGATTAAAAGTGCCACCTACGCAGACCGGGGCTTCTATTCCTGCGAGACCCTCCATGACAAGACCCAGGCAAAAGTAAACGTGGAAAGTAAGTCAGGGTTTAATTTATTGTGAAGGTAGTCATGCCGGTCAGACAATACTGACCTTGGTAGACCAAGGATTTGATCTGCTTTTAATTGGAGATGCCGGGGATAGAACCTGGGACCTTCTGCACACTAAACAGATTCTCTGCCATTAAGCAATAGAGCAGAACCAAGGAAATTGACCTAAGAATCTCAAAGGAAAAGCTGGTGCAAAAACAGTTCCTTTAGCCGCTAGACCACTTAACTCTACATGGACTTACTGTATCAGTTGAGTCATATGAACTGGCTCACTATGCAGAGTATAATTTACAAAACAAAAAGCGTTTTTTGTCCTAATTCCCTCCCACCCCTTACAGCGAAGGAGTAAGCCACCTCGTGCTATGCCTGCATGTGGCGAGAAGGTGCTTTAGCTAATCCTTTCTCTTGAAGTTCACCCCCCAAAATAACCCCAGGATGCCTACAAGCACATTCCCCAGTTTTGAGAGATGGAATATCCACTGACTCAATCCAAAGGTCATCCCTATAACGGGGATACTGGATTTTCTGGGATATCCCACAGCGTCAAGAGTGAAAGAGTGAAACATCAGAGAAGGGGCCTGCAAGGGACAGCTGTTAAGTAAATCAGGGGCTATATATTTGCTTCTATCACTGCTGGGGGGAATTTATCGTTCCACATATCCTCCCCTCCCTAGTCAATCAGAGGTGTCTTTTTCCATCACGCAAATGGCAGGGGATGGAAGGGTTAAAGTCTCCCTCCCCAGCTATAAAGTATATTTCACTTGTCCCAGCAGCTTTAAAAAACTATAAGGCCAAAGTAATCCTGCGGTTACTGTATGGTATCCCAACATGGATTGGTGCCTTTGAGTCTGATATTGAAAGAACTGAGTCCAAATTTGTTAGGAAAATCATGGGTCTACCACGTTGTGTCCCATTTGCCACTTTTTGTCTAGAATCAGGCCTCGGCGTGTTAGAAACAAGAGCATGGCTTGCAGCTATCAAATATTGGCTACGTGTGCACTGTTCCGCTGACTGTGGGAGCTATCTATACTGAATGCTGTCTGAATCCTCATCCAAATGGATTGCTTGCATAGAGAAGAAAATATCCACCTTAGGTTTATCTATGGATTCGCTCCGCATGCTCCTTTTTACATATTATTTAATTAAAAGTAGAATCTTAGATATAGAATTTCAAAAAACTAATTAGCGCTGCAAATACATCTTGCTCCCCTTTGTATTTTGGAATTTCCCCAATTATTGGTCATCTGCCTTCTTATCTATCAACTCTCCAGAAAGCCAGTTTGGTGTCGTGGATAAGTGAGCGGACTCTTATCTGGGAGAACCGGGTTTGATTCCCCACTCCTCTCCTTGCACCTGCTGAGATGGCCTTGGGTCAGCCATAGCTCTAATAGAGACCCAGTTGGGTGTAGTGGTTAAGTGCATGGACTCTTATCTGGGAGAACCGGGTTTGATTCCCCACTCCTCCCCTTGCACCTGCTGAGATGGCCTTGGGTCAGCCATAGTGGTTAAGTGAGTGGACTCTTATCTGGGAGAACCGGGTTTGATTCCCCACTCCTCCACTTGCACCTGCTGGAATGGCCTTGGGTCAGCCATAGTGGTTAAGTGAGCAGACTCTTATCTGGGAGAAACGGGTTTGATTCCCCACTCCTCCACTTGCAGCTGCTGGGATGGCCTTTGGTCAGCTATATCGGTTAAGTGAGCAGACTCTTATCTGGGAGAAATGGGTTGGATTCCCCACTCCTCCACTTGCACCTGCTGAGATGGGTCAGCCATAGTGGTTAAGTGAGTGGACTCTTATCTGGGAGAACTGGGTTTGATTCCCTACTCCTCCACTTGCACCTGCTGAGATGGCCTTCGGTCAGCCATAGCTTTCATAGAAGCTGTCCTTGAAAGGGCAGCTGCTGTAAAAGCACTCTCAGCCCCACCTACCTCACAGGGGGTTTGTTGTGTGTGTGGGGGGGGGAAGGTAGAGGAGATTGTGACCGCTCTGAGACTCTGAGATTCAGAGTACAGGGTAGGATATAAATCCCAAAAATCTTCCATGTTCCACAGTTGCTATCCCATCTGCAGTTTAGGCTTCCCAATCCCCAGGTCCCAGCGGGGGATCCCCCAGTTTTACAGGCTTCCCCCCTCCCCCAGCCAGCTGGCCAGCGGGGGAAGCCCCTCCCCCACAGCCATTATGCACCTCCATGAACAATTCCCATAGGGAATGATCTGTGGGTATCGGGGGCTCTGGGGGGGCTGTTTTTTGAGGTAGAGGTGCCAAATTTTGAGTATAGCATCTAGTGCCTCTCCCCAAAATACCCCCCAAGTTTCAAAAGGATTGGACCAGGGGATCCAATTCTACAAGCCCCAAAAGAAAGTGCCCCTATCTTTGATTATTTTCTATGGAAGGAAGGCATTTTAAAAGGTGTGCCGTCCCTTTAAATGTGATGGCCAGACCTCCCTTTGGAGTTCAATTCTGCTTGTCACACCCTTGCTCCTGGCTCTGCCCCCAAAGTCTCCTGGCTCCACCCCCCAAAGTCCCCAGATATTTCTTGAATTGGACTTGGCAACCCTACTGCAGTCACATATGGTAGATATAAGAAAATCCCACTCTCATTAAGACTTAAAGCAAGGTGATTCGTTGTCCCATATTCTTCTTTACTGCTCCCAATATGATACTTTACGCCTCAGGCTCCTAGGCCCAGTTCTGCTCAATATGACATGTTGCTCAGACACTGCAAATCTTCGATACAGAATTTCAGAAACTAATTAGTGCCGTCTTCTGAATGATTTGTCATCTGAAATAACGGAAAAGGTTGCTTTATTCTTGAGTACGGTCATCAAGGATCGACTGTCTAATGTATAACTGTATATGACTGGTTTATTTTGTTATTTCTGTATCTCTTTTTTGCCTTATTCCTAATCTGATATATGCCGATAAAGGCTTGTGTTGGTTTGTTTATAAAGTGTATTGTTAAAGAAAAATTAAACCATGAAAATAAGGAATTAAGTCTGGCGGCTGTAATGTAAGGGATGCTAGTGAGGAAGTAGGGTAAGCTCTTTGTGGCGCGGAGTATTTAGCATAATTATTAGTCCAGTAAGTGAGGTTGCCAAACTCCAGGTGGGATGGGAGAAAAAAGCCGCGGGAAAAGCCATGGGACGGGAGAAAAAAGCCGCCCTGAGCCACTTGGTGGGAAGGGCGGGATATAAATAATAAAATAAATAAATAAATAAATGTGGGCATTCATGTTAAATCAACCTCAAATGGAGAGCCAGTTTGGTGTAGTGGTTAAGTGTGCGGACTCTTATCTGGGAGAACCGGGTTTGATTCCCCACTCCTCCACTTGCACCTGCTAGCATGGCCTTGGGTCAGCCATAGCTCTGGCAGAGGTTGTCCTTGAAAGGGCAGCTGCTGGGAGAGCCCTCTCCAGCCCCACCCACCTCACAGGGTGCCTGTTGTGGGGGAGGAAGGTAAAGGAGATTGTGAGCCGCTCTGAGACTCTTCGGAGTGGAGGGCGGGATATAAATCCAATATCTTCATCTACCTCACAGGGTGTCTGTTGTGGGGGGGAAGGGAAAGGAGATTGTGAGCCGCTCTGAGACTCTTCGGAGTGGAGGGCGGGATATAAATCCAATATCTTCTTCTTCTTCTTCTTCATCCTTAGAAATTCAATGATTTATATACAATTGTTCATAGAAATTACAATGCGACACAAAGTGCAAAAGAGAAACTACTCCCGAAACAATAAGTTCAATCAAAGATTTCAGGTTTTCACGGCTGGCAACATCATTAGGGTTTGTAGAATCTTTCGGGCTCAAGTGCCGTGTTCTACTGGAGAAAGTTTTTCTTCCAGACGTTTCGTTCTCGGCTACGGAGAACATCCTCAGTGGCGTTGCAGCCGAAGCAGGCGCTCTGACCTTCTGGCCTGCTCCGGCTGCAACGCCACTGAGGATGTTCTCCGTAGCCGAGAACGAAACGTCTGGAAGAAAAACTTTCTCCAGTAGAACACGGCACTTGAGCCCGAAAGATTCTACAAACCCTAATAAGCTCAATAAGTTCCGACAGTTTGTTCCTTGAGATTGGTGTCGGGAAGTATTGTGTAATGCCGTGAAGACAGAGTCCAAGGCTCCAACTCTTCTCTGTTAGCCATTGCATAGATGGAAGGCAGCAAGGCAGAAGGACGCAACAGGGATGCGCTAAATGCCCTGTTTCACACGAGGCTTCAACGAGCTGCATAAGTAAAGAGTTAAAAATCACTAATACATGAACGTTACAATATCAAACAATACAATATATAATTCTTATAAATAGAAGAAGATAGAAGATATTGGATTTATATCCGCCCTCCACTCTGAATCTCAGAGTCTCAGAGCAGCTCACAATCTCCTTTATCTTCCTCCCCCACAACAGACACCCTGTGAGGTGGGTGGAGCTGAGAGGGCTCTCACAGCAGCTGCCCTTTCAAGGACAACCTCTGCCAGAGCTATGGCTGACCCAAGGCCATTCCGGCAGCTGCAAGTGGAGGAGTGGGGAATCAAACCCGGTTCTCCCAGATAAGCGTCCACGCACTGAACCGCTACACCAAACTGGCTCCACACCAAACCTTCGATCACGATTAAAATCATTCATATTGGAGACCAACGCTCCTACATTCAAGAGACAATGGCGGCAATAGAAAAGTGACCACGATGCACTTATAAACAACGGGTGTTCCGAATTTCTTAAAGGCACAAACACAGAGTTTACAGTGGTATACTTAATACATAGTGAACTGCTTTTTTCTCCTGTTAACATTGCAATTTCTATGAACAATTGTATATAAATAATTGAATTCCTAAGGATTTGAGGTTGATTTAACGGGAATGCCCATGTGGCTTTTTTCTCCTGTTCTGTCTTTTCGCGTTACTCTGTTTGGTTGCTATAAACTCCAGGTGGAGCCTGGATATTTCCTGTTTTGGGAACTGATCTCCAGGCTACAGAGATCAGTTCTCCTGGAGGAAGGTGAACCATCTCAGTGGATTTAACCGTGTGTTTTTACATCAATTATTTACATCAATTATTCCCAACATTTCTTTGTTTCTAAGTGAGGCCCATCAAGCTGGTGAAAGGCTTACAGCAGGTGGACGTCCACGAGAAGGAGTGTGCCACGTTTGAGGTGGAACTGTCGCACGAGAATGTGGAGGCAACCTGGATGAAAGATGGCTTGAGGCTGAAGTCACAGGACAACTGTCGAATCAGCGCCCAGGGGAAGAAGCATTCTCTGACTCTCTCCTCCCTGGCTCTGGAGGACTCGGGACTTGTCAGCTTCAAGGCAGAAAGCATCCACTCAACAGGCAGGCTTAATGTGACAGGTGAGCATCCGATGCAGTTTCCTAGAATCCTGTTTCCACTACGGACGTCTGTGTTAGTGTCAGCCAGTCCTTTTGGATATTTAGCACTTTAACCTGGTAACATCAGTTATCAACAGAGTGTCTAGAGAAAGGGAATGATACACAGGGTGCGATCACATAAAAAATTTGGCCTGACCTAGTCACACCTCCAATCTGGACGTAATGTGCATGATCATATCCACCCATCTGCCCCCCCAAGTGCCATCTGTACCTGCCTCATTGTCTAGAGAAAGGGAGTGATACACAGGGTGCGATCACACAAGAAATTTGGCCTGACCTAGTCACGCCTCCAATCTGGACTTAATGTGCAGGATCATATCCGCACATCTGCCTTCCAAGTCCCATCTGTACCTGACTCATGGTCTAGAGAAAGGGAGTGATACACAGGGTGCGATCACACAAGAAATTTGGCCTGACCTAGTCACACCTCCAATCTGGACTTAATGTGCATGATCATATCCACCCATCTGCCCCCCCAAGTGCCATCTGTACCTGCCTCATTGTCTAGAGAAAGGGAGTGATACACAGGGTGCGATCACACAAGAAATTTGGCCTGATCTAGTCACACCTCCAATCTGGACTTAATGTGCATGATCATATCCACACATCTGCCCCCCAAGTCCCATCTGTACCTGCCTCATTTTAGGATGGGCTGGGACTGGATTAAATACCTAGTAGGAACTTCTTGGTAGCAAATCTCTAAAGTAAATGTAGGGCATGTTTTCCAGCTGTCTAAACAGCGCAGCACGCAATGCACCTGTCCTTCACTTGCCTGAGCAGTCTGAATGCTCCTCTTGCCCGTGTACGGTGGGTGTCTCTCCCAGGAGCAGGGCACACCTCAAATAATACTGGCTTTTTCAAAGCCAGGATACAGTCAGCTCAAATTCTTTGTGTGATTGCAACCATAGATTCTACTTAATACCGGATAGTAGCCTGGCTGCAGTATTCTGTACCAACTGAAGTCTCGGAGTGGTTTGTACTTCCATTTTATTTTTGACATATCCAAAGCCTCATGCTAGAATATGTGCACAAGTCAATTTCTTCACATACTTAGTAAGGAAAATCAAGATTAGGCAGCATTGGGTTCAGCTGACATATGAAAATAAGAGAAGCTACGTTGGATCAGGCCAATGGCCATGCAGCCCAACGCTCTGTGTCGCACAGTGCCCAAAACCCAGGTGCCATCAGGAGGTCCACCAGTGGGGCCAGAACTCCAGAAGCCCTCCCACGGTTGCCTTCCCCCCCAAAACACTAAAAACATAGAGCATCACTGCCCAGAAAAAGTGTTCCAGCTATATGATAGCTAATAGCCACTGATGGACCTCTGCTTCGTATATTTACTCCGTCTCCTCTTGAAGCTGTTGTGGGGAAGTAGGAACACTCTGTCTCCCCCTACTGGAGCAAAGCACAAATACACATTTGTGGGCCTTGGAAGATGCAGATCAAAAGCTCTTTGGTTTGATACTGAGAAATGCCACATATGTTTGTATTGCTAAGCAACAAACTCTAAAACCCGGTAATTCATACTTCCTTTCTTTGTCTTCCTTTTCCTTGGCAGAACGGCCAGTCAAAATAACCAAGCCCTTAGCGGGCATCAAAGTGCAGCACAAGGATGACATAACCTTTGAGTGCGAAGTCTCCAGGCCTAACGCAACAGTGAAATGGCGGAAGGTATTGATTTTTTTTCTTTATCAGAAAGCTATCTCTTCTCCCACCCCACCCCCAGACTTTTCCAATGGTCCTCTCACACACTAACTCCTGCAGAAAAAACCTCCAGAGGAAATATACAGTATTTCTTGTACAGTTGTAATAGACAGGGCTTTTTTGTAGCAGGAACTCCTTTGCATATTAGGCTACATGTAGACAATCCTCCAAGAGCTTACAGGGCTCTTAGTACAGGGCCTACTGTAAGCTCCAGGAAGATAGGCTACATCAGGGGTGTATGGAACCCCTGTGGAACTCAGCAGGAAATCCTTTGCATATTAGGCCACACCTCCCTGATGCAGCCAATCCTCCAAGAGCTGACAGGGCTCTTCTTACAGGGCCTACTGTGAGCTCCAGGATGATTGGCTACATCAAGGGTGTATGGAACTCCTGTGGAACTCAGCGGGAAATCCTTTGCATATTAGGCCACACCTCCCTGATGCAGCCAATCCTCCAAGAGCTGACAGGGCTCTTCTCACAGGGCCTACTGTGAGCTCCAGGATGATTGGCTGCATCAGGGGTGTTTGGAACCCCTGTGGAACTCAGCGGGAAATCCTTTGCATATTAGGCCACACCTCCCTGATGCAGCCAATCCTCCAAGAGCTTACAGGGCTCTTTGTACAGGGCCTACTGTAAGCTCCAGGAGGATTGGCTACATCAGGGGTGTATGGAACCCCTGTGGAACTCAGCGGTAAATCCTTTGCATATTAGGCCACACCTCCCTGATGCAGCCAATCCTCCAGGAGCTGACAGGGCTCTTCTTACAGGGCCTACTGTAAGCTCCAGGAGGATTGGCTACATCAGGGGTGTATGGAACTCCTGTGGAACTCAGCGGGAAATCCTTTGCATATTAGGCCACACCTCCCTGATACAGCCAATCCTCCAGGAGCTGGCAGGGCTCTTTGTACAGGGCCTGCTATAAGCTGCAGGAGGATTGGCTACATCAGGGGTGTATGGAACTCCTGTGGAACTCAGTAGGAAATCCTTTGCATATTAGGCCACACCTCCCTGATGCAGCCAATTCTCCAGGAGCTGACAGGGCTCTTAGTACAGGGCCTACTGGAAGCTCCAGGAGGATTGGCTACATCAGGGGTGTATGGAACCCCTGTGGAACTCAGCAGGAAATCCTTTGCATATTAGGCCACACCTCCTTGATGCAGCCAATCCTCCAGGAGCTGACAGGGCTCTTAGTACAGGGCCTACTGGAAGCTCCAGGAGGATTGGATACATCAGGGGTGTATGGAACCCCTGTGGAACTCAGCGGGAAATCCTTTGCATATTAGGCCACACCTCCCTGATGCAGCCAATCCTCCAAAAGTTTACAGGGCTCTTCTTACAGGCCTACTGTAAGCTCCAGGAGGATTGGCTAAATCAGGGGTGTATGGAACCCCTGTGGAACTCAGCGGGAAATCCTTTGCATATTAGGCCACACCTCCCTGATGCAGCCAATCCTCCAAGAGCTCACAGGGCTCTTCTTACAGGGCCTACTGGAAGCTCCAGGAGGATTGGCTACATCAGGGGTGTGTGGCCTAATATGCAAATGAATTCCTGGTACAAAAAAAGCCCTGTTAATAGATGCCAAAGCCAAGCAGCCAATTTGGGGGGGGGGGGAGGAATACTACAGACCACTTTCTACAACTTCCAGAGAAGCTGGGGACCTCTTGGGTGCCTACCGCTGGTTCCTAGCAACTGTCCGAATTGGCTGGTGTATCGTTGAGTATGATATTTTCTTTTCAGACGTGTGAGCATCTTTCCCAAGAATTCAGGGACGAGTTGCTAAACTCTAAGAAACTGACAATGTTTGGATGTGAGAGTTTTGCAGGTCTTGTTCGGTGGTGCCTTAAAGCAATAGAATGCTTGTTTTCTTATAGATTCAGGAAGGCAGCCATGTTGGTCTGAAGCAATAGAACAAAGTTTGATTCTGGTGGCAACCGTTTAAGATTGAATCACGTATAGGGTTTCACGTGTTCATCTTAAAGGTGCCACCAGAATCAAACTTTGTTCTATTATTTTTGTATCAAATTTGGCAAGATATACATAGGTTGCTGAATCCATTAAGAGCGCACTGATAAACCCTCACTGAAACCTCTTCCAGTTCGGTGTAGTGGTTAAGTGTGCGCACTCTTATCTGGGAGAACCAGGTTTGATTCCCCACCCCTTCACTTGCACCTTCTGGAATGGCCTCTGGTCAGCCATAGTGGTTAAGTGGGCGGACTCTTATCTGGGAGAACCGGGTTTGATTCCCCACTCCTCCACTTGCACCTGCTGGAATGGCCTTGGGTCAGCCATAGCTCTGGCAGAGGTTGTCCTTGGAAGGGCAGCTGCTGTGAGAGCTCACTCAGACCCACCCACCTCACAGGGTGTCCGTTGTGAGAGACGAAGGTAAAGGAGATTGTGAGCCCCTCTGAGATTCTTTGGAGTGGAGGGTGGGATATAAATCCAATATCTTCATCTACCTCACAGAGTGTCTGTTGTGGGGGGGGGAGGTAAAGGAGATTGTGAGCCGCTCTGAGACTCTTCGGAGTGGAGGGCGGGATATAAATCCAATATCTTCATGTACCTCACAGGGTGTCTGTTGTGGGGGAGGAAGATAAAGGAGATTGTGAGCCCCTCTGAGACTCTTTGGAGTGCAGGGCGGGATATAAATCCAATATCATCTTCTTCATCATCTTCTTCTTCCTTCTAGGATGGAGTTGAGCTACGGCCAAGTAAAAAGCTGGCAATAATTTCCCGAGGGACAAAAAGGAGCCTCACAATACACAAATGTGAATACGAAGACCAAGGAAAATACATGTGCGATGCTGTTGATGATAAGAGTGTGGCTGCTTTGGAGGTCCATGGTACGTTTTGTCAGGAAGGGGAAAATCTTTCTCCATGCCTTTGCAAAACATGGAGCGCTGAGCTGGTCCAGTTTTTTTTAGTGATGTGATGAACATAGCTTTAGGAGTTGGTTTCCCAGTGCAGATGAACTTTGTGCTAAAGGAAAGGAAAGGAAAGGAAAGGAAAGGAAAGGAAAGGTCCCCTGTGCAAGCACCAGTCGTTTCCGACTCTGGGGTGATGTTGCTTTCACGACGTTTTCATGGCAGACTTTTTACGGGGTGGTTTGCCATTGCCTTCCCCAGTCTTTTATACTTTCCTCCCAGCAAGCTGGGGACTCATTTGACCCACCTTGGAAGGATGAAAGGCTGAGTCAACCTTGGGCCGGCTACCTGAATCCAGCTTCCGCTGGAATCAAACTCAGGTCGTGAGCAGAGAGTTCAGACCTCAGTACTGTAGTACTGCTGCTTTACCACTCTGCACCACGGGGCCGCTTTTTGTGCTAAAATCAACCTGCAAAAAAAAGGGGGGGGGGTTATTTGTTAATCCCAAGAAAGCAATACTATTTTATAATTTACGGTAGTATGTGTTTAGGGTTACCAGGTCCAACTCAAGATACCTGGGGACGTTGGGGTGGAGCCAGAAGACTTTGGGGTGGAGCCAGGAGCAAGGGTGTGACAAGCACAATTGAACTCTGAAGAGAGTTCTGGCGATAACATTTAAAGGAACCACACGCCTTTTAAATGCCTTCCTTCCATTTGGAAATATTGAAGGACAGGGGCGTCTTCTTCTGGGGCTCATAGAATTGGACCTCCTGTAAAGGTCCCTTCCAACTCTATGGTTCTATGAGTCTATGGTTCTATTTAAAACGAAAACGGAAAGCCCTGCTCCTTACTGAAGTCAACTTGGCTTCACAGAACAATGGAGTACACAGCAAGGCATGTGATGCAAAACTTAATACAGGTGACCCTTTAACATAAGAACCTAAGAGAAGCCATGTTGGATCAGGCCAATCTCTTATCCAGTCCAACACTCTGTGTCACACAGTGGCCAATACACACACACACACAGTGGCTAATAGCCACTGATAGATCTCTGCTCCATTTTTTCATCCAATCCCCTCTTGAAGCTGGCTATGCTTGTAGCCGCCACCACCTCCTGTGGCACTGAATTCCGCATGTTAATCACCCTTTGGGTGAAGAAGGACTTCCTTTTATCCATTTCAACCTGACTGCCCAGCAATTTCATTGAATGCCCACGAGTTCTTGTATTGTGAGAAAGGGAGAAAAGGACTTCTTTCTCTACTTTCTCCATCCCATGCATCATCTTGTAAACCTCTATCATGTCACCCCGCAGTCGACGTTTCTCCAAGCTAAAGAGCCCCAAGCGTTTGAACCTTTCTTCATAGGGAAAGTGTTCCAAACCCTTAATCATTCAAGTTGCCCTTTTCTGCACTTTTCCCAATACTATAATATCGTTTTTGAAGTGCGGTGACCAGAATTGCACACATTATTCCAAATGAGACCGCACCATCGATTTATACAGGGGCATTATGATACTGGCTGATTTGTTTTCAATTCCCTTCCTAATAATTCCCAGCATGGCATTGGCCTTTTTTATTGCAAACGCACACTGTCTTGACATTTTCAGTGAGTTCTCTACCACGACCCCAAGATCTCTCTCTTGGTCAGTCTCTGCCAGTTCACACCCCATCAACTTGTATTTGTGGCTGGGATTCTTGGCCCCAATGTGCATTACTTTGCACTTGGCCACATTGAATCTCATCTGCCACGTTGACGCCCACTCACCCAGCCTCAACAGATCCCTTTGGAGTGCCTCACAATCCTCTCTGGTTCTCACCACCCTGAACAATTGAGTGTCATCTGCAAACTTGGCCATTTCACTGGTCACTCCCAACTCCAGATTCTATTTAAAAACGAAAAGCCCTACGCCTTACTGAATTCAACTTGGCTTCCCAGAACAATGGAGTACACAGCAAGGCAGGTGATGCAAAACGTAATACAGGTGATCCTTTGGTATTGCAGGTCGTCTTCCGAGTGCCAAACAGTTTAGATCTGTAGAGAGCAGTGAAGCTGGCGATCAAAACCATCTACGAGCCAGAGGGCACAGAGCCTCCCCATCCCTGCCGCTGATTTGCTTCTACCGCTGTTGTGTTTTTAACTAAAAGATGGGAGGGGCACCACAGGAGATTCTAGAGCGGAGCCTGTATAGTTGGGATGTCTGTTAAACAGAAGAGGAGAAGGAACATCTATATTGTTGGTGACCCAGTCTCTGTGATCTTTTAGCTCGAGACGTCAAGATCGTGAAGCCCTTGGAAGACGTGGAAGTAAGTGAGAAACAGAGCGCTTCTTTCCTCTGTGAAATCTCTCACGATGATGTGCAAACCCAGTGGTACAGTAACGAGAACAAAATTCGGGCCGGAGACAACATCAAACTGCGCCAAGAAGGTAGGCAGGGGAGATATGAAGGGGGATTTGTAGAAGGGATAAATGAGTCCCATGTCGGATATTCATGCATCTATTCATTTCTTATTTATTGTCCTTTTTTTTTGCAACCAGAGTTAGGGTTGCCAAGTCCAATTCAAGAAATATCTAGGGGCCTTTGGGGGTGGAGCCAGGAGACTTTGAGGGTGGAGCCAGGAGACATTAGGGGTGGAGCCAATATCAAGGCTGTGACAAACATAATTGAACTCCAAAGGGCATTCTGGCCATCACATTTAAAGGGATGGCACACCTTTTCAATTCCTTCCTTCCATAGGAAATAATGAAGGATAGGGGCACCTTCTTTTGGGGCTCATAGAATTGGACCCCCTGGTCCAATCTTTTTGAAACTTGGGGGTATTTTGGGGAGAGGCACTAGATGCTATACTGAAAATTTGGTGCCTCTACCCCAAAAAACAGCCCCCCCTCAGAGTCCCAGATACCCACGGATCAATTCTCCATGATTTTCTATGGGAATAAATCTCCATAGGGAATAACAGAGTTCCCAGCAGACATTTCCCTCCCCTCCCCTTGCTTTCTGAGGACCCTGAAGCGGGGGGAGGGTCTCCAAACCGGGGGATCCCCTGCCCCCACCTGGGGATTGGCAACCCTAACCAGAGTCCTAAGCAGCAAACCCTTGTCCCGACATAAAACTCGTTCCACAGGAAAACATGGAAGAACTTAATGGTCGCTACTCCAAAAGCTGATGTGTGATTTGACAACCGTTGCTCGAAATTTTGCCACATGCTGGGTTGTTTGTCTTCAGCGCTAAGTAACCAGGATGATTTTGCTTCTGGAGAGAGGAAGTCCTTATTAAATAAATGCAGGCCCATAGCCAGAAAATTTTAGTTGGGGGGGGGACCCACAGAAAAAAATTTCAGGTGGAGGGCCCCCCCTGCTCTGGCTGCCCCCACTCTCTCTGCTGCCACTTCTCTGGCAGCCCCTGATCTTCCCGCCACTCTGGCAGCCCCATCTCCTCCTCCACGGCGCCTCTCCCTTCCTCCTACTCACCCACCTCATAAAGCTCTTTCAAGGTGCACCCCGCCCCTGGCGATCAGCTGATTGGCGGGGAAAGCTGTGCCAAGGCCGGCAGTTCCTACGCCAGCTTTCCCGCGTGCTCAGCACATTCAGCGCTGGGGCGGCCAGTGCTGAATGTGCTGAGCATGCCGGAAAGCCAGTGAAAGAACCACCGGCCTTGGTGCAGCTTTTCCCGCCAATCAGCTGATCGACGGGGGTGGGGGGGCACCTTGAAAGAGCCCCAGGAGCCGGCGCTTCACTGCACTTTTCCCGCCGATCAGCTGATTGATGGGGAGGGGCTTGAAAGAGTCCCAGCAGCCAGTGCTTCACCGGGTTGGTGGGAGGGAGGGGGAGGCGCCCCAGAGGGAGGCGGGGGCCACCAGAGTGGCGGGAAGATCGGGGGCTGCCAAAGCAGTGGGTAAGTGAGGGGCCATAAAGGTCGAAGGGGGGGTTCGGTGGGGAGGCCGCCCCCCTGGGCCCTCCTGTGGCTACGGGCCTGAATAAACGAGATATCAGTTTGTTTCTTAGAGCTAAAAATTCGGGGCAGTCAAACTGAATAAAATTTGATCCTCTTATTGACCAGTTTGTTGGAAAGGGTGTAATCAATGAGTGGTCTTATTCAGCGATCCAGTCTCTTGGGGGCACTGTTGCCGATAAAATTTTACAAATGGTAATACTATACACACTATGTCTCCAGACCTTTTTATTTTTGATTTATGGCTGGACTATTCAAGGGAAAAGAGTCAGTGTTTCTTGGTTTCGATACTGATTGCAGCTGAAGACTTTTGGAAGTTGCTGAGCAAACCTGTTGACTTGTTACATACAAATCTCTCTGCATACTCCTGGGAACTGTTATGGGTTTTAACTTTTAGTGTTACACCCATTGTAATTTTGAAATGTTAAATAAAGACCTTGAGAAACTTGAAAAAAAAATTCAAAGTGGCCTTCCATAGATTTAGGGTTGCCAAGTCCAACGCAAGAAATAACTGGGGACTTTGGGGGTGGAGCCAGGAGACTTTGGGGGTGGAGCCAAGAGCAAGGGTATAACAGGCATGATTGGACTCCAAAAGGAGTTCTGGCCATCACATTTAAAGGGACCGCACACCTTTTAAATGCCTCCCCTACGTTAGAAATAATGAATAATGATAGGGGCACCTTTTGGGGGGGCTCATAGAATTGGACCCCCTGGTCCAATCCTTTTGAAACTTGGAGGGCATTTTGAGGAGAGGCTCTGGATGCTATGCTGCAAATGTGGTCCCTCTACCTAAAAAAACAGCCCCCCCAGAGCCTCAGATACCCGCAGATCAATTTCCTATGAGAATCATTCTCCATAGGGAACAATGGAGTGCCCAGCAGACATTTCCCTCCCCTCCCCCCCGCGCTTTCTGACCCTGAAGCGGGGGGAGGGCCTCCAAGCCTGGGGATCCCCTGCCTCCACCTGGGGGTTGGCAACCCTACATAGATTCCTGATCAACAAACTTCGGGAAATCTATGCTATGGGGGAAACAGTAAATAATTTTTCCTTCGTTGGTTCCCAGTAGTCATTTTCACCTACTGATTACGATGAAATCTGGAAGTCATTTATTGGGTTTTGGAGACCAAATGAAGTTCTTCCATGTAGAGATGATTATAGAATCTGGTTAAAATTGTAAGGTTATTATAAACATGTACCGACATGAGTTGTCATGTGAGTGTACAAAAATCGCACCAGCTATTAATGTTATAATAGTTCTACTCTGAGAGTGAGGGTTTTTTTTTCGTGAACCTAATTTTAATAAATAAATTATGTCTCTGGGGGGCGGGGAGCAGAATATGATCCACAGAGTTGATTTTATTGGTGCCACATCCATACATGTTTAGCTGCATCAATTTCTTGCTAATGGGCCAAGAGGTATGCGTCTTATTTACTTTACGTTCAACCTTCCGCTCTCCTCCATTTTATCCTCACAATGACCTTGTAAAGTAGGCTAAGTTGTCAGTGCTTGAATGGTCCAAGGTCACTTAAGCAAGCTTCCAAAGCAGAGTGGGGATTTGAACCCACATCCTGGTCTGTCACTCCATACCAGGGGTGGCCAACGGTAGCTCTCCAGAGTTTTTTTGCCTACGACTCCCATCAGCCCCAAGCCATTGGCCATGCTGGCTGGGGCTGATGGGAGTCGTAGGCAAAAAACATCTGGAGAGCTACCGTTGGCCACCCCTGCTCTATACCACTGCACCACACTAGTTGTCCTGTGGTTAGGGGTTGAAAAAAATTCTAAGTTTGCCTTGAATTGCAAATCTTCTTGAACTTCTTGATACTGTTTATGGTTCTTAAATATCGTTCCACTTGAGTGGAGTGATTTTGTCTTAACGCAGCTGTCCTGCAACGGAATCAGTTTTTTTTCTCCTCACAGGGAAGAGTTATGCCCTCGTCTACAAAAGTGTGGAGGTGCAGGATTCTGCGGAGATCAAGTTTGTTGCGGAAACCGCAGAATCTCGAGCGCAACTTACAGTGAACGGTAGTGATCGCTATTTATTCCCATCGCTTTATTTGCAACGTTTTTATGCTGCCGTTCCACCTGATAAGGACACCAAAGGTGGCAAACATAAAAACGCTAACATGCTCCAACAATTAAAAACAGCATTTAAAATAGTTACATGACTGCAAGACTTTTTGAAAATTGTAACTTGTATGAAAAGAATTAGAATCTTGATGTGCTCTGATAGAGTTATTGAAAGCTGGTCAAAGCTTCTAATGAAACAAGGGAATATAAAGTACTACCTCGTCGCTGTGTTATGCTGAGTACATAATATATTTGGAATTGGGACTATTCAGAAACACCACAGGGTCTCCTCAGGAGCAACTGGACTGAGGAGTCCTTTGAAGGTGGAAGGACTGATTGTTGACTACGTGGGACTACTTATTATGAACTTTCTAGATTGTGTCCTTCCTTTGTTTTCACTTTGGGTGTTCTGTATATCAGGGTCATATGGACATATGAAGCTGCCTTATACTGAATCAGACCCTTGGTCCATCAAAGTCAGTATTGTCTACTCAGACTGGCAGTGGCTCTCTAGGGTCTCAAGCTGAGGTTTTTCACACCTATTTGCCTGGACCCTTTTAAGTTGGAGATGCTTGGGATTGAACCTGGGACCTTCTGCTTACGAAGCAGATGCTCTACCCCTGAGCCACCGTCCCTCCCCAAAACATATGATCATATGAAGCTGCCATATACTGACTCAGACCCTCAGTCCATCAAAGTCAGTCTTATCTACTCAGATGCTCTACCACTGAGCCACAGCCCCATTCATGGCTCTCCAGGGTCTCCAGCTGAGGTTTTTCACACCTGTTTGCCTGGACCCTTTTTTTGGAGATGCCAGGGATTGAACCTGGGACCTTCTGCTTCCCAAGCAGATGCTCTACCACTGAGCCACCGTCCCTCATGTATGTTTATAAGATGGTTTGTCTGAGAGTGTTTGTAATAATATAGAAGTGTGTTTTGTATATTTGTATAAGTGTCTTCATGCTTCTTTGGAGGCTGGTTATCACGGAACCTTAGGGTTTTCTCTCGTCACCCACCTGGAGTTTGGCATGCTTAGGTATAGCAGTGCTATTCACTTTTCATGCGTACCTAATGCAGAAACTTCACAGCCTCACAGTATTGAAAAGACCTTTTTGCTCATTTAATTTAACCCTACTAACCCCAGTTTTTAATTTAATATATCTAATGGCTAAAAAAAGTGAGCCATAAAGTCAGACTCAGTAGAAGACCCTAGACAAAACATAGCCTCTCAGACTTGGCCCCTTGTCTGCAATAGAGTGACCACATGCAGGGGTAATTTTGTAGATAAATAGGCAGTGGAGCTCATCCAGGGATTGTTGTGCAGCTGCACATACTATGCAATGGACAAGGAGGTAGAACTCTCGGGAGGAGGAGGTGGACCTCTTAGAAAGGTTCAGGAGCTCCCACTGAAGCTGAGGCCTGACCAGATGTATTACCCATAGTTTTAGTGATTCCTACAAGCAATAAATTGTGACCAAAGAAATGCAGCTTTATTCAACTTTAACAATATAGTAGTGAAAATATCCCTCACCCACCCAGTGAACTTTATAAGATAAGTCTACTCCACAAGGCTAGCAGTCTGTCCAGGAAACTAGGCTGGAGTGCAGCGTTTCTCTACAGCTTGTACACAGCTTAGAAGTCTGTCCTCCCTTGCTGAGGCCTCTTCTATCTCAAGCGGTCTTCTGTGCTTGAAGCCGTCCAAAGCCACTCTCTGCCATCCAAAGCCACCGTCTTTTGAAGCTGCCCTTGAAGCCCCCACTGAAGCCGCCGCTGCCCTCTCTCCAAAGTTGCCTGCTTCTTATCTACACCCCGCCCCATCCCAGGTGTTCTTCATTTACATTACAGTGCTGTGTAGGATTTAACTTTCTGCTGCCCTGGGACTGCCATTCACATACAGAAGGGCTGTATGGCTCACCACTTATCTCCTCATGTAATTTCCACTACACCAGAGTATTGCCCTACCTTATAGGTTGACTGTGAAGATTACTGATTACTTTCTCTCCCAAAACCCAAGCGACTGGACGTATTTGTAGATATTTGGAAACTGTTCTTAAACACTTATCTGTAGACTGGCTTCTATTATTGTTCTGTTTTGTTATATGTTTTGATTCCTTTTGGTTAGGAGATAAAAATTTTAAAGAAAAAATATTAATGGCCGGATCTAAAGAAGTGAGCAGCGACTCACAAAAGCTCATACCCTGCCACAAGTTTTGTTAGCGTTTAAGGTGCAACTGGACTTTTGCTCGTTTTTTACTGCTACTGGCCTAATCCGTGTGAAAGCCGTGAATCTCTTTACATCTCTCCACAAGCTGTTAACCATCGTGGTGGTTTTCATTACTATCGTGTTTTAACAATTTATTAATAACATATGGTTACAATATTTACAGTATTTTTTGCACCATAAGACTCACTTTCTCCCCCCAAAAAAGTGGAGGGAAAAGTGTGTGCGTCTTAAGGAGCGAATACTGCAAAAAATTCACACAAATGCCTCTAAATTCACACAAACGGCTCTAAAAACTAGGTGCGTCTTATGGTCAGGTGCGTCTTATGGGGCGAAAAAGTAATTGTCTCTTTTCTATACTAACCCATATTATATTTCAACCCCCCCTCCCTCCAATATTTGACTTCCCCGAAGTTATAAATTTAAATTCAGTTATAAAGGTACCGCTAACCAATCGAAGTTCAATACTTTTCTTTTCTCATTAATACTAAAAAATAATTGTCCAATGTCTTTTTACATTCCACTCTTTCTCCATATATCCTTTAAATTTCTTCCACTCCTTTTTGAATATATCTAAATCATAGTCTCTTAGAGTTCTGGTTAATTTGTCCATCTCACTCCACGATAAAACTTTCACAATCCAATCCCATTTCTCTGGTATTTTTCCCTGTTTCCACAGCTGCGCATACAATGTCCTAGCAGCTGAGAGATGGTTTTCATTACTATTGTTGATCACGTGGTCTTTTAAAACAAATCTTCTCCTTTAGAACTGCCTGTGAAGATTGTAAAACCTCTCCGTGTTAAGATCGCTCTTGAGAAACACAGGGGCTTTCTGGAGTGCCAAGTGTCCCGCCCCAATGCTGAGGTCACATGGTACAAGAACAACCAAGAGATCTGTCCAGGCGAGAAGTATGAGATTGTAAGCGATGGGGTCTACCGGAAACTGATCATCAATGACACAGAGTTTGATGACGAGGATATTTACACTTGTGATGCCATCGACGATAAAAGCAGTGCTCAGTTCTACGTGGAAGGTATCTCCCCTTTCTTGGCTAGCAAGTATGGATGGAGCCCATAATACAGAGAGCATGCATCGTTTATCCGCATCATAGAACAACCAGGAGAATTACTGGCATTGTGGCAGGCAGCCCCGTAGCTACGGGCCACAGGGGAGGGGGCCATGGGGAGCCATGGGGGAGAGAGCCAGTTTGGTGTAGTGGTTAATTGTGTGGACTCTTATCTGGGAGAACCGGGTTTGATTCCCCCACTCCTCCTCTTGCACCTGCTAGCATGGCCTTGAGTCAGCCATAGCTCTGGCAGAGGTTGGCCTTGAAAGGGCAGCTGCTGTGAGAGCCCTCTCAGCCCCTCCCACTTCACAGGGTGTCTGTTGTGGGGGAGGAAGGGAAAGGAGATTGTGAGCCGCTGTGAGACTCTTTGGAGTGGAGGGCGGGATATAAATCCAATATCTTCATCTACCTCACAGGGTGTCTGTTGTGGGGGAGGAAGGGAAAGGAGATTGTGAGCCACTCTGAGATTCGGAATGGAGGGCGGTATATAAATCCAATATCTTCTTCTTCTTCTAAATCAAGCAGGAAGCTGCTGACTGCTCCTGCTGCCCCTCCTGCATGATTTGGACCCTACCGATCAGCTGATTTGTGGACCCTTTAAATGTTATGGGAGGGACAGTGGCTGCTCATGGGTGACCCTCTCATGCAATTTAAATTATGCAGGAGAGGGGGGGCAGTCTAGGGGTGAGTGGGCCCCCCAAAACTGTCAGGGGGCCAGGCTCCAAGGGCCCCTGGTTAGTTACGGGCCTGGTGGCAGGGCTGGTTGAAGGTTTATTCCTGTGGCCATTGCAACATCCTCTGATAGCAAATTCCACACTTTAATCTTTCTCTAAAGAGTACTCTGTGATAATCTGGGACAAAGTATATAACAGTGAGTCAGATCCAAAAGTTCTATTCTGCTAATGGTAGAGCCTTCTCCAAGTGCAGGGAGCCAACTCTTGGTAAAAGAGTCATGATCTGCCACGGATAACTCCTTGCACCATAGGGAAGATCCATCTTTAGCTAAATTCCACATCGAGTCCAGATCTCCAAGCAACAGTAGCGACAGCGCAGAGGTAGGGCGGGCCCTTAACTTTTCTCTCTCCTTCATTCCCGCTTCTCCTCAGAGCAATCAATCAACATCGTGAAGGAGCTGAGGGACGTGGAGGTGACGGAACCGGCCGAAGCCAGGTTTGAGTGTGAGATTTCCATCCGGTCCGTGAGGCCCCCTAAGTGGTCTCTCCGTGGAGAGCTCCTGCAGCCCAGCAAGGATGTTGTGATAGAGCAAGAGGGGACCATCCACCGCCTCATCCTGAAGAAGACCGATGCGGACATGACTGGTACCATCCAGTTTGCCATTGGGAAATCAAAGTCCTTGGCAAACTTGGTTGTGAAAGGTAAGTGGCTTGAGACAGTATTGGCCCTTCTGGGCATGTGCTCCCAAATGCATTACTTAGAATAAAAAAAATTGAAGAGCAACCCTATTGGATCAGATGTATTGGATCCAAGAGTCTTTGGAAGGCCTACCAACAAGGCACAAAGATCAAGACCTCCTCCGGGTTTTGCCCTTCAAGCCTGATATACAGGGGATACTGTGTAATCTTCATGGTTGATAGCTGCTGATGGAGCTCTCCAAACTGGAGAGCTAGTTTGGTGTAGTGGTTAAGTGACCAGACTCTTATCTGGGAGAACCGGTTTGATTCCCCACTCCTCCACTTGCAGCTGCTGGAATGGCCTTTAGTCAGCCATAGTGGTTAAGTGAGTGGACTCTTATCTGGGAGAACCGGGTTGGATTCCGCACTCCTCCACTTGCAGCTGCTGGATTGTCCTTGGGTCAGCCATAGCTCTAATAGGGAGCCAGTTTGGTGTAGTGGTTAAGTGTGCAGACTCTTATCTGGGAGAACTGGGTTTGATTCCGCACTCCTCCACTTGCAGCTGCTGGAATGGCCTTGGGTCAGCCGTAGCTCTCGTAGGAGTTGTTCTTGAAAGGGCAGCTGCTGTGAGAGCCCTCTCAGCCCCACCCACCTCACAGGGTTGTGGGGGAAAAATATAGGAGATTGTAAGCTGCTCCGAGTCTCTGATTCAGAGAAAGGGGCGGGGTATAAATCTGCAGTCTTCTTCTCCTTCTTCTCTGTGAATTTGTCTGATCCTGTTTCAAAGAAGTTCTTCAGAGAGGTGGCATTAACTTTTTCTGAATCAAATTGATCAATTAATTACAGCAAACTAAACGAGCGGCCATCACTGCATCCACATCAGCAAATGCTCCAAATCAGTCCTCCTTTTGAGCGAAGGACTTTTCACTTGTTGTGTGAGGGTGGTTTCAGCAGGTTAGAAGTGATTTCACGAAGTCCTCCAGGATTAATGAAATTCAGATTACATTGTATAGATGCATTTGACCACCACTGAAGTCCCCAGGATCTCATTTAGATTTGGAATTGATTTTCTACAGTCTTACAGAGGCTTTAAAAGGAGCATCACAACTTTGAGGAATGCTCATATATTGCATCAAACTATAATACTTGTATTTAAGTTCATCGAGGACTGCCCTGTCATACTTAAAAACTGTATAGGTGCCTATTGGGCACAATTTATGTGTAATTGTGTACTGTATAGGTGCCTATTGGGCACAATTTATGTGTAATTGTGTACTGTATAGGTGCCTATTGGGCACAATTTATGTCTAATTGTGTACTGTATAGGTGCCTATTGGGCACAATTTATGTCTAATTGTGTACTTCATGTATGCACATTCTGACACTATATAACAAATATAGATGCTCATAGTGAGGAATGCTTTTTTGTGTTGGAAAAATATGCATTATTTCCCCAAGTCTGAAATCAAAGGACACATCTTTGAACTTGATATCCTCTCTGTAGATCTCCAAGTGACCATTACCAGGCCACTAGAAGATAAGGTTGTTCTGGAAACTCATTCCATTGTCCTGTCCTGTGACTTTAAGCCTTCGCCAAAGACCGTAGAATGGTACAAAGACCACACCCTCATCGAGCCCTCCGAGAGATTTAAGCCCAAGAGGGATAAGAATACGGCGGAACTCAAAATTTTGAGGCTAAATATTGGCGACTCAGGTGTCTACAAATGCAAAGCTGGAAGTGCAGAGACCAAAGCCAAGCTGTCTGTCTTGGGTATGTGCTTTTGTGCAGAAAGAGAATTGTGCCATTTTGTGATATGCACCCTTAATATAAAAACAGAAATCAAACAAATTATGCTTCTTTCCAAATCCACTTAACTTTTATGCATCTTTTAAATTTAGCAATCCAG
This sequence comes from Heteronotia binoei, assembly GCF_032191835.1. NCBI lineage: Eukaryota > Metazoa > Chordata > Lepidosauria > Squamata > Gekkonidae > Heteronotia > Heteronotia binoei. The sequence continues at coordinate 7,673,903 of NC_083232.1, forward strand.
AATAATTTGCAAACCACAAGTAGTACCTTAAGTTTCATGCATGGTCTGAAAATAAGGGAATGTCAGAAAGGGCACTGTGGCGTGCATTAACACTATATCAAATAATGCCTTTTACAATACAACTGGATTTTTACTGTGTAAGAATAGCAAAAATCCAGATGTAAAACACATTATTTAGTGTCGTGTGAATGCACCAATGGAGTTGGAAAAAAATTACAGAAGAGAGCAACCAAGATGATTAAAAGATTGGAGCACCTATGAGGAAAGGCTGAAAAATATATGACTTTTCACTTTAGAAAAGAGATGACTGAGGGAGAGACATGTTAAAGGTTTATACACCAATGAATTTAGACCACAGTAAAACTGCACAGGATTGCACTGTAAATGTTTTGTTGAAATTGCAATGAGACAAGAAGGAGGGTTCGAGAAGGGAACCTGTGGAGTGACGTCTGTATGAGGGAGTCTTTCATGAGACGGAAAGGGGATCTCCTAGGCTGAGCAACATGAAAAAGGGGGAGCTCAAAAAGAGGTTGAAGTTGAGCTACTGCCTTGTCTTGTTTGGTCTTTTGATTCTGTGAGATAACTACATCCTTTTTTTTAAAAAAACTACTTTCGTGCATGAAAAAGGGATTGCCAGATGCTAAGGAACTTTGTGACATGCCCAAACATTTATCAGCCTGGGGGAATAAAACGCTGTGGAATCTCATTCTATACCTTTGATTTCTCCCAGTTTGAGAGCCAGTTTGGTGTAGTGGTTAAGTGTGCAGACTCTTATCTGAGAGAACCGGGTTTGATTCCCCACTTCTCCACTTGCACCTGCTAGCATGGCCTTGGGTCAGCCGTAGCTCTGGCAGAGGTTGTCCTTGAAAGGGCAGCTGCTGTGAGAGCCCTCTCCAGCACCACCCACCTCACAGGTTGTCTGTTGTGGGGCAGGAAGGTAAAGGAGATTGTGAGCCGCTCTGAGACTCTTCGGAGTGGAAGGCGGGATATAAATCCAATATCTTCATCTACCTCACAGGGTGTCTGTTGTGGGGGGAGGAAGGTAAAGGAGATTGTGAGCTGCTCTGAGACTCTTTGGAGTGGAGGGCGGGATATAAATCCAATATCTTCATCTACCTCACAGGATGTCTGTTGTGGGGGGGGGGGAGGTAAAGGAGATTGTGAGCCGCTCTGAGACTCTTCGGAGCGGAGGGTGAGAAATAAATCCAATATCTTCATCTACCTCACAGGGTGTCTGTTGTGGGGGAGGAAGATAAAGGGGATTGTGAGCTGCTCTGAGACTCTTCGGAGTGGAGGGCGGGATATAAATCCAATATCTTCATCTACCTCACAGGGTGTCTGTTGTGGGGGAGGAAGGGAAAGGAGATTGTGAGCCGCTCTGAGACTCTTCAGAGTGGAGGGCGGGATATAAATCCAATATCTTCATCTACCTCACAGGGTTTCTGTTGTGGAGAAGGAAGGTAAAGGAGATTGTGAGCCGCTCTGAGACTCTTTGGAGTGGAGGGCGGGATATAAATCCAATATCTTCTTCTACCTCACAGGGTGTCTGTTGTGGGGGAGGAAGGTAAAGGAGGTTGTGAGCCACTCTGAGACTCTTTGGAGTGGAGGGCGGGATATAAATCCAATATCTTCATCTACCTCACAGGGTGTCTGTTGTGGGGGGCGGGGCAGAAGGTAAAGGAGATTGTGAGCCGCTCTGAGACTCTTTGGAGTGAAGGGTGGGATATAAATCCAATATCGTCTTCTTATTCTTCTTCCCCAACAGACCGCAAAGTCGAGATAACGAAACACCTTCAGGATGTGGAAATTGAAGAGGAGAGCGGTGCCATTTTCACCTGCGAGCTGTCTGAGGATAACGAGGAAGTGGAATGGTTCCTCAACGACACGCACCTTTACCCCAACAACTTCAACGAGATCAAGACCATGGGCAAGTGTCATTCCCTGACGTTGAAACACGTCATGCCAGAAGATGCAGGGACAGTGACGGTCAAGGTGCAGAAGAGGTTCTCCGAGAGTGCTCGTCTGAAGGTGAAAGGTGAGTCCCCTTTATTAGGGACGGGCGCAGACCAGGGCCATAGCCAGGATTTTACAAGTCGGGGGGCTCTTTGAAAAGTCAGGGGGCACCGTTTCCCATCCACTGTGTGGGGCTTGCCGCTTCTCAGAAGCTTTCTGGGGTAGGGGCAAAAGCTGGAGGCTCTGAATGTGGCCAAATTGAGGCAGTTAACCCTAAAACTTTGGAGTGAAGAAGGGGCTGCACCTTGTGTGCTATCCAGGGGGTTTCCTTCCACCTCCCTCTCTCCCACCCTGGCACTTTGCAGTCAGGAGCTATATCACGCCCCCCCCCCCCCAATTCCACATGGCTTCCTCTGCCTCCTTCCTCTCCACCTGTTGATTTTCCTGCCTCAACGCACTGTGTCCTGCTCAGCTCTCCTGGCTCTGGTTGTCACTGAGAACACTGTGCTGACTCAGCCATGGCAAAATGAAAAGTGGGGGGGCAGACTGCGCCCCGGAGGCCCACTGAAAGTCCGGGGGCAGTGTCCCCACAGGCCCCCCCTGTGGCTACAGGCCTGGCACAGACTACAGAAATGCGGTTTGGTTTGCAGTTCGTGGTTTGTGAGAGAATCATGAACTGAACCACAGACTCAGTTGGCTTACGTATGAACCAAACTGGGTTTGTGCCTGAAACACTTGAGCTGCAGGGAAGCCTGCCCACATAGCTCAGCTGTTTCCAAACCTAGGGCTAGCTGCCCAAGAAAACCCCTTTAAACTGCTGAGCCACACGGTGCAAACTATTTCTGTCCATTCAATCATCTTTTCCGTCCTCTGTTCTGCAAGGCCTGCAAGACGGTATTATTTCAGTTAGCTTGTAACTGAATGACGACTACCGTCAAGATATTAGATCTAAATTGGACAAAGTTACGAGAATCTTAAAAGAACAAGATTTAGAGAAATTTAAAAACGATTGGGGAAAGTTTCAAAAATACACTGAAAAACAATGGAACATTAAAGGACATTTGGTGATCTTTGACAATGATTAATTTTTAAAGAAATGATGTATGGAGTACGGTTTAAAAGACATGATTATTGGATTATAACCTTTTTTCCTTATTCCTAATGACTAAGAAGAAATATCATGAAGACGGATTATAACTTTTGAGTTGTTCGGAGAAAGATTTTCTAATAGACAAAGTTTATTACCTTATAACAAATTAGATTAAATAATAATACGGGGACGTTTGATAGGGGGGCATGCACTGCTGGGGGTCACAAAAGGGGTGGGGTGGGGTGGAGAAAATGTTATATATATGTACTAACATTTAAGGACAAATGAAGATATGTTATTACAATATATTACAATAAATTGGTTTAACCCCAAAAAAGATATTAGATCTAAAAGGATGTTTAAGAACACTGAATGCCATCCTTCAACTGTACGGAAATTAGCGCCAAAAACGTTTTAAATTGTTTTAATCTAATGTTTAATTGAATGGTTTTTACCCTGAGCCTGCTTTGGCGGGGAGGGCGGGATAGAAATCGAATAAACTAAACTAAACTAAAGCTAAATTCTGTGGATCTTGTGGCGAACGTGTTTTTTCCATTGCCCACGATCCTCACAATCTCCGAGAGAGGTTTTATGTATTTATTTAAAACATGTATCCGCTGCCTTTTTGAGGAACTCAAGGTGGTTCGCAATAGAAATCAAACATGATTTTTAAAAAAAGAAAACCATCGAAAAGCAACCGTCGTAAAACCCATAAAATGTCACAATTTAAAAACTCCAATCGGGAGACTGCTAATAATAAAAACGAAATCGGTCGAAATGCAGCCCTGCGTAAAACTTGTCTTCAGCTGCTTCTTGAAGATCGACAACGAGGGGGCCAGGGGTAGCTCCCTGGGGGAGTTGTTCCGTAATTGTGGGGCTGCTACAGAAAAGGCTCTGTCTTGTGTACCCACCAAACAAGCCTCCTTAATTGGTGAAACAGTCAGGAGGGTGTCTCCCTGGAGCAGACAGTCCTTGGGATACCTTAAAGACTAATAGAATTTGTGGCTCATCCCCTGCCACGAATTTTGTTAGTCTTTAAGGTGATACTGGACTGGCTCTTTTCGATTGCTACGGACAGTCTGACGTTGCTAACCATCTTCTACTATTTGGTGTGTATAAAACAGTGCTGCTGTTCTTGTTGTTCATTGAATTTGTTTAATCACCCCATCCTGGCCTAGGCCAGACTCTGGGTGATGTACAGAACAGCAGGTAAAACAATACAGAAATTCAAATTCAAGTTAAAACATTTCAGCAAATTGAAGCAATAAAATACTAAAAAAACCCACCCCTTAATGGCATCCCACTAATTAAGTTCTCCTTCCAAACTATCAGAGCATATGGGGAGTAGGGGAGGAGAAAAACTTCTGAAGGGGGGCGGGCAAAAGAGGAAGGAAAGGTGCCAGCCGTTGCTGTCCTTAATAGAAAACCTGACAGAAAATCTCTGCTTTGCAAGCCCTGTGGAATTGCATAAGGTTCCACAGGGCCTGGAGGTCATCTGGCAGAGAGTTCCACCAGGTTGAGGCCAGGACAAAAAAAGTTCTGACCTTAGTCAAGAACAGCTGGACCTCTTTAAGTTGGTTGGGCCAGCCTTGTGGGCCGTGTTCCTTTCAGCTGGAACTGCTGGAGACTGAATATAGGATATTTCAGTGCTTTACCACTGAGCCGCAGCCCTTGTTTTTATTTGCATCATAAAACAGGAGAGCCAGTTTGGTGTAGTGGTTAAGTGTGCGGACTCTTATCTGGGAGAAGCGGGTTTGATTCCCCACTCCTCCACTTGCAGCTGCTGGAATGGCCTTGGGTTAGCCATAGCTCTGGCAGAGGTTGTCCTTGAAAGGGCAGCTGCTGTGAGAGCCCTCTCAGCCCCACCCACCTCACAGGGTGTCTGTTGTGGGGGAGGAAGGGAAAGGAAATTGTGAGCCGCTGGAGTGGAGGGTGGGATATAAATCCAATATCTTCATCTACCTCACAGGGTGTCTGTTGTGAAGGGGGGAAGGTAAAGGAGATTGTGAGCCGCTCTGAGACTCTTCGGAGTGGAGGGCAGGATATAAATCCAATATCTTCTTCTTCTTCATCACCTTGGGGGCCTTGATTAGGCAGTTTGGTATAAATAAGTTTTACCTGAATCAATAAAATAAATTCTGGCTATGACAGGTTGCCAGAGGGGTGCCCTGCAAGCTCTACGTCTGGCACCAGTTGGACACAAATCACCACTTCATTAAGTTGGATCTAAGCCCTCCGTTTTAATTCCCAACCGCAATACATGTATATATATTTTTAGAGAAGCCGGCCGTCTTTATGAAATCGCTAGATGACATCATCGGGGAGCTGCGTGGTACAGTCACTCTGGAGTGCGAGGCCTCCAAGCCAAAGGTCAAGCCCGTCTGGAAGAAGGAGGGTGTGGAACTCACCCCCGGAGACAAGTACGAGATGTTGCAGGCTGGGAAGACGTTGGGCCTCATCATTCACAACCTGAGCAAGAGCGATGCCGGCTTGTATACATGTGACCTCGGCACTGAGGTCGCCAAGTCGCAAGTCAGTGTTCAAGGTAGGGGCCAGCAAATCGAGAAACCCCGGAACGGTAGGGTTACGCTCCTGATGTCACACGCTATTTTGCAGGTGACTGAGAATTTAGATTGCGTCAGCCTAAGTCCAACCAGTTGAGGTGCTTTACGGAATTTTACTAAGAATAAACTCTAAAAACTCACACACACTCCACCCAACACAAATGGAGCAGAAACAAATAATAGCCAAGGGGAGGGCTGCGTAGGGGTGTCTTTTAGGCATTTGAAGCTCCCTGACCCCGAGACATTCTATCTACTATGAGTCGGAACTGCTGTTGGTTCCTGACAAGAAGCAGCACTCAGATATCTGTGATGCTGGAAACTTATCTCAGCTCCTTCCCTCAGCTGTGGGAGCCTGATCCTGATTGGGAACTCCTTTGCATATTAGGCCACACACCCCTGATGTAGCCAATCTACCTGGAGCTTACAATAGGCCCTTTACTAAGAACCCTGTAAGGTCTTGAAGGATTGGCTACCTCAGAGGGGGTGGGGACTAATATGCAAAAGAGTTCCTCCTACAAAAAAAATTCCCTGTAAGGTGAACTTTGGGAGATGATAGAAGAACAGGGGTGGCCAACGGAAGCTCCCCAGATGTATTTTACCCTACAACTCCCATCAGCCCCAGCCAGCATGGCCAATGGCTGGGGCTGATGGGAGTTGTAGGCAAAAAACATCTGGAGAGCTATTGTTGGCCACTCCTGGAATATAAGGTTAGAGGGCTGGTGGTGAATAAAAAAGGATATTGTGTTATTGATCGCTTAAGAGCCCTGTCAGCTCCAGGAGGATTGGCTACATCAGGGGTGTGTGGCCTAATATGCAAAGGAGTTCCTGCTGCCAAAAAACCCTATTAGGCCACACCCCCTGATGAGCCAATCCTCATGGAGCTTCCAGTAGGCCCTGTACGAAGAGCCCCGTAAGCTCTTGGAGGATTGGCTACATCAGGGGTGTGTGGCCCGAGATGCAAAGGAGTTCCTGCTACAAAAAAGCCCTATTAGGCCACACCCCCTGATGTAGCCAGTCCTCATGGAGCTTCCAGTAGGCCCTGTACGAAGAGCCCCGTAAGCTCTTGGAGGATTTGGCTACATCAGGGGTGTGTGGCCTATGATGCAAAGGAGTTCCTGCTACAAAAAAGCCCTATTAGGCCACACCCCCTGATGTAGCCAGTCCTCATGGAGCTTCCAGTAGGCCCTGTACGAAGAGCCCGGTAAGCTCTTGGAGGATTGGCTACATCAGGGGTGTGTGGCCTAATATGCAAAGGAGTTCCTGCTACAAAAAAGCCCTATTAGGCCACACCCCCTGATGTAGCCAGTCCTCATGGAGCTTTCAGTAGGCCCTGTACGAAGAGCCCCGTAAGTTCTTGGAGGATTTGGCTACATCAGGGGTGTGTGGCCTAAGATGCAAAGGAGTTCCTGCTACAAAAAAGCCCTATTAGGCCACACCCCCTGATGTAGCCAGTCCTCATGGAGCTTACAGTAGGCCCTGTACGAAGAGCCCCGTAAGCTCTTGGAGGATTTGGCTACATCAGGGGTGTGTGGCCTAAGATGCAAAGGAGTTCCTGCTACAAAAAAGCCCTATTAGGCCACACCCCCTGATGTAGCCAATCTTCCTGGAGCTTACAGTAGGCGCTGTACGAAGAGCCCTGTCAGCTCCTGGAGGATTGGCTGCATCAGGGAGGTGTGGCCTAATATGCAAAGGATTTCCCGCTGAGTTCCACAGGAGTTCCATACACCCCTGATGTAGCCAATCTTCCTGGAGCTTACAGTAGGCCCTGTACGAAGAGCCCTGTCAGCTCCTGGAGGATTGGCTGCATCAGGGAGGTGTGGCCTAATATGCAAAGGATTTCCCGCTGAGTTCCACAGGGGTTCCATACACCCCTGATGTAGCCAATCTTCCTGGAGCTTACAGTAGGCCCTGTACGAAGAGCCCTGTCAGCTCCTGGAGGATTGGCTGCATCAGGGAGGTGTGGCCTAATATGCAAAGGATTTCCCGCTGAGTTCCACAGGAGTTCCATACACCCCTGATGTAGCCAATCTTCCTGGAGCTTACAGTAGGCCCTGTACGAAGAGCCCTGTCAGCTCCTGGAGGATTGGCTGCATCAGGGAGGTGTGGCCTAATATGCAAAGGATTTCCCGCTGAGTTCCACAGGGGTTCCATACACCCCTGATGTAGCCAGTCCTCCTGGAGCTTACAGTAGGCCCTGTACGAAGAGCCCTGTCAGCTCCTGGAGGATTGGCTGCATCAGGGAGGTGTGGCCTAATATGCAAAGGATTTCCCGCTGAGTTCTACAGGAGTTCCATACACCCCTGATGTAGCCAATCCTCCTGGAGCTCACAGTAGGCCCTGTAAGAAGGGCCCTGTCAGCCCTTGGAGGATTGGCTACATCAGGGAGGCGTGGCCTAATATGCAAAGGATTTTCCGCTGAGTTCCACGGGAATTCCATACACCCCTGATGTAGCCAATCCTCCTGGAGCTTACAGTAGGCCCTGTACTAAGAGCCCTGTCAGCTCTTGGAGGATTGGCTGCATCAGGGAGGTGTGGCCTAATATGCAAAGGATTTCCCGCTGAGTTCCACAGGAGTTCCATACACCCCTGATGTAGCCAATCTTCCTGGAGCTTACAGTAGGCCCTGTACGAAGAGCCCTGTCAGCTCCTGGAGGATTGGCTGCATCAGGGAGGTGTGGCCTAATATGCAAAGGATTTCCCGCTGAGTTCCACAGGGGTTCCATACACCCCTGATGTAGCCAATCTTCCTGGAGCTTACAGTAGGCCCTGTACGAAGAGCCCTGTCAGCTCCTGGAGGATTGGCTGCATCAGGGAGGTGTGGCCTAATATGCAAAGGATTTCCCGCTGAGTTCCACAGGAGTTCCATACACCCCTGATGTAGCCAATCTTCCTGGAGCTTACAGTAGGCCCTGTACGAAGAGCCCTGTCAGCTCCTGGAGGATTGGCTGCATCAGGGAGGTGTGGCCTAATATGCAAAGGATTTCCCGCTGAGTTCCACAGGGGTTCCATACACCCCTGATGTAGCCAGTCCTCCTGGAGCTTACAGTAGGCCCTGTACGAAGAGCCCTGTCAGCTCCTGGAGGATTGGCTGCATCAGGGAGGTGTGGCCTAATATGCAAAGGATTTCCCGCTGAGTTCTACAGGAGTTCCATACACCCCTGATGTAGCCAATCCTCCTGGAGCTCACAGTAGGCCCTGTAAGAAGGGCCCTGTCAGCCCTTGGAGGATTGGCTACATCAGGGAGGCGTGGCCTAATATGCAAAGGATTTTCCGCTGAGTTCCACGGGAATTCCATACACCCCTGATGTAGCCAATCCTCCTGGAGCTTACAGTAGGCCCTGTACTAAGAGCCCTGTCAGCTCTTGGAGGATTGGCTGCATCAGGGAGGTGTGGCCTAATATGCAAAGGATTTTCCGCTGAGTTCCACGGGAATTCCATACACCCCTGATGTAGCCAATCTTCCTGGAGCTTACAGTAGGCCCTGTACGAAGAGCCCTGTCAGCTCCTGGAGGATTGGCTGCATCAGGGAGGTGTGGCCTAATATGCAAAGGAGGTCCTGCTGCCAAAAAAGCCCTGATTGGGACTATGACTCAAGGGGAATGGAGGGTTTAAGGCTTCCTGCTTCTTAGTCTGTTATGGCTGTGGGGAGCTATTGTTTCTTCCACCGAGGCAAACATAGAGGTTCTGAGCTCAGTACCCATTAGGGAGATTTCCCGGCCTCCCTGTCTCTTGCCTTCTGGTCCCCTGAGGGCCAGTGACAGTGGAGGGAATGTTTACGGAAGTGGTGTTAACACCAAGCCGCTGTGGGATTTAGGCAAAACTCTATGGGTTTACCCATCCCTGCCTCCTCCCGCTCCTGCGTGTTGCCCTGACGGAGCAAATTTAAGAACATAAGAACATAAGAGAAGCCATGTTGGATCAGGCCAACGGCCCATCAAGTCCAACACTCTGTGTCACACAGTGGCAAAAATGTTATATACACACATACACTGTGGCTAATAGCCACTGATGGACCTGTGCTCCATATTTTTGTCTAAACCCCTCTTGAAGGTGGCTATACTTGTGGCCGCCACCACCTCCTGTGGCAGTGAAAGAAAAGCACCCAAGGGAGCACCAGATGGGAGAACTGGCATTTGGGAAGACTTCACTGGCATACTCCACAATAATTTGCTGCCACTTTGCTGTGGAAGGCAGTGGGTGTGACTACAAAAGCATTGGCCTCATACATGAACACATTAAACTGCCTTATTCTGCGTCAGACCTTTGGTCTATCAAAATCAGGATTGTCCACTCAGGCTGGCAGTGGCTCTCCAGAGTCAGGCAAAGGTCTTTCACATCACCTTCTGCCTGGTCCTTTTAATTGGAGATGCCGGGGATTGAACCTGGGACCTTCTGCGTGCCAAGCGGAGGCTCTGCTGGTGAGCCACAGCCCCTCACTCCATGCTTGAGTTGTTAGGCCTTAGTTAATTGATCAGAACCCGGGGGCTTCCTCTGCCACTCCCCGCTCCCTCAATTGCCACCTGTCTTCCTCTGCTTCTTTTCCAGCTGATGCCCCTCCTGGGCTTTCCCTTTTCTTATTCTCAGCCTTCACACTCCAACCTTTATGATTCAAATTTACTTTGTAACTGGTATTGGTAGAGAAAAATGGGCAGTGGGCAGAAAAGTCCCTGATTTTGTTTTCCTTCCTTCCCTCCCTCCTTCCTTCCTTCCTTCCTTCCTTCCTTCCTTCCTTCCTTCCTTCCTTCCTTCCTTCCTTCCTTCCTTCCTTCCTTCCTTCCTTCCTTCCTTCCTTCCTTCCTTCCTCTCCTCCCTCCCTCCCTCCCTCCCTCCCTCCCCTTTTCTTTTTGCTGACTGGTCAGCAGTTCAGTGTGAACTCTTCATAATATAAACAGTCATAAAAATTTAATGTTGATTTTTTTTTTTGCTTTTCTGTATTGTTTCGGTTACTGAATCTTGAGGAAGAATTCTGTGTGATCCAGAAGCTTGTTTGTTCATTCACCATGTCATAGGCTCTCTTTTTTCAACTTTAGAAGATTGACAGGGTTCTTAAAGCTCAGAATATTATAGGCTGCATTGGTTTGAAGGAACAGCACAAAGTTTGAGTCCAAGGGGATCTTTAAGACCAACAAAGTTTAATTTTGGGTATAAATCCTCATGTACATGCACCTTCAGATGCAGTATGTATTTCAGCCTTGTGTGTGAGAATTCCCCAAGGATTCTGGGTAGATTCTCCAGGCATGGTCAGGCAGCCAATGAGAGATGGGGCAGGAACTGGGAGGATGGCCATTGGTTGCTGTGTGACATCATTTCCAGGAAAACCTGGAAGTGACATCATGCCTGTTTAGAAATCCCCAGAATAGCTATTGTTTTACCATAGACTTTCTGGAGATTTCTAGAGAGGCATGCTACCACTTCTAGGTTCTCCAGGGAAGACAGTGGAGTGGCTGCTGGGATGCTGGAGAAATCGCTGAGGTGTTTGCCTGTGAGGCTTCCCCTTTGGAAATGATCCAGTGGCACAGCTGCTGTGACCAACGTTCCCTCGCAGCTGCAGAATCTTGTGAGCAAAAATTCTGTCTTTGTGAGCTACTGGCATTAAAGTTATGAGCTACTGCCTAAATTAGTGCATTCTGGGGTCATCCTTCCCGAGCTAAGACAAAAATGTGTGAACTGGAGGCTAAAAATCTGTGAGCGAACCCATGCTAACTCAGCTTAGAGGGAACACTGGCTGTGACAACATCCAGCCACCTATGCCACAGTGGCTCTAAGGATCTGCCAGTTATCCTGCTGTTGCTCAAAGGGGTGGTGGGAGGTAGGTCCGACAACCTGTTTCCGGGGCATGTTGTCAGTCTCCCTGGAGTGCGTTTGTGCTAATCTGTGCAAGATTGCAATATTTCTCTCCCTGACAATCTGTCTGTCTCCTACCTACCTTTCCCAGAGCTGAATATTGGCATCACGAAGCGTCTAAAGAACACTGACGTTTTGGAAGGAGAGAGCTGTAGCTTTGAATGCATTCTCTCCCATGAAAGTGTGGAAGACTGCCATTGGCTGGTCAATGGAACTGAAGTGGGCCAGGATGCACGGATTAGGGCTTTCAACAAAGGACGGAAGTATACCCTCAACATCAAAAATGCCCGACCATCTGATGCGGGAGAAGTGGTTTTCTCGGTCCGTGACCTAAACTCCAAAGCTACGCTAGTTGTGAAAGGTAAGTAGTGTTGCATGCGCATGTTATGGCCAGGGGAGACATTGCTCAACATGTCCAATTGGATCTAGCAACATGTAGAGCCAGTTTAGTGCAGTGGTTAAGTGTGAAGACTCTTATCTGGGAGAACCGGGTTTGATTCCCCACTCCTCCACTTGCACCTGCTAGCATGGCCTTGGGTCAGCCATAGCTCTGGCAGAGGTTGTCCTTGAAAAGGCAGCTGCTGGGAGAGCCCTCTCCAGCCCCACCCACCTCACAGGGTGTCTGTTGTGGGGGAGGAAGGTAAAGGAGATTGTGAGCCACTCTGTGACTCTTCGGTGTGGAGGGCGGGATATAAATCCAATATCTTCATTTACCTCACAGGGTATCTGTTGTGGGGGAGGAAGGTAAAGGAGATTGTGAGCCACTCTGAGACTCTTTGGAGTGGAGGGCAGGATATAAATCCAATATCTTCATCTACCTCACAGGGTGTCTGTTGTGGGGGAGGAAGGTAAAGGAGATTGTGAGCCACTCTGAGACTCTTTGGAGTGGAGGGCGGGATATAAATCCAATATCTTCATCTACCTCACAGGGTGTCTGTTGTCGGGGGGGGGGGGAAGGTAAAGGAGATTGTGAGCCCCTCTGAGACTCTTCGGAGTGGAGGGCGGGATATAAATCCAATATCTTCATCTACCTCACAGGGTGTCTGTTGTGGGGGAGGAAGGGAAAGGAGATTGTGAGCCGCTCTGAGTCTCTTCGGAGTGGAGGGTGGGATATAAATCCAATATCTTCATCTACCTCACAGGGTGTCTGTTGTGGGAGGGAGGAGGAAGATAAAGGAGATTGTGAGCCGCTCTGAGACTCTTCGGAGTGGAGGGCGGGATATAAATCCAATATCTTCTTCTTCTTCTTAATGTGTGTCTTTTTGCAGCATTGTTTTTGATAGGGGACTAAATGTGGAGGATGATATCCCCCCTTCTTTTCCCCTAGAAAAGCCAGCAGAATTTACAAAGCAGTTGGAGGACAAGACTGCATCTGTGGGGCAGGAGGTTAGCCTGAGTTGCGAAACATCTAAGTGGGACGGCAACATCAAGTGGTGCAAGGATGGAAAAGAGATCCGAAGGAGCCAGAAGTTCGATCTGCGTCAGGACGGGACCAGGGCTGTATTGATCATCCATGATGCTTCAGTCAAGGACAGTGGAGTGTACACGTGCGAGACGGAGATTTCCAAAACCAAAGCCACCCTTACAGTGGAAGGTCAGTGCCTGTACCCCATGAAGAAGAGGCTTGCTTCACACAGGGGGTAGTTGACTTGTGGAACTCATGGCCACAAGAGAATGGTCATAATTATTGGCCGAAATGGCTTTAAAAGGGGTGGTGGTGGACAAATATATGGAGGATAGTTCTACTGTTGGCTCTTATCCACAACACTTGAATGGGATCTCCAAGACTAGAGGCAGAGCATTTCTGATCTGCCAGACGTTGGGGAGCAGTCAACCAGGGAGGGATGGTCACTTTTGGCCCATGCGTGGGCTTCCCTGCGGCATTGGACTGGCCACAGGTGGGAACAGGATGCTGGGTTAGATGAACCCTTAATCTAGTACAGCTTCACATTTGTGGCTTTAGCGCAATTAAGAGGATGTCCTTCCCAATTGCAAAGACTGTATCTTGCAATACTGGTCAGTGTTATCCCATATCCCGTCTCCCAAGAGGGCTTTCTCGACAAAGAGCACTTCCTCAAGCTTCTCGGTCACGAAAGCTTCTCTTGTAGTTGTTTAGAGAGCTTCTCATCCTAGCTGTCTCTGTCCCCTGTCTTAGCTCAGTGATGTATTAATGTAAGGTTCCCCAGCCTTTTTGAGCCTGTGGGCACCTTTGGAATCCTGAAACTGATTGCAAGACTATGCCTGGGATGGAGAAAGTAGAGAAAGAAGTCCTTTTCTCCCTTTCTCACAATACAAGAACAATGAAATTGCTGAGCAGTCAGGTTAAAACAGATCAAAGGAAGTCCTTCTTCACCCAAAGGGTGATTAACATGTGGAATTCACTGCCACAGGAGGTGGCGACGGCTACAAGCATAGCCAGCTTCAAGAGGAGATTGGATAAAAATATGGAGCAGAGGTCCATCAGTGGCTATTAGCCACAGTGTGTGTGTGTGTATATATATATATTGGCCACTGTGTGATACAGAGTGTTGGACTGGATGGGCCACTGGCCTGATTCAACATGGCCTCTCTTATGTTCTTATGTGACACAGAGTGTTGGACTGGATGGGCCATTGGCCTGATCCAACATGGCCTCTGTTATGTTCTTATGTTGGTTATTGGAGAAGGTTAAAACCAACCTCAAGTTTACCTCTGAGCCCTTCTCTAGAATGGCTTTAACATTTAATAGAATTTAGAATGGCCTAATTAGTCCTGTTTGATCTGAGCTCATCAAGGCTTTGGAGCCAAGCAAAGTTGGCCACAGTTAGTACTTGGATGGGAAATCTACCAAGGTTGCTATGTAGAGGAAAGTAATGACAAACCACCTGTGCTCATCTCATGCATGGAACGCCCTGTGGAAAGTGTTACCATGAGTTGGTTGAGACTCAGTAGCATTGTCAGGTTCACTTCAAGGTTGCGAGGTCCAGTAGCAGCAAGGTTGTTAGTGACTTGTACTTGTTGCATCCACAAACTGCTGCTTCTCCTGGCTGAATTTACAGCCATGTCTTAATTAGCTATACTCCCAGGCAATTCCTTGGCAGTCATCCTGAAACTACTCACTCTTGAAATGACAGCTGATGATGCGCTATGAGTCTAGCTCTTCTCTATTGCAACTCTAAGTATCTCTGGCAAGTGTTGGTGCTGCAAAGGTGTAGGTGAACTGGGAGTGACTTGTGAAGACTTGGTTCCTGCTTCTGAGCTACAAGGCATTGGCTCTGTTTCAACTGTAGGCTATAACTCCTTTTATTTTCCTTTTCTGTTTTAGACTTTATTTAAGATCATACCAATTTAACAAAGAAAAGGAAATATACAACAGTAAAAATTTTTGGATGAGGCGGCGGGCATCTACTTGTTAGATCAGTTGGCCTCCACTGTGCTACCACACCACTACATCACTCTGTTGAACCATCTGGCTGTATTACTAACTCGCTATTGTAACTGATTTTATTGTAATTTATTGTGATTTATTGATGTACTCCGCCCTGACCCCCCATCCCGGGGGAATGGGCGGGATATAACTAAACTATTATTATTATTATAATTTTTCTACAGCAAGGATGTTACTTGGCAATACAGAGATTCAAAGAAAAATATTCAAAGCCATACTTGCCATTAATACAAAAATAATAACCTAATATATCATACAGTTACACCTCAAAATTAAGGAAAGAAAAGGTACAACTTTAAACCATCAATAGACAGCATTTATCGTTTCTAACTGGGAAGCAAATTGAATATCCAAGGCAAGGTACTCTAAATATGAGAACCAGACAGACGAAATAGGCTATGACTCCTAATCAGCTGGTAACCTATCTCTTGTTTTCTTTCTGGCTCAGAGCCAACTGCAGCTAGATGTTTAATTACTGGCTGAGAGCTGGCTGCAGGCAGCTCTTTGTCTGAAGAATCCATGCTGTCACTGAGCACAGACTGACTTACAACAGGCATGTTCTTCTTCTTAAGCTGAAATATCACACAATATTTCAATCGCTTTCAGAAACAGGGAATTGCTTCATTAAAGATCTTACGGATCTAAAGTTGGATGAAAATAAAAGAGCAGTTTTCACATGCCAAACCAAGAAGCCGACTTCCACAGTGACATGGAGGAAAGGAATTGCTGACCTGAAGGCAAGCAAAAAATACGAGATCAGCCAAAAGGCCGAGGTCCTGCAGCTCATAGTGAATGAACTACAGGAAAATGACAGTGACATCTATACATGCGACATTGGCGATTCTCAATCGAGTGCCAAACTGGTTGTGCAAGGTATGAATTTTATAAAGACATTTCATTGCAACAGAGAGGGGCTATTAAGGTTGTATGAAAAAACCCCGTTATACTCCCAATATTTAGGTCTCCTAAACTGGGTAAGTAAGGGTATTAGAATATTTGAGAGGTTGTTGTGTTGATGAAATATCTTTTAATATGCTGTTCGGCGAGATTGATAAAACAAATTGCCACCTTCTCTGATAAATCATGAATGTATTTTATTTTCCAATCAAATGATTCACCGTGACCCATATTGGCAGATAAGCAATTCACTGTATTCATTGCGATGTGCAATTTTTACATTTATCAATAAGCATGGAATTGCATTTAATTCTCTTAATTTACAGGCTAATGTTTTCAACCAAAGAAGCTCTCTCACATACAAGAGGTTACACTGCAAGTTTGCTTTGGAATGGCCCAGCCTTGGGAATTTCCTGCTGCTGTTTTGTCCATTTGTCTATGCTTGTGTTTGTGAGTCTTCTTTTTTTAGGCTGACAGCAAATGTCCTGGCAGCTCTCTCGGCTTGGCTTCGCGAACAAAGATTTAAGAAGGGTGCAATAGTCCACGTTTGCTGCAGGCTCGCTGGTAGCTGACAAGACCAATGTGGGACAGGCAGGTCCGGCCACAGCGGCTGCAGGGAAAAGTCTGATTTAGGGTTGGTCCTGTAGCAGTGCGATTCTTCCTCAATCTCCTTTTGTCCTCAAGACCAGCTATGCGTGTGTTCTCAAAGGAAGAGACAGCCTGGTGGATGGTGTGCCTCCATGCTTTGCGATCTGAGGCTTGGTCAGACCACTGGTGATGGTTGATGTGACAGGTGCTAAGGGATTTCTTCAAGGAGTCCTTGTACCTCTTCTTTGGTGCCCCTCTATTTCGATGGCCGGTGGAGAGTTCGCCATACAGGGCAATCTTGGGAAGGCGGTGGTTTTCCATCCTAGAAATATGCCCTGCCCAGCGCAGCTGCGTCTTCAACAGCAGTGCCTCGATGCTGGTAACCTCCGCCCGCTTGAGAACTTCAGTGTTGGTCACAAAGTCACTCCAGTGGATGTTGAGGATGGTGCGAAGGCAGCGCTGATGAAAGCGCTCAAGGAGTCGCAGGTGATGACGGTATAAAACCCACGATTCGGAGCCATAGATGAGGGTTGTCATCACAACCGCTTTGTAAACATTGATCTTTGTGCCTTTTTTCAGATGCTTGTTGCTCCACACTCTTTTGTGCAGTCGGCCAAATGCACGGTTTGCCTTTGCCAGCCTGGCAGCAGGAAGAGGGTAACACAACATGAGGTGGATTGGCCCTGTAAAGGAAGCCAACGCCCTCAGTTTGCAAGACCTGAGCAAGGCTATCAACAATAGAATGTTATAGTCATAGGGTTTCCATGAGTTGGAAGCAACCTGATGGCATTTAACACACACACAACAAATATCCTAAAACATACATACGTGGTGAAAGAAAAGTCTCCCGTGCTAACACTGGAGAATCTCTCTGGCAGCGCATAGTCATGCTCACTGGTTCTTCGGATGAGACCCTACTCCATGTAGCAGCTTAGCTAGATCTTTAAAGCACTGTTTCCAGATGTGGCCAACTCACGCAAACACACTTGCAGAACTTTTACAGACTTTATTGAAACCCCAAGGCATATTACAGGCTACTCACTGTGCCCCTGTCATACATGCTGCGATAGCTCTTACAGATGATGAATGTGAGGTGGAAAGACAGATGCGTGCCCCTGGACCTCCATGTTGCACCAGGAAAAGGACAATAAAAACTTTCCCGGGTCCGCCGAGGGGGGCCCCTTCTAATATGCTGTTCGGCGAGATTGATAAAACTATTGATAAAACAATCTTCCACAATTAGCCAATTAAGGGGGACTATATAATCCCACCTGACCTACAGCGCCTAGGCGGGGAGGGCGGGATACAAATACAAATAAATTTATTATTATTAAAAACTACAGATCCCATCACCCCATATCCTTAAAGGTACAGCATTTCCTTCTTCTTACTGAATTAATTCTCTTGCGCAGGCAGAACACCATACTAACGGGATTTATCCTCAACCCGGAAGCTACTACTGTCAGAGGCAACTACCTCTCAAAGGATTATTTACTCTGGAGTACTCGATAAGGAGATTGCTAGTCTAGTGAAGAAATAGTTCAGACATGAAAAGTGCAATAAATGGAAAACCAGATGAAGGCAAGCATTAGAATTTGACAATTGTGGAGGAAGGCACGGGAGCAGGGAAAAAACAATAGCTCAAGGCCACGTAACCCTTGTGGTATAGGATTCCTTAACGTGGAACAATAGCAGTTTCCTGTCAGAACCGTACTGCCAGAGGCAGGGGGTTATTTTAGGAATTTGGGAGGTCAATACACTCATGCATTATCAGATTACAGGGTTGTTTAAATATAAGCAATCAAAGGCAATATGACTGCACAGGCAGTATTTTGTTATGTCCTCTCCATTGGTGGGAGCTTGCCTACAGCAGCAACTGCACCCCTTATTCCACAGCACCCTTTTATGTCCCAGTCTACAGTGATGCTTCCTTAGCCTTCTTCCACCCACTTTTTATGGTAACTTAGGCTTGCTAAATAGGATTAGTAGTTTTGAGCAGACTTCGGAGGATGGTAGAAGACAGGAGGGCCTGGCGTGACTTTGTCCATGGGGTCACAAAGAGTCAGACTCGACTGTGCGACTGAACAACAACACAACTAGAGTCCCTTGGACTGCAAGAAGATCCAATCAGCCAGTCCTGAGGGAAATCAACCCAGACTGTTCCCTGGAAGGTCAGATGCTGAAGCTGAAGCTCCAATTCTTTGGCCACCCAATGAGAAGGGGGCACTCCCTGGAGAAGACCCTGATGCTGGGAAAGACAGAAGGCAAAAGAAGGGGAGGGCAAAAGATGAGATGGCTGGACAGCGTTACTGATGTAACAAACACAAATTTGAGTAGACTTCAGAGGATGGTAGAAGACAGGAGGGCCTGGCGTGACTTTGTCCATGGGGTCGCTGTGCGACTGAACAACAACAAAGTAGGCTCAACAGCTCAGGGTTGGGAAATACCTGGAGATTTTTGGGGTTAGAGCCTGGAGAGGGTGGGATTTGAGGAAGGGAAGGATCTCAGTGGGGTGTAATACCATACAGCCTACTTTCCAAAGCAGTCATTTTGTCCAGGGTTGTTGATCTCTGTAGTATGGAGAGCAGTTGTAATTCCCAGAGATCTTCAATCCCCACCTGGAGGTTAGAATAACCCAAAAAGCAACGTGGAAAAGTAAAGCAGGAACAAAGCCCAAAGGCATCCACGAACAACCCACCTTACTATGGAAAACTTCCCCGGACTTCTATCAACAGGAAAGGAACTTCTGATTGAAATATAAGATTTTGTCTTCGGGGGATCTTGTTCTTGTTTTTGTCTATGGTTTTGTAATTATGTATTACAAGTATTGTCTCTTTATTAAGTAATTTATTTATATAAAGTTTTCCATAATAAGGTGGTTTGTTCGTGGATGCCTTTGGACTTTGTTCCTGCCCCACCTGGAGGTTGGCAACCCCGTTAGTCTGCTAAGTCAAACTTACTGGACCTGATCAGCTCTTGGGGCTTATACTCTCCTCCCTTTGGAAGCGGAGACCAAGGAAAGAGAGCCCTCCTTACAACTGCATGCAGGAGGCTGAATCAACCAAAGGCAATCAGTAAGTATATAATAAGGACCAGGATAACGGCTGCCTATCAATGCCATTCCTAGGCCTCCTCAAGGTTCTTGCACGTTATCACTGCAGTACTTGATGCTTGATTCTACCCAATGTCTGTAAATAACAGAGGCAGCACCAAAAATGAACAACAGTATTGCGGCGCTTTAAAGTCGGACAAGATTTTATTCCAGCGGAAGCGTTCACGGGCTAGAGCTCATTCCTTCAGATGACCCGGTGCCTGCGTTAATCCAAATCCTGAAAAAAATTATTCTTCATCTATTTGCATGTTAATTGTGAACCCGAAACCATCATTTGCGAATCACTTGTGTAACAACAGGATCAGGATTAAAGCCAACCTTATCAGGGCTTTTTTTAATAGCAGGAGCTCCTTTGCATATTAGGCCACGCCCCCCTGATGTAGCCAGTCCTCCTGGAGCTTACATTAGTCCCTGTACTAAGAGCCCTGTAAGCTCTTGAAGGATTGGCTACCTCAGAGGGGGTGGGGCCTAATATGCGAAAGAAGAAGATGAAGATATTGGATTTATATCCCGCCCTCCACTCCGAAGAGTCTCAGAGCGGCTCACAATCTCCTTTACCTTCCTCCACCACAACAGACACCCTGTAAGGTAGATATTGGATTTATATCCCTCCCTCCACTCCGAAGAGTCTCAGAGCAGCTCACAATCTCCTTTACCTTCCTCTCCCACAACAAACACCCTGTGAGGTAGAAGAAGATATTGGATTTATATCCCGCCCTCCACTCCGAAGAGTCTCAGAGCAGCTCACAATCTCCTTTACCTTCCTCCCCCACCACAGACACCCTGTGAGGCGGGTGGGGCTGGAGAGGGCTCTCACAGCAGCTGCCCTTTCAAGGACAACCTCTGCCTGAGCTATGGCTGACCCAAGGCCATTCCATCAGGTGCAAGTGGAGGAGTGGGGAATCAAACCCGGTTCTCCCAGATAAGAGTCCGCACACTTAACCACTACATCAAACTGGCTCTCCAGAGTTCCTACTACAAAAAAATGCCCTGTAAGGTGAACTTTGGGAGATGATAGAAGAACCGGGGTGGCGAATGGTAGCTCTCCAGATGTTTTTTGCCTACAACTCCCATCAGTCCCAGCCAGCACGGCCGATGGGAGTTGTAGGCAAAAAACATCTGGAGAGCTACCGTCGGCCACCCCTGGAATATAAGGTTAGAGGGCTGGTGGTGAATAAAAAGGATATTGTGTTATTGATCACTTAAGTGCCATTACAGACTCAGTAACGATCTCATGGTTGTTCAGACTTTTCTGCCTGCTTTTATCAATTAGCTGATTTTGTCACATACCTTGTATATGTGGAATATATGAAGTTAAACGAATGTTTTCCTTTGGATCAAAATATATTCCAGAAATACAGAATTCAGAATGATTAATGTAGTGGCGGGGAGGGAAGGAAATCCCTTTCTGTTGTGCAGAGAACGGATTATGCTATCAGTTTATACATGTCTCTGAGAAATATCATGCACTGTTCGCTTTTTGTGCCTGGAGCATATCCTCTTGGTCCGTGCGACATATTGCTTCCAGAATCAAGAAGGAAGAGGATTGTTACCAGTGTGATTACGTTGCTGACATTTGGTCAAGATTTGTTTTGGTTTGTTCATTTGCGTTACCATTTTATGTTTTGTTGTGCTGGACTATTTGTGACAACTGGGAGATACGGATTAATTCTATGAAAGATTGTCGAGAGAGAACTTCCTCTCAGTTTGTCCAAGTCTGATTTCTTGGAAATGGCTTTGGCTTCAAGGGAAGGCGGCTGAGAGGTGATATCATCACTATCTTCAAGGACTTGAAGGGCTGTCATATAGAAGATGGTGTGAAATTATTTTCTGTGGCCCCAGAAGGTAGGACCAGAACCAACGGGTTGAAATTAAATCAAAAGAGTTTCTGACTCAACATTAGGAAGAACTTCCTGACCATTAGAGCAATTCCTCAGTGGAACAGGCTTCCTCGGGAGGTGGTGGGCTCTCCTTCCTTGGAGGTTTTGAAACAGAGGCTAGATGGCCATCTGACAGCAATGAAGATCCTGTGAATTCCGGGGGAGGTGTTTGTGAGTTTCCTGCATTGTGCAGGGGGTTGGACTAGATGACCCTGGAGATCCCTTCCAAATCTATGATTCTATGAAGGACCAGAGCAATGGTCCAGTTAACAGGCTCAGATTCTGAGAATCAGAGAGGAAATAGAAGATCCTGGTTATCCACAGTTAGAAGAACGTGTGATTGAAGATATTACAATGTCATGCCTGTCTAGTAGTGGTGACCGTGAAGTTTAAACATGAAATAGTACCAGAAGAAGATGGGTATGATTTTGGTTTGAAGAAACACAAAGCAGCAGAAATGGAGGGAAAATCTTATGACTTAGATCAGGGTCTCCAACCTTTTTGAACCTGGGGGCACCTTTGGAATTCTGACAGAGCATGTTGGGTGAAGCCACAAATGGCTGCCACAAAATGGCTGCTGCAGGGTGGGTGGAGCCAGTCACAAAATGGCCCCCACAGTTTACCTTCAATCACTCACTGAAGATCCTCGTGCTGTGGTGGTAGCTACTGCCAAAATCAACATTGTTGAATATTTGCACAGCCAATAAAGTCTCCGATGAACAACCAATGAAGCAACCAATGAAAGTCCACCTCTCCTGTTCAATTGAATCTTTGTGCAGTTGCTGTTGTCTGTTATAACAAAACACCTAGGAGAAAAAAACTCTTAGATACCTGAGCTGTCATTCACCTCTAATCTATTATCTGTTTGCTGCTGTTATTAAACAATATTTTCACTCCTCCATCCCATGATTCATGGGAGAATGGGCTCATTATTGCTGGAAGTCTCCATATTTTCACTCCTCCATCCCATGGGAGGTGTGGATGAGGAGGAGAAAGTGGAAGCAATGTATACGGAATTCTGAAAAAGTCTACTTGTCTGTATTTTCTGAGGCTGTCCGTCAAACTGTATGTTTTTTGGATGTTACCGCTGTTTGTTGTCTCCTGTACGCGTGTACAAGTTCTACTTTATCATTTGTCGTTGTGTTCTGTGTGATGTCGCGTGGCCTATAGCAGATGGCTAAATCAGTGTCTGGAGAACTTCAGGGCTCAGATGAAGGTGGTAGTAATGTGTTCCAAAAAACCCATCGCTCCAGGCATGATATGCGTGTGCGCATGTTTGTGCGTGCGTTCTTCGCATGTGTTCTTTCTCACAACACAAGAACTCGTGGGCATTCGATGAAATTGCTGAGCAGTCAGGTTAAAATAGATAAAAGGAAGTACTTCTTCACCCAAAGGGTGATTAACATGTGGAATTCACCGCCACAGGAGGTGGTGGCAGCTATAAGCATAGCCAGCTTCAAGAGGGGGTTAGATAAAAATATGGAGCAGAGGTTCATCAGTGGCTATTAGCCACAGTGTGTGTGTGTGTGTGTGTATATTTGGCCACTGTGTGACACAGAATGTTGGACTGGATGGGCCATTGGCCTGATCCAACATGGCTTCTCTTATGTTCTTATGTCTTTTTGCCCATGATGGCAACAGGCAGTGGAGTTACATGGGACTTTGTATTTCCATTTTCTGGAATCCATTTTGTGTTGCATTGAATCCTTTCATGCAGAAGCTTACAAGGAAAACAAAGAGCTCGCGCATTTTCTTCATTTGATATTTCACCTTCTGCCTCTTAGCTCTGCCCGTCATTTTCGAACGAGAACTGCAGAACAAGGAAGCCAAGGAAGGAAGCAAGGTCCGACTCTCCTGCGAGCTTAACAAACCGGACCTGCCGGTACAGTGGATGAAAGGAAAGGAAGTTCTACAAGAGGGTGACAAGTATGAATTTAAGCAGAGGGGCACTGTGGCAGAGCTTGTCGTTCGGGACGCAAAACCCACCGACGCAGGAGAATATACTTGCAGCACTGGCGAGCTCAAGACAACGGCTCGTGTCGAAGTAACGGGTAGGCGGAAAGCACCATTTTTCAGTTCTCAGTTGCGTTACACCTACTTTGTAAGTCATGGGTGCTTGTGTCTCATGCCACGGGTTGGTTGTGTGTTAAAACGCACACACCTAAGCGTAACAGTTCTCTTCGCTAGTGCTTGAAAAGGGGCGACCGAGTGCTTCATCGTGTACTGAGCATGTGCAAAGAAGCCCGAGATGGTTGGCGCTGATGTACAAAGGAATAGTTAGTGCACTTGTATCTAATTGGGTGGATGGTGGATCTCCATTTTGAGGTCTTACTGAAAGACTTCCAGTGGAGCCGAACACTTGGGTAGAGTTGTAATTGAAGAGGTCAACCTGTGTTTAGACTGCAGATGGCAATCCTTTGTACGGAACTATTATCTGCACATAAAAAACTAGATATCAGGGAGATATCTTGCCTTTTCCCTAGGGTGTTAGTATTCTACATGCAGGGAGGATTAGGTCTTACAGACCACCATCTCTCAGCCAAAACAACAAAACACATTTGTCTCTCACTGCCTGCTGGGTGATCTTGCTTGCGTGTGACTCTAAGTGGCCGTACAGCGTTTACGCCCAATATTTTAATTCTCGTCCCTTCTCTTCCAATGTGGTTGTGCATTTTAGCGGCACCAGTCCTTTTTAAGGAAGAGCTCAAGGATATGGAAAAGGAAGAGGGGGACACTGTAGCTCTTCGATGTGTCCTTGCAAAGCCCGATGCTTCTGTGACATGGAAGAAAGGGACAGCAGTACTTCGGGCTGGTGAGAAGTACGAGATGAAGAAGGAGGGGTGTGTGGCAGAACTGGTCATTCGTGATGCAGAACCAGAGGATGCTGGGAGATATTTGTGTGTCACCGGAGAGCACCAGACAACAGCACAGGTCAAAATCCACGGTAGGATGAATGGATGTGTTTTCATCTCATCTCTTTTCTTCTCTCCCCCCCCCCTCTTTTAAACTTTCCTCTTTTCCTAGGGTCTCTCAGCTTGCTGAGGTCTACCTGTGAAAATGTCAGATAGAATCAGTCCATCTCCCTGAAGAATTCAGGGAGGCTTTTCGGTAACATCAGTTTCAGGTTTTGTACCCTTGCCTTTGTCCAGTGGTCATGATATTTCAACAGCATGGCCCGTAATCTGGGCTTCAGTACCATTCCCATCAGAAGCAATATATTGTGGCATGCTAAAGAGTTTTATGGTGACTCTGAGTGGTCACGCTAGTATGAAGACCAAGCATATTGTCTGAGCAGCTTAGGGCTGAACTCCATGTTACACACTATTTACCGGTCTTCCCCCACGCTCTTCAGAAATGGTCGCATAAAAGAAGGCAAAGATTTGTTCTCTGCTTCCCCCAAAGGGCAAGAGAAAATAGAATGGGCTTAAATTACAGGGAGGTAGTTTGGAGTTGAACTTTAGGAAAAACTTCCTAATGATACGAGCAATTTCAAAGGGTAACCATGTTGATCTACTGGAGAGCAGCTAGATTTGAGTCCGGTAGGACCTTAGAAACAAACAAGATTTTTTGGATTTAAGCTTTTGAGAGCCAAAATATCTGATGAAGAGATCTTTGATTCTTGAAAACTCATACCTCAAAAAATCTCTTTGCTTTCTAAGTTGCTCACGGACTCGAATCTGGTCATAATGATAACATCAATTTGACAGTAGAGCTAATTGTTCTTGCTGGAAGTCTCCAAGCAAAGGTTGGACTACTGTCTCTTGAGAATGCTCTAGCTTTGGGTTTTCAGCTGTGAGAAGGGGGGGGGGGAGGGAATTGCCCCAAATCGCTAACCCCTTATATGACCTATCTTACCATCCCACATTATTGCAGGGCTTTTTTGTTTGCAAGACTGAACATTATACCTACAATGGTTTTGCAAGGCAGATTTTTGAATAGGCCCTACCTACACTGATAGGATCCACCTGTGTGGCCTTAACAGGACTGATACATCCTTTCACGCTCTGCTGGAATGTGGATTTTTTTTAGATGATGAATGCTAGAGATTTTTGCACGCAGCAGAAGACACTGAAGGAGAGGGACAGGCAAACACAGGAATTAATGGACAAGAGAGACAATTGTATGCAATGGTAGAATATATTTACCAGGACAGCATCCGATATTCAGAGTCGTTGCCAGGCCAAGGTCATACACAGTAATCAGTACACACTTCAGTAGATAACAGTATACACCAGTAAGTATACACAGCACGATCCAAGCACAGTAGCATAGGTTCCAACACCAGCAGTTACTATTACTAAGATGGAGTCAGTCATCCATTTTAGGACTGAGTTCCAACAATGAAGGCCTTTATTCAACCAACCGTCAGCCCATACTCCGGAAACCCTGGCTCTTTTGCTCAGTGTTAAGGATCCTAAGATCACTCTAGTGATTGCGAAATTTGCCTTCGTCTTATGAAATAAATCTGTCATGTGAAAGAAGTGTTTTCTGCTGCTCAAGATTCACGATTTTTTTTTACATATAGATAACTTTTTTGAAATAAGTATCAATGTACATGGAGAAACAAAGCGACAAAACAATTGATCGTGTCACCATATGAAGAAAGTACAATATACAACCCGCAGGGGTAGTGAGGATTAGCCAAAGAAAGTACACAGATAGCAATAATAGCAATATCAGCAATCATAAGTTTAGCCTAAATACAGAACAGAATAATGAAACATCTTGTAGCAAATGGCATGCGGCAAGGTTTCTTTGTAAGAAAGGGGGCCGCTTCTTCATTGTACATAAACGTTGAAGAGGATTACCTTGAATTTGTAAATTAGCAGTGATCTTATCCAACATGCACAGTCCCATGTTTTTAAGAACCAGACATGTATTGTGTGTGTATGTGTGTGTGTGGGGGGGTTATCCTTCCAGAAATAATGAGCTTCTAAGGGTACAAAAAGGGGAGGGAAGGAAATGGAGAGTGAGAAGGGGGTTAGATTGGATGGCGTATAAGGCCTCTTCTGCTCTAGGACTCTGTGTGGCTCGTAGCCACAGAGATGAGGAAGTCAAAAGTTGATTTGAGATAACCAGATGCATCTGTGGCTTCAGGGCTCTCGAGTTGCCTTCAGACGCTAGGCTGGCAAGTAAAGCTCATCTAAAAACATCCTTCCACCCTTCAGCCGTGCCCGCCCGTTTCAAAGAACCGCTCAAGAACATGGAAGCCGTGCAAGGGGGATCGGTCACTTTGCACTGCGAGCTGAACAAGTCCGCTCCGGTGGAGTGGATGAAGGGGCGCAAAGGCCTGAGGCCCAGTAGCAAATACAGAATGAAGAAAGAAGGGACCGTGGCTGAGCTGACCATTCAAGAGCTGGACCTGAAGGATGCTGGAGATTACACCTGTGCATCTGGAGACCAAAAGACAACAGCTGTCTTAACTGTGAACGGTAAAAATGCACCATTGTCCGTCTTTCAGATTGATTCCTTCACCTTTTTCTTAGGAAAAAATCAGCTTTTGAGACTCCTCCTCCTTTGCCTTGATCTTTTCTCTCAGTTGGCATGAAGCTTCTAGCTTATTCTTGATACCCAGTTTGGTGTAATGGTTAACAGCCGCACTAAGCCTGCTGGGTGACTTGGATCAGTCTTTCAAGAGCAGTTTCTCTCAGAGCTCTCTCAGCCGCACCTACCTCATAGGGTGTCTGTTGTGGGCAGAGGAAGAGAAGGAGATTGTAAGCAGCTCTGAGACTCCGAGCGAAGAGCAGGGTATAAATCCAATCTCTTCTATACTTTGTTTCCTCAGGATGTTAGGTGTGTTCCACATGTGAATACTGACATACAACAGAACGATTCAGATCTGGGAAAATGATAGCAGCCATATGTCAGAATGCATTCTGACATATGTGTTCTCTGCTTCCACTTCACATTAAAACAAGGCTGATGCAGATGCATCTTCTTGTGTTATTTCAGCTGTTTCTCTCTCAGTTTGGGATTTTTGTTTGTTTCTTCACAAAAAGTTATTATGGAAAAGAGTGGATTTTGTAAAAAGCACACCATGGAAGTAGCAGCCCTTAAGTCCAGACTAGCCCAATCTTGTCAGAATTTCGAATTTAAGGAGGGTCAACTACATTTAGTACTTGGATGGAAGGCCACCAAGGAAGTCCAGGGTTAGGAGAAGAAGATATTGAATTTATACCCCACCCTTCACTCTGAATCTCAAAGTCTCAGAGCGGCCTACAATCTCCTTTACCTTCCTCTCCACGACAAATGCCCTGTGAGGTAGGTGGGGCTGAGAGAGCTCTCGCAGAAGCTGCCCTTTCAAGGACAACTCTTGCGAGAGCTATGGATGACACAAGGCCATTCCAGCAGCTGCAAGTTGAGGAGCAGGGAATCAAACCCGGTTCTCCCAGATAAGGCTGACCCAAGGCCATTCCAGCAGCTGCAAGTGGAGGAGTGGGGAATCAAACCCAGTTTTCCTAGATAAGAGTCCGCGCGCTTAACCCCTACACCAAGCTGGCAGAGGAAAGCAGTGGCAAACCACCTCTGCTCCTCCCATCTTGAAAGCTCCACAAGGTGGAAATTCGTGAGGGTTGCCACTGTAACTTAATGGCACGCTTTACCTATATCCTTTGGGAAGGGTGGTCCCTCCTAACAGAACCCTGATTTGCTCAGTGCAGCGGCTTGCCAAAGAGTGAGTCTCCCCCTTAGCTCCAGGGTCCATTGGCTCAGATTCTGTTCATTCTGCGTCCCTCAGACCTGGCGGCGCAGTTCAAAAATGAGCTCAAGAACGAGGAAGCGACCGAGAGCGGGACAGCCACTCTGCACTGCGAGCTGACCAAGGCCGTCGACTCCGTCGAGTGGATGAAGAACCAGAAGGGGCTGAAGCCCAGCGACAAGTACAGAATGAGGCTAGAAGGACGTTTTGCCGAGCTCACCATCCAAGACCTGGAGTTGGCGGACGCAGGAAACTACACCTGTGTGTGCGGAGACCAGAGGACCACTGCAGCTTTGAAAGTGAACGGTAATAAAATTTTACACCTGTACTACACTCAATGGGCAAGCCTAACCAACTCGAAGCGCTGATGCTCCATGTCTAGGTGTATCAATTACCGGGGTTTTTTTCCTGCCCCGCCCCTGCAATTCTCCCACCTTTTCATATATACATCAATGCATTTTAGGCTTGCCAATCCCCAGGTCCCAGCGGGGGTTCTTCCCCTTTCCCAGGCTCCTTCCCGCCCCCAGTCAGCTGGCCAATGGGGGGAAGCCCCGCCCCCAAAGCCACCATGTGATTCCCCCCCCCCCTCCAGAGGCTCCAGTCTCCGATTGGAAAGGCTTCCTCTTGGGATGGGGTGTCTGTGTTACTTGGAAGAAGTTGGCTGCAACTCGTGAGTAGAGAGGCCAATCCCTCCCTTCAGAGTCGCCAGAAAGGGGGGGAAACGTCTGCTGAGCACTTCATTATTCCCTATGTGGAGATCGATTCTCATAGGGTATAATGGGGAATTGATCTGGAGGTTTCGGGGGCTCTGGGGGAGCTGTTTTTTTGGGGTAGAGGCACCAAATTTTCAGTATAGTATCTAGTGACTCTCCCCAAAGTGTCTCCCAAGTTTCAAAATGATTGGACCAGGGGGTCCCATTCTATGAGCCCCAAAAGAAGGTGCCCCTATCCTTCATGATTTCTTATGGAAGGAAGACATTTAAAAAGGTGTGCTGTCCCTTTAAACGTGATGGGCAGAACTCCTTTGGAGTTCAATTATGCTTGTCACACCCTTGTTCCTGGCTCCGCCCCCAATGTCTCCTGGCCCCACCCCCAAACTCTCCTGGCTCCACCCCCAAATTCCCCAGATATTTCTTGAATTGGACTTGGCAACCCTAATGCATTTACATTTCCCTCCAAAATATCCTCATATTTCTGCTTTGTAGTTATTGGGATATTTGGTTAATGTAACAAAGTTTGCCCGGTCATAGAAGCGTGCTACTGAGCGCAGTAAATAAATCTCCCAAGAAGTATATTGTAAAACAAGGTCAACTGACCTTTCTTTGAATTCACATTCAGGATGCAGTAGAAAGAAGAAAAAGAAGTGCCTTTTAAAGACTAGTTTGCCTGTCGCAAATGGCCAGCATCGTGTGTGTGGGAGTATGAGGGCGTTGTCTCTACGGGATTGACCTGCAAAGACCTGTGTCTCCAGGGAAGGCCATGTGTATAGTTTGAGAGTACAAAGGGGAGAGAGGGGGAAGGAGGGAGAGAGGGAGTGAGGGAGAGAGAGGGGGGGGGAAGGAGAGGGAGGGGGGTTAGAGGGCAGCTCCCAGGTTAGGAGAGGCTTCAGTTCAAGGAGATAACACCTATAGATGCTTAAGAGTGATGTAGCACATGCCCCAGTTTGAGGCATGCTGAGTCGCACATTCCAACAGTATTATGCGTAACGCTCTTTCTCCTGCCTAGTGCAATCATTGCTCTTTGCTTTAGGGACGACTGATGCACTTCTAACATTTATTTTAGTGTTTTCGTTCCCAGAACCATGACGCCATGCGCGTATTCCCAGTAGCGTATAATTTGCCTGTGTGACAATCCATCTGCACCCCTCTCCAGATCTGATGGGGATATTTTTTTAACCCTTTCGTTGTTCATATTGCATTCCTCAGCCTTGCCTGTTTTTTTCCAAGAAGAGCTCAAAAACGCAGAGCTGACGGAGGGCGAGACGGCCACGTTGCATTGCAGGCTGAGCAAAGCTGGCCATGTGGAGTGGCAGAAAGGGCAGAGGGCTATCAAGCCGGGTGACAAATACCAAATAAGGCAGGAAGGGCCGTGCGCTGAACTGGTGATCCGGGACTTGGAGGGGGCAGATTCGGGAGACTACGTTTGTACTTGCGGCGGACAGAAGACCACGGCGACCCTGACAGTGAATGGTAAAAAGAAAAAAAGAAAGATGGAAACAGTGTGTGGTGTGACCCAAACTTAACAACCGTAAAAACATTGGAAGGTTTTCCGTGATCTTTACGATATTTTAATTTTATGTTCTGCATAACAAGTTACGGAACTATCTCTCATTCCTACAGTTGTCTTTCAGTTTCCCTTCTGTAATTAAATACAGTGCCTGCTTCGGTGGGGAGGGCGGGATACAAATTAAATATTATTATTATTATTATTATTATTATTATTATTATTATTATTATTATTATTACAGTGCCACACTTCCTGATAGCACATATCCCTGATTTTCCTTTTATTAATTTAGGCAAGCAGCATAACAGAATACGCCTTTGATGAAAGTTTTTCATAGTTCCTTGACAAACTTAACAGCCGTAAAAATAAGGGAAGATTTTCCGTGATCTTTACGATCTTTTAATTCTATTTTCTGCATAACAAGTTACGGAACGATCTCTCATCACTTATCCAGGGCCTAAAATCCTTATTTAGTTATGTTGACCAGAGCTGGTTGTACGCAGAGAACGGGAGGGAGACTGTTTTAGGAATGGAGTCCACACAAGGTTGGTTGCATTAGGAAAAGAAATGGGGGTTCTTTATTGTTAAAGAAACATGTTAGGGTTTCCAGATCCCGCAGTGTGTGTGTGGTGGTGGTGGTTGGGGGGGTTCCCCACCGGTAGGCCTTACCTCTCCGCTACCCAGGACTTTTTTTGAGTAGGAACGCACAGGAACACAGTTCAGGCTGGCTTGGTGCTTAGGGGTGTGGCCTAATATGCAAATGAGTTCCTGCTGGGTTTTCCCTACAAAAAGCCCTGAGTGGAACAATGGCGGCATTGGAGGTGTGGCCGAATATGCAAATGAGTTCCTGCTGGACTTTCTCTACAAAAAAAGCCCTGTGCGAAACAGTGGTGACACCAGGGGTGTGTGGCTTAATATGCAAGTGAGTTCCTGCTGGGCTTTTTCTACAAAAAAGAGTCCTGCTGCTACCAATCAGCTGGTTAGTAGGGGGACTTACCCCACCCATGGGAGGAAAACCTGACTTTTCAGCAATATGCCCTCATGGCTTCAGTGTGACCTGGAAGTGATATAACAGGGGTGGCCACGGTAGCTCTCCAGATTTTTTTTGCCTACAACTCCCATCAGCCCCAGCCAGCATGGCCAATGGCTGGGGCTGATGGGAGTTGTAGGCAAAAAAAACATCTGGAGAGCTACCGTTGGCCACCCCTGTGATATAAGAAAGGAGCAGTTTGTGGTTCTGTCTGTCTCCATTTTGATGCACCGCTGTCCCCTATTGCATTCATTCTGCAGCCCTGCCTACCCTTTTCACCAAGCCCCTGAAGGACGAAGAGGCTACGGAGGGCAAAAGCGCCACTCTGCGCTGTGAGCTGAACAAAACCTCTGCTGCTGTTGAGTGGAAGAAAGGACACAAGACTCTTAAGCAGGGCAACAAATACAAAATGCGGCGTGAAGGCGCAGTTGCTGAGCTGGTCATCCAAGCCCTGGAAGTTTCAGATTCTGGAAGCTACAGCTGTGTGTCTGGAGAACAGCAGACCATGGCATCTTTGGAAGTCAAGGGTAAACAAAAATCCTTTGCCAGTTTTCCTCAGCTGCTCTGGGTAGATTTCCGTGCTTTTCTTATGGATCTGCTTGCTCCCTTGGTCATCATGGCGTGGATCTAATGCTCTACAGATTAACTGTTAGTACAGAAGAACCTTTTCCCCTACAGAATAGGTTTCTTCATTTTCACTGAACACCTAAGACTTTGATCCTTTGGGACTTTGAGGTTCTGAAATTTATGTCAGCTGGAATTATTATTCTCTCTGCAGTTGTTGTTCTCTTTCATTTTCATGTTAAAACTTCCTTCTCTTTGAGAGCCGGTTTGGTGTTGTGGTTAAGTGCCTGGAGAACCAAGGTTTGACTCCCCACTCCTCCACATGCACCTGCTGGTGTGACCTTGAGTCAGTCACAAGTTCTCTCAAGGCTGTTCTGCTCAAGAGCAGTTCTGGGAGAGCCCTCTCAGCCCCACCTCAGGGTGGGGTGTCTGTTATGTGGAGGGGAAGGGAAAGGAGATTTGTAAGCCGCTCTGAGACTCTTTTGCATAGCAAAGTGCGGGGCATAAATCTACTCTCTTCCTCTTCTAAGGATGATCAACCAGGAATATTAGAAATCCCTTAAAAAAAAAAAAAAAGAAAATAAAAAAAAAATAAAAAAAAAAAAAAAAAAAAATAGAAAAAAATGAGGGCAAACGTCTCTACTACCAGCCAGTCTAAATCCATATATTTAAAAAAAACAATTTAAAGGAGGAAAAGTGATTATTGAATAGACGTATCCTGCTATTACAGTAAGTTATTCCATGAACAGTAA
This sequence comes from Heteronotia binoei, assembly GCF_032191835.1. NCBI lineage: Eukaryota > Metazoa > Chordata > Lepidosauria > Squamata > Gekkonidae > Heteronotia > Heteronotia binoei. Next base: position 7,706,527 of record NC_083232.1, read on the forward strand.
GCTCAGGAGATTCTCTGAAGCCGTAATGGATGGAAAGGTGTCTTTAGTAGACTGGAGATAGATCAAGATGGGTAGCCATGTTAGTCAGTCTGTAGCAGTAGAAAAGACCAAGAGTGCAGGATAACTTCATGACAGGGGATGAGCTTTTGTAAAGCTCATACCCTTTGGTATCTGAAGAAGTGAGCAGTGATTCTCCAAAGCTCATACCCTGCCACACATTTTTTGTCAGTCTTTAAACTGCTACTGGACTCTTGGTCTTTAGTAGGTTGTGTCATCTTGACTTTCTATTCGTGCAAAGCTGCACTTCTGGTCTAAATTCATTTTCAAAAAGTTTTATTAGTTTCAGAAGAAGGAAAAGATAAGGGTAGGGGACTGGGGAGTAGAAAACACCATACATTCCGTTATTATTTTACCTATAAATTCTTTCAAAACTTATAATTCTACATTAACTTCTTATCATGTCTTGTCCTCTCCTATTTTATCTCAACTACATCGACTCCATTTCACTTTTTATAATTTTGCAATACATTTTTTGTTGCAATGGCACCTGGGGTTTTTGGCCACTGTGTGACACAGGGTGTTGGACTGGATGGGCCACTGGCCTGATCCAACAGGGCTTCTCTTATGTTCTTCTGTGACACAGAGTGTTGGACTGGATGGGCCATTGGCCTGATCCAACATGGCTTCTCTTATGTTCTTATGTTCTAATTTAGCAATTCCAATAGAAATAAATTTTATACTATAAAATACAGGGGAAAAAGAAAAACATAAGTTCACATCAGAGGATCTTAAAAATCTTGGTCTAAATTCCACATCGCTTCTCTCCATCCTTACTATTCCTTCCAGGGGAAAGGCTGTCTAGGGAGTTTTGGGGAACAAACATTCCCCAAGTAAGTCTTTTGCAGGTCACTGACTGGTGGGGAATCCAGGGTTTGCAGGAAGGGCTTTGAGCGGGCAAGGGTTTAAATTAAATCAAAAGAGTTTCCGGATCAACATTCGGAAGACCATCCTGACCGTTAGAGCGGTTCCTCAGTGGAACAGGCTTCCTCCTCGGGAGGTGGTGGGTTCTCCTTCCTTGGAGGTTTTTCAACAGAGGCTAGATGGCCATCTGACAGAAATGAAGATCCTGTGAATTTAGGGGGAGGTGTTTGTGAGTTTCCTGCATTGTGCAGAGGGTTGGACTAGATGACCCTAGAGGTCCCTTCCAACTCTATGATTCTATAAGGAAAGCACAGAGTGGTAAAGCTGCAGTACTGCAGTCCGAGCTCTATGCTCATGACCTGAGTTTGATCCCTGGCAGAAGCTGGGTTTTCAGGTAGCCGGCTCCAGGTTAACTCAGCCTTCCATCCTTCCGAGGTTGGTCAAATGAGTCCCCAGCTTGCTGGGGGGAAAGTGTAGCTGACTGGGGAAGGCAATGGCAAACCATCCCGTTAAAAAGTCTGCCATGAAAACGTGAAAGCAACGTCACCCCAGAGTTGGAAACGACTGGTGCTTGCACAGGGGACTACCATGACCTTTAAGAGCCCCGTGGCACAGAGTGATAAAGCTGCAGTACTGCAGTCTGAACTCTCTGCTCATGACCTGATTCCAGCATAAGCTAGATTCAGGTAGCTGGCCCAAGGTTAACTCAGCCTTCCATCCTTCGAAGGTTGGTAAAATGAGTCCCCACCTTGCTGGGGAGAAAGTGTAGATGACCGGGGAAGGCAATGGCAAACTTCCCCGTAAAAAGTCTGCCATGAAAACGTCATGATGCGACGTCACCCCAGAGTCGGAAACGACTGGTGCTTGCACGGGGGACCTTTCCTTTACCTTAAGAGCCCCGTGGCGCAGAGTGGTAAAGCTGCAGTACTGCAGTCGGAGCCCTCTGCTCACAACCTAGCACGGGGGAATACCTTTACCTTTATAAGGAATTCGCGTTCCTTTCTCTCCACTGCTTACTCCTGCGCTCTCTCCTTGTTGCCGTCTTCTCAGCCCTGCCGGTGCTTTTCAAAGAAGGCCTGAAGAACAGGGAGGCCGTCGAAGGCACCACTGCCACCCTGCGTTGCGAAATGACCAAAGCCGGGGCTGAAGTGAAGTGGAGAAAGGGGGCTCAGACCCTCAAGTCGAGCGACAAGTACCGAATGAAGCAGGAAGGAGCTGAAGCTGAGCTTCTGATCCGTGATCTCCAGGCAGAGGACACGGGAGATTATACCTGCGTTTGTGGAGACCAGAAGACAACAGCTGTCTTGACCGTCCACGGTAACCCAGTGCTCCCCTTCGCAATAGTGATGTTTCGGGATATGTCTTCAGTGTGCGAATTCCCGTCTTTCTGTTACTTTGGTTTATTGTTTTCCCAACTTGGTTCCTTTAGCTCTGTCTGTTTCCTTTCTGGTTGGTTGTTGATGGTCGTGTTTTGATGTGTTTGTGTCTGGTGTCAGGGAGCATCTCCCAAATTGGTCCTCGGTGTTTTGAACTGCATGCATCCCAGCTGTAAACATCTGGATGCATGTTACTGATCTGCAACAACGCATCAACAGCAATGCCATGCTGGGGAAACGCAGCGGCTGCGACTGGATGGCATTTCCTAGCAGCAAAGCCACTTACTACAATATAGTTGTTGTGTTTTTAATTTCAGCCATGCAGTCTTGAAAGCTGCTCTTCTAGGTGAGCCTCTTGGCAGCATCCGGCTTCCCTTCTTTTCATATGCTTGACTGTTGATGAACATATGAAGCTGCCTTATACCGAATCAGACCCTCGGTCCATCAAAGTCAGTATTATCTACTCAGACTGGCAGCGGCTCTCCAGGGTCTCAAGCAGAGGTTTTTCACACCTACTTCCCTGGACCCTTTTTAGTTGGAGATGCCGGGGGTTGAACCTGGGATCTTCTGCTTACCAAACAGATGCTCTACCACTGAGCTACCATCCTTCTCTTAAAGTTGCCTTCCTTCCTGCCTTCCTTCCTTCCTTCCTTCCTTCCTTCCTTCCTTCCTTCCTTCCTTCCTTCCTTCCTTCCTTCCTTCCTTCCTTCCTTCCTTCCTTCCTTCCTTCCTCCCTCCCTCCCTCCCTCCCTCCCTCCCTCCCTCCCCCCCTCCCCCCCTCCCTCCCTCCCTTCCTTCCTTCCTTCCTTCCTTCCTTCCTTCCTTCCTTCCTTCCTTCCTTCCTTCCTTCCTATGAACATAGGAAGCTGCCTTATACTGAATCAGGCCCTCAGTCCATCAAAGTCAGTATTGTCTACTCAGACTGGCAGCAGCTCTCCAGGGTCTTGCTGAGGTTTTTCACACCTACTTGCCTGGACCCTTTTTAGTTGGAGATGCTGGGGATTGAACCTGGGACCTTCTGCTTGCCAAGCAGATGCTCTACCACTGAGCTACCATCCCTCCCTTAAAGTTACCTTCATTCCTTGTGAACATATGGACATATGAAGCTGCCTTATACGGAATCAGACTCTCAGTCCAAAAAAGTCAGTCTTGTCTACTCAGACTTGTAGCAGCTCTCCAGGGTCTCAAGCTGAGGTTTTTCACGCCTACTTGCCTGGACCTTTTTTAGTTGGAGATGCCGGGGATTGAACCTGGGACCTTCTTTGACTGGCAATGGCTTTCCAAGGTCTCAGGTCGTGCCCTTTCACATCACTTGCTATCAGATCTTTTAAGCCGCAGATGCCAGGGATTGGCCTTGGGTCATTGCACGTGCAAAACAGATACTCCACAACTGAGTCCAAGCCCCTTCTTCAAACAGGATTCTTGTAACAATATCATCAAGCCAGATCTTGAACTGAGCTGCCAAGAACTGATCTTTCAATCTAGTCTCCATGTTTGGGGCTTTTTAACCTGACTGATAAAAGGAAGTTCTTCTTCACCCAAAGTGTGATTAGCATGTGAAATTCACTGCCGCAGGAGGTGGTGGCAGCTACAACATAGCCAGCTGTAAGAGGGGATTGGATAAAAATATGGAGCAGAGGTCCATCAGTGGCTATTAGCCACAGTATGGATATATATGTGTGTGTGTGTGTGTGTGTGTGTGTATACACACACACACCTATATTGGCCACTGTGTGACACAGTGTTGGACTAGATGGGCCATTGGCCTGATCCAACATGGCTTTTCTTATGTTCTTCTGTGACAGAGTGGTGGACTGGATGGGCCATTGGCCTGATCCAACATGGCTTCTCTTATGTTTTTCTGTGACACAGAGTGGTGGACTGGATGGGCCATTGGCCTGATCCAACATGGCTTCTCTTCTGTTCTTATGTGACACAGAGTGTTGGACTGGATGGGCCATTGGCCTGATCCAACATGGCTTCTCTTCTGTTCTTATGTGACACAGAGTGTTGGACTGGATGGGCCATTGGCCTGATCCAACTTGGCTTCTCTTCTGTTCTTATGTGACACAGTGTGTTGGACTGGATGGGCCATTGGACTGATCCGACATGGTTTCTCTTATGTTCTTATGTGACACAGAGTGGTGGACTGGATGGGCCATTGGCCTGATCCAACATGGCTTCTCTTATATTCTTATGTGACACAGAGTGTTGGACTGGATGGGCCATTGGCCTGATCCAACATGGCCTCTCTTATGTTCTTATGTGACACAGAATGCTGGACTGAATGGGCCATTGGCCTGATCCAACATGGCTTCTCTCATGTTCATTTCCAGAGGAGAGACTGTCAAACCCCTTCTGCTCATCTCTTGCCTTGAAAACTTCATGAGCTGGAACTTCGTGAGGTTGCCATGAGTCAGTTGTGACTCAAAGGCACACATTGTTTACGGACAGAAGATCATAGGAACCTAAGCTTCACAAATGTAGTCTGTGTTGGGAAAACTTTCATTCCAGTGATTCAGTTGCCAACTCGCCCTTTAATAATATAGAAGACAAATTCTTGGCGAATTGTTCAAGGAACGTCTTGTTTGGCATGCAGAAAAGTTCATTTTCAGGAAAAGCAATTATTTCAAATGACAGCTATTGTAGAGATTTTATTTATATGAGTCTCGCAGGTTAATTTTATGATCTGGCTGTTTTCACCTGCCCTTTTATGTGACTATTTCAAGGGTCTTTTGTTTCCCTGAACACTTGTTGGGGTAGCAAGCTCCACTTCCTCTTTCCAATGGGAACAGCCATTCCTTTACAGAGCATGTGTCAAGCATCGATATTTCGCAATGATCTATGCTTTTGTTCTTTAATCAAAGACTTGTTTTATTGAAAACTCCATGACTTGCTCTATTTTTTTTTAATTTTTAAAACCATGCCTGTTTCATTTATTCCTTTTAGCCTGTACCTCTTAATGCACTACCAATCTGTTTGTCCACGTAGTGTTTAGGTTTCTATTTTGTTTCTTTGTGTATTGCGTGCTTGAAAACCCTGGCCTTTTTAAATCTCGTTACGCCATTGTTCTCTTTTTGTGTTTGCGGTTTCAAGTTTATTTTCGGTCTAAAGTATCAAGGCTGTATAGAAATTTAAAATGCAAACATTTTAAATTTTGGAACGTTTGAAATTTTGTTTTCCCCTCCCCCCCCTTTGGGGCGTTACAGAGCTTTTTCAAAAATGTACAAAGTGCTTAATGTGTAGTTCTGTTTTTTGGGGAAAAGGTGTCGAAGGGTGCATTCCACCAAGCGCCGCGTGCTCCAAAGCCTCCGTTGATTTGAATGGGACGTCCGCAGCAGCGACTCTTGGTGGGGTGGTCTCAGGGTCTGGATTGGAAGGGCCGTGACGCTTTGTCTCTGTCGTTATTACATCCTTCAGCTTTGCCCGCACGTTTCCAGGAGGAGCTCAAAAGCAAAGAAGCAACGGAAGGTGAATTGGCCAACCTACGTTGCGAACTCACTAAAGCTGCCCCGGTGGAGTGGATGAAAGATGGAAAGCTGCTCAGACCCAGTGACAAATACACAATGAAACAAAAAGGTGCTGTCACCGAACTGATGGTGCACGATGTCACTGAGCAGGATGCCGGAGAATATACTTGTGCATGTGGAGATCAGAAAACTTCTGCGCCTCTAACTGTGCATGGTAAATATTACATACATACATGTGCAGAAGATGTTTGCATTGTGCCCTATTTACTACATAAAGTAACAAAAGGAGGGAGCACAGTCAAGATATCTCAGATACAACAAACCCAAACGTTGTGTTCAATGATGCTACAAATATATATATAATGTACAAAGAAATATATTCAACAAATACCAACACAATCCTTTTTGTACACATTCTGTATGCAATAAAGTCCTTCCAGCCAATCAGTCTCTTGACTCAAGCAATCTTTTAACGTTGTTCACTGTTGGAAAGGAGCCTCAAAATATAATTCCAGGCTACTTGAGGCTACTTGCCTAGAATTATATTTTTGAGGTTACTTTCCAAGAATATATATCCAACTGAAGACAACAGCGAATGACATTAAGAGACTGCTTGAGTTAAGAGACTGATTGGTTGGAAGGACTTTATTGCATACAGAATGTGTACAAAAAGCATTGTGTTGGTATTTGTTGAATATATTTCTTTGTACATTATATATATATATTTTGTAGTGTCATTGAACACAGTGTTTGGTTTGTTGTGTTTGAGATATTTACTACTTAAAGCATAAAGATATAACCATACAGTCCACCATTCCAGTGTGGATTCCTGCTCGTAATGATGCCATACTTCTTTCAGTTTGGTGTAGTAGTTAAGTGTGTGGACTCTTATCTGAGAGAACCGGGTTTGATTCCCCACTCCTCCACTTGCACCTGCTGGAATGGCCTTGGGTCAGCCAGAGCTCTGGCAGAGGTTGTCCTTGAAAGGGCAGCTGCTGTGAGAGCCCTCTCCAGCCCCACCCACCTCACAGGGTGTCTGTTGTGTGGGAGGAAGGTAAAAGAGATTGTGAGCCACTCTGAGACTCTTTGGAGTGGAGGGTGGGATATAAATCCAATATCTTCTTCTTCTTCTTTCTTGGGTCCCACTAATGATTCCCCATTCCTCCACTTGCAGCTGCTGGAATGGCCTTGGGTCAGCCATAGCTCTAATAGAGAGCCAGTTGGGTGTAGTGGTTAAGTGTGCGGACTCTTATCTGGGAGAACCGGGTTTGATTCCCCACTCCTCTCCTTGCACCTGCTGGAATGGCCTTGGGTCAGCCATAGCTCTGGCAGAGGTTGTCCTTGAAAGGGCAGCTGCTGTGAGAGCCCTCTCCAGCCCCACCCACCTCACAGGGTGTCTGTTGTGTGGGAGGAAGGTAAAGGATATTGTGAGCCGCTCTGAGACTCTTCTGAGTGGAGGGTGGGATATAAATCCAATTTCTTCTTCTTTCTTGGGTCCCACTAATTTCCGCATTCCTCCACTTGAAGCTGCTGGAATGGCCTTGGGTCAGCCATAGCTCTCGCAGGAGTTGTCCTTGAAAGGGCAGCTGATGTGAGAGCCCTCTCGGCCTCACCCACATCACAGGGTGTCTGTCGTGGCGGGGAGAAGATATAGGAGATTGTAAGCCGCTCCGAGGCTCTGATTCAGGCAGAAGGGCCGGGGTATCAATCTGCAATTCTTCTTCTTCTTCTGTTCACTGAGCTGAGCTATGGAGCCGGGTGGTATGCCATCTTTTGAACTCAAAGACTTCCATTGGCTGTAGTTTGCTGCAATGGAGTGGGGCGGGTGACTTTGTGTGAGGCCTGCTGTGTTGGGGGTTGAGGTGGGGGTGGAGAGGAAGCGTCGAAGCTGCTGGTACCCAGTTCCGCCACCTCCGTCCCTAATCCAGCTACACAGCAAGCAGGTGAGGATAGTTCTCCTGGCAGACTTCTTGCCGTTCCTGATGTGATGCCGTCAAATACATAGTCCTGGTAGGTCCAGCGGGAGCATACAATCTAACTTTCTTGCATCGTTGCCAAGTGACTGATAGTTCTTCCACAGAGGCAAATTAAGAAATGTACACCAGGCTCCACCAGGGCTGCCAAGCCTCAAGGCTGAAATCCCAAAAACAAACTTATTGTGTCAAAATACAAATTGACAACAGAGTTGGCTTATGAAGAAGCTATAAAGGCAGCGGAACGCAATTCCAACCGGTGGTTGCGAGAAGGAAAGAATTTCTCCTTTGAAGCCGACGCTATGGAAGGGCTCCGTTTGAAACTTGACACCTGAGTCGTAGCACTCCTTACAGACTTTATGAAGACTGGTTTTCGGGGTCATCCTTTGATATTGTTTCTATGGGACGTTGTTCTTTGTTCTGTAATGTCTGAATGTTGGTATTAAGTCCGGATGTTTTCCATAATATAATGCATTAATTTTTTGAAAGCTGTCAATTTGTATTTTGACACAATAGGTTTGTTTTTTTTGGATTTTTTGCTTATATTGTGTTGCCATTGGTCAATAAGCCCCAAGGCTGGGCGGGGGCTCTCCTGCCCTGGCGGTTCCCAACCCGCCAGCCCACATTGAGCCGGTTGGGGGAACCTCCTCTGATGTCACTGGCACGATGATATCACCCGCTAGTGACGTCATCGAGCGGCGATGTTGCGCATGGCCGCTCTAGGTGTTTCCGGGAAAACTCTATGGTTTCCCCGAACGCTCCAGCAGTTTGGGAGGGCAGAACTCTATGGTACCTATTTTTTTCCCCCTACAAAAAAGCCTTGTGTGAAACAATAACGACACCAGGAGCTGTGGCTTAGGTTTCCCAACCCTCCCACCCTGGCGGGGGACCCCAGGATTTACAGCCTCTTCCCCCGCTCTCCAAAAAAACGGAAGCGGGGGGAGGGGGGAAACGGCGCCAAGGAGCGTGGCGAGCCGCCCCATCTTGGAGGAGCAGCTAAGGTGAACCGGAGAAGAGGCGGCAGCAGCGCAGAGGCATCGCCCACTCCGCCTCTCAGGTAAAATCAGAGAAGGGGAGGGCGGAGGCAGGCCAGGAGCGTGGCGAGCCATGAATCTGGGTCCTTCTAGGACCCGGACTCGTGGCTCGTCACGCTCCTGTCCTGCCTCCACCCTCCTCTGATTTCATCTCAGAGGTGGAGCGGGCGACGCCGCTGTGCTGCCGCCTCTTCTCCGCTTCACCGTAGCTGCTCCGAGATGGGCTCAGCGTGAGCCCATCTTGGAGGAGAAGTTACGGTGAAGCGGAGAAGAGGTGGCAGCAGCGCAGCGGCGTCACCCGCTCTGCTCTGCCTCTGAGGTGAAATCAGAGAAGGGGAGGGTGGAGGGAAGGAAGACACTTAAAAAGGTGTGCCGTCCCTTGAAATGCGATGGCCAAAACTCCCGTTGGGGTTCAGTGATGCTTGTCACACCCTTGCTCCTAGCTCCACCCCAGTGTCTCCTGGCTCCACCCCCAAAGTCTCCTGGCTCCACCCCAAAGTCCCCAGAGATTTCTTGAATTGGACTTGGCAAACCTACTGCGGCTTAATGTGCGGATGAGTTCCCGCTGGGCTTTTTCTACAACGAAAAAGCCCTGCTTTTCACTGTGACAAACTTTTGACTCCCACTCTGCTTTTTGCCACCTTCAGCCCTCCCTCCGCGTTTCAAAAAAGAGCTGAAGAACGTGGAGGCTGTGGAAGATGCCGCAGCAACCCTGCGATGTGAGCTGACCAAGACAGCCGCTCAGGTGGAGTGGAGGAAAGGCAGTAAGGTTCTCAGGCCAAGCGACAAATACAAAATGAAGCTGGAAGGTACCGTCGCCGAGCTAGTCGTTCAAAGCTTGGGAATCGCTGATGCCGGAGATTACAGCTGCACTCTTGGCGAATGGAAGACCACGGCCTCCTTGACAGTGAAGGGTACATTTAAAGGACCTCTTTTCTGTTTTTCATTGGCAGCTATCAGGCAAGCAGGTTTGGAAGAGGCTTTGAAGGGCCTTGTAGACGGAGCACAGTCTCTGCTCTTTCGGGTCTCGACGGGAAGAACCCAAACATTTAGAAATCAGAGGAACAAAAGTTTTGTTTCTCCCAAGATCCCAGGAGGTGCTGGTGAAAGCGCAGTCAAGTTATAGCCAACTTATGGGTGCCGAACGCATTTGGTATGGGGTCTGGATCTGACATAAATGAGACCTTTGCAGGCCAGACCGTGCGGCATAAAATGGAATGCCAGGTAGAGGAGATGTCGACTTTATAAAGGACACAAACACAAAGATTTTTTTAAAAAACCAAAAATAAAACATACTTAAGGCCCCGTGGTGCAGAGTGGTAAAGCTGCAGTGCTGCGGTCTGAACTCTCTGCTCACGACCTGAGTTCGATCCCGGCGGAAGCTGGTTTCAGGTAGCCGGCTCAAGGTTGACTCAGCCTTCCATCCTTCCAAGGTCGGTCAAATGAGTACCCGGCTTGCTGGGGGGAAAGTGTAAAAGACTGGGGGAAGGCAATGGCAAAACCACCTCGTAAAAAGTCTGCCGTGAAAACGTTGTGAAAGCAACGTCACCCCAGAGTCGGAAACGACTGGAGCTTGCGCAGGGGACCTTTTCTTTACAGCGGCCTCGTGGCGCAGAGTGGTAAAGCAGCAGTACTGCAGTACTGTGATCTGAACTCTCTGCTCACGACCTGAGTTCGATCCCGGCGAAAGCTGGTTCAGGTAGCCGGCCCAAGGTTGGCTCAGACTTCCATCCTTTTGAGGTCGGTTAAATGAGTACCCAGCTTGCTGGGAGGGAAGTGGAGATGACTGGGGAAGGCAATGGCAAACCACCCCGTAAAAAGCCTGTCGTTAAAATGTTGTGAAAGCAATGTCACCCCAGAGTCAGAAACGACTGGTGCTTTCACAGGGAACCTTTCCTTTACCTTAAGAGCCCCGTGGCGCAGAGTGGTAGAGCTGCAGTACTGCAGTCGGAGCCCTCTGCTCACGACCTGAGTTCGATCCCGGCAGAAGCTGGGTTCAGGTAGCCGGCCTGAGGTTGGCTCAGCCTTCCATCCTTCCGAGGTCGGTCAAATGAGTACCCAGCTTGCTGGGGGGAAACTGTAAAAGACTGGGGAAGGCAATGGCATACCACACCGTAAAAAGCCTGCTGTTAAAATGTTGTGAAAGCAACGTAATAATAATAATAATAATTTTTTATTTATACCCCGCCCTCCCTGCTGAAGCAGGCTCAGGGCGTCTTACAGTACATGGTGGGTCACACCATAATGTAACAATAAATATAACATAACCATTAAAATACATTTCTTAAACCAGCGATTAGATGAAAATTTAAAATTTAAATTACAGTATACATTAATGGTGCTACATTCTTAATATACATGTAAACATAGCTTATTGATGCGATGGTTCCATCTTAATATGCCAGCTGGAAAAGGACGGTTTTGCAAGCCCTACGGAACTGACTCTCACCCCGAGAGTCAGAAACGACTGGTGCTTGCACAGGGGACTACCTTAACCTTTAAAGTATTAGTACTCTTGTAATATTGTGGTCAATATCAAAGCAAGCTCTTCCTCCCCCCCCCTTTCCTCCCCAAAGAGGAGAGCCTCAGCCAATGGAGAAAACAGAGGCTTTGCTCTGTAGCTCCTGTGTGATTGAGAAATCCTGGTAAAGCAAGCTGTGACACAGAAGGAAGCGACAGAGAGGGAGAAGGAAGAAGACTTGCTCACAGGCCTGAGAGGAGCCCTCCCGGGGCCTGATCCAGCTCACAGGACGCTCATTTGGCACCCCCGCTGTAGGGTTTTCAAGGCAAACAAAGGTGGTTAAACCTTGCCTGCCTTTGTGTAGAGACAGTCTTCCATCCAATGAGGACTGACCCTGCTTAGCTTTCAAGTTCTGAGCAGATTGAGCTAGCCTGGACCACCCAAATCAGGGTTCTGGTAGCATAAATAGTACATGTGATAGCTTTGGCAACATATCGCTCTACAAAACGGATGTTCTGCCATGTTGTCATCACCACAATGCTCTTGTTCCATTGGCAATCTTCTGGGTATGTCTCCTCTATAGTTTGGTGTGGTGGTCTCCTCTATAGAGCCAGTTTGGTGTAGTGGCTAAGTGTGAGGACTGTTATTTGGGAGAACCAGGTTTGATTCCCCACTCCTCCACTTGCAGCTGCTGGAATGGCCTTGGGTTAGCCACAGTGGTTAAGTGTGTGGACTCTGATCTGGGAGAACCGGGTTTGAGTCCCCACTCCTCCGCTTGCACCTGCTGGAATGGCCTTGGGTTAGCCATAGTAGTTAAGTGTGTGGACTCTGATCTGGGAGAACCGGGTTTGATTCCCCACTCCTCCGCTTGCACCTGCTGGAATGGCCTTGGGTTAGCCACAGTGGTTAAGTGTGTGGACTCTGATCTGGGAGAACCAGGTTTGATTCCCCACTCCTCCACTTGCAGCTGCTGGAATGGCCTTGGGTTAGCCATTGCCCCCCCAGTCGGAATGAAGAGGCAGACACAGGAATTGGGTTTAAAACCGGGCCGCTTTATTAAACACATAAAACTGTAACTGGCAGGGGGTGAAACCTGAACCAGACAAGCCCTGGGGTCAACACCTGGACCCCGCCTTGTCCAAAGGGCGAGCCACCCTGCCCCCAGCACAAGCCCGCCGTATTCGGGTTGTAGCTGAGCGGCCAGGCCTCCAGCCATCACCCTCTGGGCTGGCATCGATCCCCATGGAAGGATCCAACCAGGTGAGGCTCCGAGTGATCTGCATCACCGCACTGAGCCGTGTAGCCCATCTACGGTTCCTGCAGACCACCGCACCAACGGTGCTAGGCCATAGGTGCTCCCCTGGAAAACCCTGTGGCCAAACCTCCTCCAGCCTGCGACCTTAACCCTTACCATTACCAAACTAAACTAACCGGCAGTACAAGGTAGGCAAAAAACACCCCCACAATGGCCAATTGTGTGGAGATGAAAAAATTCCTACCTGGCCCCTAATAAGGCGACCAGCATACGCCTGTACTACCGAAAGGGACGGGTGGGCGGGCAGAGAGCCAAAAGAAACTGCGTGCGGGGAGAGCGGGGGCCGGGGCTTAAATAGCCCCGGCTCCGCGCCCGCAGCAAACCCCGTATGTGGGGTGATATTGCCCCTCCCTCCTTCCGGGGCGGCAAAGGCGGCCCCCAGCCTGAGCGCCGGCAAGCCGGCTTGGCTGGGAGGGGCCGGACATTGCCCCCCCAGTCGGAATGAAGAGGCAGACACAGGAATTGGGTTTAAAACCGGGCCGCTTTATTAAACACATAAAACTGTAACTGGCAGGGGGTGAAACCTGAACCAGACAAGCCCTGGGGTCAACACCTGGACCCCGCCTTGTCCAAAGGGCGAGCCACCCTGCCCCCAGCACAAGCCCGCCGTATTCGGGTTGTAGCTGAGCGGCCAGGCCTCCAGCCATCACCCTCTGGGCTGGCATCGATCCCCATGGAAGGATCCAACCAGGTGAGGCTCCGAGTGATCTGCATCACCGCACTGAGCCGTGTAGCCCATCTACGGTTCCTGCAGACCACCGCACCAACGGTGCTAGGCCATAGGTGCTCCCCTGGAAAACCCTGTGGCCAAACCTCCTCCAGCCACCGCCAATGCCAAGCCTCTGCTTAGGCATTAGCGCCCCACTGGGTGGCCCAGAGCCAACCGAAACCCCCTGCCCTAACCACTAAAAGGCCCGGTCGCCCAACTCAAAACACCATCTGGCCGATACCGGTCAGCCTACTAGAACCGCAGGGGCGTAATCCCAGGCCCGAAGTAGCCCCACGCTGAGGCCAGGCTGGGCGCCCCCCCCAGACCGTCTGGAAATGGAAAACTGAAAACCGTGCTGTGCCCGCAGATGAGAACCGACGTCACTCACCACGAGCCTAGCATCTGAAAAACAAACAGCAGTCAGCATAAACAACAATACAACCAAAGAGCCCCCCTACCCACCAGCAGGTAACCAGAGGGCAATGTAAGTTCGGCCGGCCGCAGAGCGCTGCCTGCTCATGTGCCAGATGGCGGAGTGCCATCGGGCGGATGTGGGTAGGCCCCTTTTCCAGGTGGCTGCTGCCCGCCCCCGCTGCCCCCGGGGGTCCTACCTCCCGGTCTGGATGTAGATCTGCTACAGGCCGAAAGTGCGTGGGCCCCGCTGCAGAGCGGGCACTCATGCCGGAACTTACAAGGTTTCCTGGGGCACGCACCCTTGGATGCAAATTCCCAACATAACGGCCGGGAGTGGACTGACTGGCACGGAGTATCACTGGCCCCTGTAGGGCACTGCTGCTGCTGCAACCTCTGCACCAGATGGCCGCTGTCAGCCCTATCTCCAGCATTTGGTTTTGCCGGGGCCATCAATTGCAACCAGAGTTGCTGATTTATTTGGTCCCAGGGCATCCCAGGATTCACAGCGGCCCTCATGCGGAAGGCCTCGTCGTACTGCAGCCATGCTGCACCGACGAAGTCTGTATAGGCCCTATAAACAATATCTATGTATTGAAAAAGGGCCGCCGCACGTGCCGGCTGCGCTCTCGCAATGACTCCGGCATAAATGAGGAAACCGGGCAACCAGTTTGCCCAGGACTGATCTACCTTCCTGCGTTTTAGCTTTTCCTTCTCCTTGTCATCGAGCTCGTCCTTATTTTTCTTTTCGAGCTCTCTAAAAAGGAGGCTAAACACGTCCACATACTCCCCCCGGAGAATTTTCTCCCGCGTAGCGGCTGTCAGGTGATCGCCCAGAGGCAAGGAAGTATCACCGTAGGGGAGGATATGGAAAGGGATGTTCCCGTAAGGGTTGGGGGGGTAAAACCACCCACTGCCCTGGACCGCTGGCCATATCCCCTGAAATTGTCCAAGCTGCTGACCACCCCAAGGCAAAACCCCAGGAGAGGGCAGGGAGGCAGGGGTAGCAGGCGGCGCCACAGCGCCCACCTGCTGACCAACAGGGGAAAAAACTGAACTAGGCAGCGGGCTCGGTGTATGAAAACCACGAGCCCACGGCTGAACAAAGCTCGACTGCTCCCCCGCTCCAGACTGTCCGGCAACCCACACTGCTCCGCCCACCGGCGACGGGGGAGGAGGAAGTTGAATGGGGGCCCAAGGCCACCCCTGAACTGGCGGAAGGGGAGGCTTACCACCATCGCCCGGAAAAACACCAGCACCTCCAGGAGTCCTTGGCCCACCGCTGCCAGATGCGCCGCCACCCGATGGCACACCCGAAGGGCCTTCCTCCGGATCCTCCTCCTGACCAGGTTCCGCCGGTGCTTCAGGCTCGGACGGCCCACCCTGTAATGCAGATAACCGAGCAAGCAACTCCGATTCGAAGGTAAGCCGCGCCGACCGGCCGGTGGCACGGCGACGCCCCCCCCCCAAATGGGGGCGCCCCTGGCAACTCTGTCCTGTTCAATGGCATCCAGCTGGCTCATAATAGCCAGCCTAACCTGTTCACTTTGCCCCGTTTCGTGAACTGGAGTTCCCTGTTGGCCCCGCCCCCTAGGTGGGCGGGCGGGCTGCTTGCCCTTTGACTTGCCCTGCCCTTTTTTTGGTGCCATCCTGCTATCCACGAGCTGCAAGATGACAGGGGACGGTCCAAAGCTCCCTCTACTGCCCCTTCCACCAACGACTAGTATGAAGGTGGGACCGTGCAGCTGATGGCGTTGCCCAAATAAAAGGCAGGAACCACTACTCACAACCCCCGCAACAGCCGCCCGTGTCCACAGGCTCCCTGTCCCCAAGGGAAGAGAAGGGGTGGGGCGGGGGGGGGGCAAAAGACCAGCCCCCAGCCCAAACAGCCACCAACAACCCTGAAGGGGCGGGCCCCGGGCTATCCCAGCCAGGGGAGAAAAAAGGGGTGTGGGGACCACAGGCTCCCTCCCCGCCAGGCGACCTCGAAGCCCAATCCCTTGCAAAGAGGACGGCCACTACACAACGGGGCCCGGGATGGAAGGAAGCGCTGCGATCGCCAAGCCCCCCCCCCACCCAAAAAGGCTACCACCCTGAAACAGCCGGCCGCTCGCGCTCGCCTTAATAAGGGGCCGCTGCGCGTCGCCGTCTAATAAAAGAGAGGGCTACTGCCCTGTAAGAACCGGCCGCCCGCGCTCCCCCGAACAAGGGGGCCGCAGCGCGTTGTCCCGGCCGAGAGAAGGTGACCGGCAATGGCCCTAACCGCCCAATACCGCTCCCAAGTCAGCCGCCCAGAGGCTGCCCAGCAAGGAAACTGCCGCGCTGGCCCTGCCGCCCCAAGCCGCCCCACCAATACCGCCCGGCACAATCCGGAACCTAAGCCTCGCCAGCGCCTCTCAGCCGCCGCCCGCGCCGCTGCCCAGCGCCACCCGACGCCCCGTGGGCAGTTCCCGCCGCCGAGGTCCCTCGCCGCTCGAGCCTAGCTGCGCTGCGCCGCACCGTTCCCCAACCGCACGTGGCTCTAATAGCGAGCAAAGGGAACCGCCGCTGATCAGCTGTTCAGCGCCGCAGTCCCTCGCCGCCCAGGCCTCTTCCGGACGCCTGCACCCACGTGGCTCTCCTACAGAGAGCCAAAAGAAACTGCGTGCGGGGAGAGCGGGGGCCGGGGCTTAAATAGCCCCGGCTCCGCGCCCGCAGCAAACCCCGTATGTGGGGTGATATTGCCCCTCCCTCCTTCCGGGGCGGCAAAGGCGGCCCCCAGCCTGAGCGCCGGCAAGCCGGCTTGGCTGGGAGGGGCCGGACATAGCCATTGCAGGAGTTGTACAAAAACGGATTCTGTTGGTATTTGTTGATTATATTTCTTTGTACATTATATACATTTTGTAGCGTCATTGAACACAGTATTTGGTTTGTTGTATTTGAGATATTTGCTGCATAAAGATATAACCATACAGTTCACCATTCCAGTGTGGATTCCTGCTCGTAATGATACCATACTTCTTTCTCGGGTCCCACTAATGATTCCCTACTCCTCCACTTGCAGCTGCTGGAATGGCCTTGGGTCAGCCATAGCTCTCACAGGAGTTGTCCTTGAAAAGGCAGCTTCTGGGAGAGCCCTCTCAGCCCCTCTCACCTCACAGGATGTCTGATGTGGGGGAAGAAGTTATAAGAGATTGCAAATGGCTCTGAGTCTCTGCTTCAGAGAGAAGGGCGGGGTATAAATCTGCAGTCTTCTTCTTCTTCTGTATATTGTGAGAGGGCTATTCCTTGATGTAACATTGGTCCCATTATATAAGGGATTTATAAGAGAATCCAAGCTTTAAAGAGCTTTAAATCTCAGAGGCTCCCCTGCCCTTGATAAAACCTTTTCAGTTTAGCTTCGGAAGTGATGGAAATTATCTGGATCCTGCTTCAGGTATTATTATTATTATTATTATCAAGAGGCTATCGTTCACACGATGTGTTCCTTCCAAACTTCTCAGCCCTCCCTGCTGTCTTCAAGAAAGGCATGGAGAACAAAGAGGCTTCGGAAGGTGAGAGCATTGCTTTCCAGTGCGAGCTGACGAAAGCCGCTCCGGTGGAGTGGAAGAAGAAGCACAAGACGCTCCAGCCGAGCGACAAGTACAAAATGAGGCAGGAAGGCGCAGTCTCCGAGCTTGTGATCCACGGTCTAGAACTTAAAGACGCTGGGGATTACGCCTGCCTGTGTGGTGACCAGAAGACAACTGCAGCGCTGGCTGTCCGTGGTAAATCAGAATGTTCTGCATTCAGTGTCTGGCCTGGTCTGAAAAGCCCCCTTTTCTACCTGGTTCCATGCTTTGAAGTCAGATTCATTGCTATGTTGTACCTGGTTTCCTTCAAACTCTCTGGAAATTCCAGTGGGTTTTTCTTTGACACTGCTATTTATTTGCTGTTTCTGCACTGGCTATATAGCAGTGTTCTTCCCTTTTTGTTCTAAGGATCCCTGAGGTTCCTTGGGTGCTACTTAGGGAGAAGATCCTTATTTTCAAACTGAAAGACTACTGGCCCTCCATTACCAGTCTTCCCCTAAATGTTGGAGCTCGTTGTATGAACGTAAGAGAAGCCATGTTGGATTAGACCAATGGCTCATCTAGTCCAACACTCTGGCCAAAGCCCAGGCGCCATCACAGTGGCCAAACACAGTGGCCAAAACCCAGGTGCCATCAGGAAGTCCACCAGCTGGGCCAGAACTCCAGAAGACTTTCCACTGTACCCTCCCCCTGCAAGCACCAAGAATACAGAGCATCACTTGCCCCAGACAGAGAGTTCCATCTATACCCTGTGGCTAATAGCCACTGATGGACTTCTGCTCTATATGCATATCCATAGGAACATCAGAGAAGCCATGTTGGATCAGACTAAGGGTCCATCCAGTCTGACACTCTGGTCGTTTTCGCACTCACCTTCCGCTGGCACGACCCCCCTCTTCACCGCGCAGGATCTGCGCGGATTTCGCACTAAATGCTGCGGAGCAGCCAGAAAAGCCGGAAGCTCCCGTCGCAAAAGCCGCGCAAACGCCAAACTGCTTTTTGGCAGTTTCAGTTTGAGCGGCTTTTGCGCTGGGAGCTTCCGGCTTTTCTGGCTGCTCCGCAGCGTTTAGTGCGAAATCCGTGCAGATCCTGCGCAGTGAAGAAGGGGGTCGCGCCGGCGGAGGGTGAGTGCGAAAACGACCACAGTGTCACACAGTAGCCAAAACTCAGGTGCCATCAGGAGGTCCATCAGCAGGGCCAGAAGTCCTCCCACTGTTGTCCCTCCCTCAAAGCACCAAGAATACAGAGCATCACTGTCCCAGACAGTGAGTTCCATCTATACCTTGTGGCTAATAGCCACTGATGGACCTCTGCTCCATATGCTTATTCAGTGTGTGTTCTAGGTCATGCTCTGGGATCATTTGGGATCACAGTGACAGCCAACGAGTATTGATTGGATCTTAGCACAAACTGGAGCTGTAGAATGTCCTTCAGACTTCTATGCGAAATGCAGAGCTTCAGCAACAGACGATACGAAAAGCGTACCACAAAGGGTGGAAGAATGCCAACTAGTGTCTTAGAGCACACTTAGCCATCCTTATATTTTCCTCATTGAAAAATTCCCTAAATTTTTATTTTTATTTATTCTTCTATTGCCTTTTTAGAGGGAGGAAGCTAGAAACGGTCTGATCGATACAGATGAACGTTTTTGTGGTTTAGGTCCGTGTCTGTAGCCGAAGGCTCTTGCTTTAGAGGCAAAGGGAAATGGAATGACAGATGTTAAATGGGAAGAATAGTTAGATTTGAGTCCAGTAGCACCTTAAAGACCAACAAAATCCAGGATATAAGCCTTTGAGAGTCAATGCTCCCTTCTTTGGTCTCCCCTTGTTGATCTTTCAGGCACCACTGGACTTGAATCTAGGGGTTTTTCCGAATTCTCATTTCCTTGCTTGTAAGTTCCAGTTCCTTCAGGGTTTCTTTCCTGTTCCGCACATGTTTTACTCCCTCTACTGATCAATTTGATATTACAATCCTTTGTGTCCGGCATATCTCAGATTCAAACGGCAGGTTTTTATGGCAGCCATAATGCGCTGTAATACTGAATTAACCACTAGAGGGAGCAAAACACATGCAGAACAGACCCCTCCCAAGAAACAGGAAAAGGAGAAGGCCAAGGAGACGTAGCTGGTCTACTGCAGACCGACGTGCCTGCCCTCCCAAAGCTATCTTCAATGAAGAATAGTGCTCTGCTAATTCCGTATAATTACATAAGGACACAAAGTTGCTGAGAATATTTGCTCCTTCCTTATTCCTCAGCCCTACCTGTGCTTTTCAAGGAAGAACTAAGAAGTGTTGAAGCCAAGAAGGCGAGGACATCACTCTGCACTGTGAGCTGAGCAAGACAGCTTCAGCTCAGTGGAAGAAGGGCAGCAAGTTGCTGAGGCCCAGCGCAAAATACAAAATGAGCCAGAAAGATACAGAGTTAGAACTGGTGATCCAGAACCTAGAAGAGGAGGACTCGGGCGATTATAGCTGTGTGTGTGGCGACCAGCAGACCACAGCTGCCGTACTTGTCCATGGTAATAGCAAGTGTCTCCTATACGGATTATTTTCTGTTGTCCTTTTCCGGTTGTGTTTTGTGTACAGTGTTTGTGACGACCAGCAGACCACAGCTGCCGTACTTGTCCATGGTAATAGCAAGTGTCTCCTATGCGGATTATTTTCTGTTGTCCTTTTCCGGTTGTGTTTTGTGTACAGTGTTTGTGACTCCGTGCAGTGCGTTTGTTGTCCTTTTGAAGCCATATGCATACCGGAAGCTGAACTAAACCCTTGGTCCATCAAGGTCAGTCTTGTCTATTCAGACTGGCTGCAGCTTTCCAGGGTCTCAGGCTGAGATGTTTCGCATCACCAGTTGCCAGATCTTTTAACTGGAGATGCCAGGGATCGAACCTGGGACCTTCTGCATGCCAAGTTGGTGCTCTGCCACTGCCTTTCCTCTGCTGTTGTATGTTTGTTACACGGTTTGGCTAAATGTGCTTTGAATTGCACCTTTCCTTCACCCGCCCCACCATACTCGGTGTGAGATTCCAGTTGAATAGCTGCTCTAAATTCTGGATCATATTTGTAAGAACGTTCACTTCCCAAGCCAGTCCAGTCCTGAATTCAAAGTCACTTCTGTCCACCCATTTGCCCCTCTTGAATCCTTGTGACAATATATTTCAAAAAAGGTCTCTGGAACTTGTGTCTGCTGTGGGATATCCTGGAATTGAATGATCTCCTGGATCACGGGGTATAACACAATATTTTCAACGTCAAAGAGTGCAGATAGTTCCTTCGTCCCACAAAACCACCATGACATCCAGGAACAGCAAGATGGCTCCCGATTCAGGCTGTGTTGTCCTGGAAATGGATGTGGGAAGGATCAAGACATTGGAAGAAGATCTAATATGCTTCTCTGACATGCGGAGAAGGTACCGCCATTCCGTTCTACTTGTGCAGCCTCGAGAGATGGTGCTGCATCAGACAGAGGAGATGTCTCTCCTCTGTGTCTACGCGCTAACATTCTCTGCTTGTTGCATCCCTCAGTTCTTCCAGCCCTCTTCAAAGAGGACCTGAAATTCCAGGAGACCACGGAAGGTGCCACAGTCACCCTGTCCTGTCAGCTGACTAAGGCTGCTACCGTGGAATGGATGAAGGGCCAACATTTGCTTAAAGCGAGCGAGAAATATAAAATGAGCCAGGAAAACTTGGTCGTTCGGCTGAGAATTCAAGAGGTGGATCTGGAGGATGCCGCTGAGTATTCCTGCATCTGTGGGGATCAGAAGACGACAGCGTTCTTGTCCGTGCATGGTAAAGAAAATTAAATTTGCGGTCACCTGATAATCCTGTTATCTGCACCAGTCTGTGTTTTGTGTGTGTGTGAGGTGCTATCAAGTCCCAAGCTGATTTATGGCAAGCCCTCATAGGATTTCCAAAGCAGGAGATGTTCAGACGTGGTTTGCCCTTGCTTGCCTCTACATAGCAACCCAAGATTTCCTTGGTGGGCTCCCATCCAAGAACTAACCAAGGTTGACCGTGCTTAGCTTCCAAGATCTGAAGGAACTTCCAGGGTACACCAGTTGGTAGTTGGATTTAATTTCTCTGTACACTTTTGTCGTTGTGATTTATATAATATTGGTGTCAGTGTTGTCTTCCTGTTGTCTGTTGGGCGAGGCCTTTCACAATGTGTCTGGTACAAGTGCTGCTGAAATAAATTACATATTCCCGGTTCATTTTTGTGATGTTTCCATGAGGTATATTCTCGGGGGGGCGAAGGGGTGGGGGGAATGTCTGGTGTGTCTTCTCTTTGGCCCTGGTAGTCTTTATGTGGACTACCGTTATTGTCATCCTGCCTTTAAGACTCGTAAATTATGATATATGTTTTGCTTTGTCTCTCGTCGTGTTGTCCCCATTGTCTCCCGCAAGTGGTCCCATGTCACTTTTAAATGCAGCATTTCCGTTCTATGATCCGCAGCTTTGCCTGCTCGTTTCAAAAGCAACCTGAAGAACGAGGAAGCCACGGAAGGTGAAACGGCCACACTGCGCTGTGAACTGACCAAGGTCGCAGCTGTGGAGTGGAAGAAAGAGCACCATGTGCTCCAAGCGAACGGAAAGTATTCCATGAGACAGGATGGAGTTAATGTCGAGCTGACGATCCATGAACTGGAGCTCCAGGATATGGGAAATTACACCTGTGTGTGTGGGGACCAACAAACCACAGCAACTTTGACCGTGAACGGTAACTTATGCATTGTAAACGATTGCATCATAATCTGCTATGAAATTTGCTAATTCCATTTTACTGAGTTATAGTTCTCCTCTAAAGCTGCAGTGGCCAACCTTTTGGGGAAATTGACAAGCCCAGATATAAAAGTGTCTCTGCACAGGTAGTTCACAGGCAGAACTGGAGAGATTTTCCCTTTAGAATCCTGAACTGTGGTGTATAAGAACATAAGAGAAGCCATGTTGGATCAGGCCAATGGCCCATCCAGTCCAACACTCTGTGTCACATAAGAACATAAGAGAAGCCATGTTGGATCAGGCCAATGGCCCATCCAGTCCAACACTCTGTGTCACATAAGAACATAAGAGAAGCCATGTTGGATCAGGCCAATGGCCCATCCAGTCCAACACTCTGTGTCACATAAGAACATAAGAGAAGCCATGTTGGATCAGGTCAATGGCCCATCCAGTCCAACACTCTGTGTCACATAAGAACATAAGAGAAGCCATGTTGGATTAGGCTAATGGCCCATCCAGTCCAACACTCTGTGTCACACAGTGGCCAATATATATATATTGTATACGGTTGTATCCCGTAACTTCTCATAACTTCCTGTCGATTGCCTGTACAACTCATAGAATTGGTAATTCTGGTTGTCCAGCCATAATCTATAGTGTAGTTGTAGTTTTATTTATCTATTTTTTAGGTTTATACCCCACTCTCCCTGATGAAGCAGGCTCAGGGTGGCCTCTGACTAGGCCCTCTCACACATAATTGCAGATTGGATATAATAGTCTACAATGATATGAAATACCTAACCCATTGGGTCTAATGGTCATACAAGGTGGGCTTCTGAATAGAAACGTCTTTCTGAATCCTACCGATCCCCTCTTTTCTATCTCCTCACTTACTCTCTAATGTCCAGACATTAAACTTAAACTCTGGTTCTTATCCGATAAATCCTTCACTGATCTCTCCTGCTGACCCGGAGCTCTTGTAATTCCTCCTGGTTCTGTACTCTGACCCCTGATCCTTCCCAGGTCCAAGAAATCTGAAGATCTTTTGTTCTTTCACAACCCTGGTTCATAGAAGGCATCCCCACCATTCCCATTAGGTTCAGGTTTCTGGGCCTCCTTCATAGGTTCTCTTTGTTCTCTTTCTATCCCTCAGCTCTCCCTCCGTTTTTCAAGGAAGAGTTAAAAGATGAGCAGGTTCTGGAAGAAGGAAGAGTCGCTCTACGCTGTGAACTGAGCAAATATGCTCCAGTCGTCTGGCAGAAAGGGCCCAGCCTGCTGAAAGCAGGGGATAAGTATACAATGACACAGGAAGGAACTAACGTAGAGCTGGCTATCCACCACGTAGAAATGCAAGATGCAGGAGAATATACCTGCGCATGTGGAGACCAGAAGACGACAGCTGCTTTAACTGTAAATGGTAAACTAATAATAATAATAACCTTGCTGCGATCATCTTGGTTAGATGCTTTTCCAGTAGGGTTGCCAAGTCCAATTTAAGAAATATCTGGGGACTTTGGGGGTGGATCCAGGAGTCTTTGGGGCGGAGCCAGGAGACATTGGGGGCGGAGCCGAGAGCAAGGGTGTGACAAGCATAATTGAACTCCAAAGGGAGTTCTGGCCCTCACATTTAAAGGGACTGCACAATTTTTTAAATGCCTTCCTTCCATAGGGAATAATGAAGGATAGGGGCACCTTCTTTTGGGGCTCATAGAATTGGACCCCCTGGTCCAATCTTTTTGAAACTTGGGAGGTATTTTGGGGAGAGGCACTAGATGCTATACTGAAAATTTGGTGCCTCTATCTCAAAAAACACCCCCCCCAGAGCCCCTGATACCCGCGGGTCAATTCCCCATCATTCCCTATGGGAATCGTTCATAGAGGTGCATGATGGCTCTGGGGGAGGGGCTTCCCCCGCCGGCCAGCTGGCTGGGGGAGGGGGGAAGCCTGTAAAACCGGGGGATCCCCCTCTGGGACCTGGGGATTGGGAAGCCTATTTTCCAGTGTAACTTCTAAAGTTTCACAGTTCATACAATATCTTCCTTTCTCATTCATGCAGAAACTGGTTATCTGATTTTTTTAAAAAAAATTTACACATTTATTAGCTAGTTATGCTTATGTGTTATTTTGTTTTTTAAAATGTTTTGTTGCCTTCCCGTTCGTTCTCCTCGTTCATTTCGTGATTCTCAAATTGTGCCAGTTAGACTCCTTTCGTTGCTCCAAATGCCTGTTCAACTTGTTGAGCATTTCAAAATCAAACTGGGTGAAGGCTTTATATAAAAAAAAAAGTCCGGTGCTCAAATCTTTAATGAACTGAGAATGCTCCTGATCGGTGACTCTCATTCTGGATGTGGCCCTAGAATGTGGATCAAAAAATCCACATAATTCTAGCATATACAGACAGGGGGGATTTTTCTGCAAGCCCAGGGAAACCAAGGTTTGCATAAAAATCCTAAATGCTACAAGTTCGGAAGAAGAAGAAGAATTGCAGATTTATACCCCGCCCTTCTCCCTAAATCAGAGACTCAGAGAGGCTTACAATCTCCCATATTTTCTCCACCACAACAGACACCCTGTGAGGTGGGTGGGGCTGGAGAGGGCTCTCACAGCAGCTGCCCTTTCAAGGACAACCTCTGCCAGAGCTACGGCTGACCCAAGGCTATCCAGCAGGTGCAAGTGGAGGAGTGGGGAATCAAACCCGGGTCTCCCAGATAAGAGTCCGCACACTTAACCACTACACCAAACTGGCTCACTGGAGGGGGGTTACAAAACCTCGAACCAGAGAAACATTGTT
Source organism: Heteronotia binoei (assembly GCF_032191835.1). NCBI lineage: Eukaryota > Metazoa > Chordata > Lepidosauria > Squamata > Gekkonidae > Heteronotia > Heteronotia binoei. The sequence goes on from NC_083232.1 coordinate 7,731,258, forward strand.
TGCTCAAGTGCAGATCAACATAAAAGTGGAGGAGTGGGGAATCAACCCGGTTCTCCCAGATAAGAGTCCGCACACTTAACCACTACACCAAACTGGCTCTAGATGGGCAAAGACCACTACACCAAACTGGCACTTAACCACTACACCAAACTGGCTCTAGATGGGCAAAGAAGAGGGAAGCAAGAAAGTAAATTGTTGTTGCAGCTGTTGGTAGGTAGAAAGAAAGCCAGCCTGGCAAAAAATTCAATGGTAGTCATTGGTGCAAGGAAGTGCAGCATTCTCCTTCCATCCACAGAAAGAGCAGACAAGCAGAGGTGGGTAAGAGAAATGGGAAAGGGAGGAGACGATGCTGCTGCTACTGCTTTTTCAGTTTGGTGTAGTGGTTAAGTGCGCGGACTCTTATCTGGGAGAACCGGGTTGGATTCCCCACTCCTCCACTTGCGCCTGCTGGAATGGCCTTGGGTCAGCCATAGTGGTTAAGTGAGCAGACTCTTATCTGGGAGAAACGGGTTGGATTCCCCACTCCTCCACTTGCAGTTGCTGGAATGGCCTTGGGTCAGCCATAGTGGTTAAGTGAGCGGACTCTTTTCTAGGAGAACCGGGTTGGATTCCCCACTCCTCCACTTGGAGCTGCTGGAATGGCCTTGGGTCAGCCATAGTGGTTAAGTGCGTGGATTCTTATCTGGGAGAACCGGGTTGGATTCCCCACTCCTCCACTTGCATCTGCTGGAATGGCCTTGGGTCAACCATAGTGGTGGTGAGCGGACTCTTATCTGGGAGAATCAGGTTTCATTCCCCACTCCTCCACTTGCAGCTGCTGGAATGGCCTCGGGTCAGCCATAGTGGTTAAGTGAACGGACTCTTATCTAGAAGAACCGGATTGGATTCCCCACTCCTCCATTTGCATCCGCTGGAATGGCCTTGGGTCAGCCATAGTGGTTAAGTGAGCGGACTCTTATCTGGGAGAACCGGGATTAATTCCCCACTCCTCCACTTGCAGCTGCTGGAATGGCCTTGAGTCAGCCATAGTGGTTAAGTGAGAGGACCCTTATCTGGAAGAACTGGGATTGATTCCCCCACTCCTCCACTTGGAGCTGCTGGAATGGCCTTGGCGCAGCCATAGTGGTTAAGTGCATGGATTCTTATCTGGGGAGAACTGGGTTGGATTCCCCACTCCTCCACTTGCATCTGCTGGAATGGCCTTGGGTCACCATAGTGGTGAAGTGCGCGGACTCTTATCTGGGAGAAACGGGTTGGATTCCCCACTCCTCCACTTGGAGCTGCTGGAATGGCCTTGGGTCAATCATAGTGGTGAAGTTAGCGGACTCTTATCTGGGAGAACCGGGTTGGATTCCCCACTCCTCCACTTGCAGCTGCTGGAATGACCTTGGGTCAGCCATAGTGGTGAAGTGAGCGGACTCTTATCTGGAGAACTGGGATTAATTCCCCACTCCTCCACTTGCAGCTGCTGGAATGGCCTTGAGTCAGCCATAGTGGTTAAGTGAGAGGACCCTTATCTGGGAGAACTGGGATTGATTCCCCACTTCTCCACTTGCAGCTGCTGGAATGCCTTTGGTCAGCCATAGTGGTTAAGTGAGCGGACTCTTATCTGGGAGAACCAAGTTTGATTCCCCACTCCTCCACTTGCATCTGCTGGAATGGCCTTGGGTCAACCATAGCTCTCACAGGAGTTGTCCTCGAAAGGGCAGCTGTTGTGAGAACCCTCTCAGCCCCACCTACCTCATAGGGTGTCTGTTGTTGTGGGGTGGGGGGAGGTAAAGGAGATTGTGATCACTCTGAGGCTCTGAGATCCAGAGTCGAGCGTGGGATATAAATCCAATATCTTCTTCTACCTCACAAGGCGTCTGTTGTGGGGGAGGAAGGTAAAGGAGATTGTGAGCTGCTCTGAGACTCTTCGGATTGGAGGGTGGGATATAAATCAAGTAACGGGGGGAGGAAGGTAAAGGAGATTTTTTTTTTATAAAACAATTTTATTCGGTAACATATGGTAACATATTTCTTGCATCATTAATAATTTCTTTTATCTATCCCATATATTACTTTCTACCCACCCCTCCCCCCGTTACTTGAATCCTAACAGAAAAGTCTCTGCAACTTTCTTAAAATCATATCGCAAGATCTTAGAAATTTCTTGTTGAATCATCTGCTAATACTTTTTTGCTCTTTCACAAGTCTACCACATATGGTAGAAAGAACCTTCATGTTTTTTACATTTCCAACATCTATCTGGCATCTTGTTGTTCATCTTTGCCATTTTTTTAGGAGTCATATACCATCTATACATCATTTTAAAACAATTCTCTTTAATACTATGACACGTTGAGAGCTTCATAGAGTTCTTCCACAAATATTCCCGTTTCCATCTGCATTTCTTTATTTACATTAATTGCCCATTCAATAATTTGAGATTTCATTACTTCATCCTCCGTAGACCATTTTAAAAGTAATTTATATATTTTTGAAATTAATTTTTCATTGTCTCCAAGCAGAACTTTTTCCATTTCTACTTGTTCTTTTCTTATTCCTTCAGTTTTCATATCATTATCCACCAAACTCTTAATTTGTTGCATTTGAAACCAATCATATTTATTGTTCAGCTCTTCACTTTTTGCCACTTTGTATTTTAAATAATTGATTGTATGACAACTACTTTTCTTCACCTATCTCAGCCGTTATTTTTATTACTTCAGCGGGCACTATGCATAGCTGTCTTCTCTCATCTTCATATTTCTTATATTTCATCCATGTATTTAACAAATTATTTCTTATATAATGGTGAGAGAAAAAACCGTCCATCTTCTTTTTTCCATAATACAAATATGCGTGCCAGCCAAATTTATTTCCATGACCTTCCAGCACTAAGAGTTTTTTTATTTAACAGCATTATCCATTCTTTTATCTACACTAAACAAACTGCTTCTTGATATGATTTTAAATTCGGTAATTGAAATCCACCTCTCTCTTTTGCATCTGTCAAAATTTTCATTTTGATCCTTGGTTTCTTCCTAGCTCACACAAATTCTGAGATTTTTCATTTATCAAATTGTTTACTATCTTTCACAATAGGAATAGTTTGAAACAAATACATTATTCTTGGTAGAATATTCATTTTAATTGCAGCTATTCTGCCCAGCAATGACAAATTAAGTTTATTCCATTTTAACATATCTTCATCCATTTTACGCCATAGCTTCTCATAGTTATTTTTGAACAAATCAATATTCTTCATTGTTATTTCCACACCCAAATATTTTACCTTGGAGCTAACTTCACAGCCTGTCAGTCTCTGCAAGGCCTGTTGCATGTTTATTTGCATATTTTTAGAAGATAAAGGAGATTGTGAGCCACTCTGAGACTCTTTGGAGTGGAGGGCGGGATATAAATCTAATATCTTCATCTACCTCACAGGGTGTCTGTTGTGGGGAGGGGGTGGGGAAGGTAAAGAAGATTGTGACCACTCTGAGGCTCTGAGATTCAGAGTATAGGGCAGGATATAGCTCCAATATCTTCTTCTTCCTTCCTTCCTTTCCCTATTGCCTGCCTCTACACAGGAGAGGTGACCAAGAAATGATGACTGGCAGAAGGAGATGAGGACACTGCCTTCTTGCTTCCTCATCCCTTGGCAGAGAGAGAAGGCTGGCAAGTGGGGACCATTGTGAAGAGGAGGGGGAAGCACCGGCCCCCTCCTCCCTTCCAGTTTGGTATAGTGGTTAAGTGTGCGGACTCTTATCTGGGAGAACCGGGTTTGATTCCCCACTCCTCCACTTGCACCTGCTGGAATGGCCTTGGGTCAGCCATAGCTCTGGCAGAGGTTGTCCTTGAAAGGGCAGCTGCTGTGAGAGCCCTCTCCAGCCCCACCCACCTCACAGGGTGTCTGTTGTGGGGGAGGAAGGGAAAGGAGATTGTGAGCCGCTCTGAGACTCTTCGGAGTGGAGGGTGGGATATAAATCCAATATCTTCTTCCTACCCCACAAGTTCCTTACAATTCTCTGCTTGTTGTTTCCATTTTTGAGACCACTCAGAGAGGTCCAGTTTAGGAACACAGGACTAATGTTACCTCTAAGCTGCAGAGTCTTGGGAGCAAAACTTCTACTTTGTGAGCTACTGTCATTAAAACTGTGAGCTACTGCATAAATTAGTGTGTTCTGGGGTAATCTTTCCTGAGCTAAGACAAAAACGTGTGAGCTGGAGGCTAAAAATCTGTGAGCTAGCTCACGCTAGCTCAGCTTAGAGGAAACACTGCACAGGACCAAAGAGAAAAATATCTGAAGAAGTTTCTGTAACTCAGATTGGTTTCACCATGTGTTCTTGGAAGAGTTAAAAGATGAATTGTGTTTTGTCTTCTGTGGCTGCACCCAGACCATCCCAGGCAGATGGCAGGGGTGGCACAGTGAGGAGGATGCCAGTGCATACCAACAGGAGCAAAGGAGGAGAATGGAGTTACCTCCTGGACGTGTGTTGTCACTGCCTAGATCCAAACTGAACCCCTGTGGCAGTGCTATGTCTTGACTGGTGGTGGTACAGGGCCAGGAGAGAATGAGCGTGCTTTGCGTTGGGTGGCAAAATACTTTAAACCAGTGCACACTACTTTAAACCAATGCTAATGACTCCTCTGTTGGTTGTGCGGTCTCAGCCTTGCCTGCCCGTTTCCAAGAAGAACTGGGGAACCAAGAGGTCACTGAAGGGGAAGCTGCCGTTCTCCGGTGTGGTCTGACCAAGATGGCTCAAGTTGAGTGGAGAAAGGGAGATCTGGTTCTCAGACGGAGTGAGAAATACGCAATGAAACAAGAAGGCATCATTTCAGAGCTGGTGATCCACAATCCAGAAGAAAAGGATGCAGGGCAGTATACCTGCATTTGTGGAGACCAGCAGACTACCGCTACCTTAAAAGTCAACGGTAAAGAATACTCCAAAACCCATCTGGCTTTTACCTTGTCTTCCTGAAGTAACAATTATGGAAATGGGTTCCTGCATGTGTTTTTAAGCCCTCTCACTGATCCTTCCCGCATTCCTTTCTGTTGGAATTTGATGAATTAGTGGCTACTTATCTATTTCCCCCTTCCTGCTGATTTCATCTGACTGCTCAAAGATGACTGTGTTCTCAGTTTCTCTCTCTCCCAGTAGATACTTCCTTCTTTTCCTGACCATATAACTGTCATATAAATGTGACCCAGTTGGTGCTGTTTGGTTGGTTCCTACAGGTTTGTTACTAATGAGATCTGAGTTGGAGTCCCTTTGCATGGACCTCGTGTATACCACCTGTCTCCTCAGTTGGGTTATAAAGCAATATAAGAACATAAGAGAAGCCATGTTGGATCAGGCCAGTGACCCATCCAGTCCAACACTCTGTGTCACATAAGAGAAGCCATGTTGGATCAGGCCAGGGCCCATCCAGTCCAACACTCTGTATCACATAAGAACATAAGAGAAGCCATGTTGGATCAGGCCAATGGCTCATCCAGTCTAACACTCTGTGTCACATAAGAACATAAGAGAAGCCATGTTGGATCAGGCCAATGGTCTATCCAGTCCAACACTCTGTGTCACATAAGAACATAAGAGAAGCCATGTTGGATCAGGCCAATAGCCATCCAGTCCAACACTCTGTGTCACATAAGAACAGAAGAGAAGCCATGTTGGAGCAGGCGTTGTGAGTTTGCGTTGTGAGTTGACAAAGCCTGGTGCCTCAGTGCAGTGGAAGAAGGAGCGTGAAGTCCTCCAACCTAGCAACAAGCACCTCATTAGACAGGAAGGTCCATTTGTTGAGTTGATGATATCTAATGCGGGTCTGAAGGACGTTGGAGAATATACTTGTGTTTTTGGAGACCACAAGATGACAACCACCTTAAAAGTCCATGGTAAAATCATATGCTGCAGATGACATAGAATGAACATATATCTTTACTTATAGCCGCCTGACCTTTGGACTTACGCACTATTGTTCCATCTCACATCACTCCCGGACACAGATTTTGGCCTTTGGGGTTGTGTTCCTATTTCTGTTGTTTGTCTTCATGTCCTGTTACATTTCTGATGTCCATCATTCGTTGAGAAACTGCATGTGAAGATCACTGTATGTCAGTCTGTTATATTCTCTCCTCTTCACGGTTGCACACCGGTGCCTGCTGATGCCAATGGAAGTCGTTCCATTTTAATTCAGCAGGTACAGGAACAGACCTTTGCACAAATTGTCCACCTCGTTTCCCTGCTTCTCACCTGTCCCCATCCCATACAAGTCCCCTCCGATCACAGCACCCTACTGGCAATGCTGAATCACACAATTATTTTGTGTTCTGCAGCCCTCCCGCCGCAATTCAGAACAGAATTGAAGGACGTGGGAGCCACTGAGGCCGGAACAGCTACTCTGCGCTGTGAGCTCACCAAGGATGCTCCTGTAGAATGGATGAAGGAAAACAAGAAGATAGCTGAAAGTGACAAATACCGAATCCGACAGCAAGACACAGTCATTGAGCTGGCAATCCATGATTTAGATATTCAGGATGCTGGGCGATATACCTGTATATGTGGAGATCAGAAAACCACAGCGGTCTTAACAGTGAACGGTAAAAAAAAAAAAAAATTAAATTAGAGCCACAGAATGTATTTGCTGAATAGGAGGCTTGTAAATAAGGGATACATTATTATTATTATTATTATTATTAGTAGTAGTAGTGGTGGTATTATTATTATTATTATTATTATTATTAGCATTAGTATTAGTACTAGTACTAGTATTATTAATTACATTTATGAATGGCCTAATCCCGGCCCATGCCAGGCTCTAGGCGATGAACAACAAAAGGTACACATAAAATCAATAAAATCAGTAACTTAAAACAGTTGCAGCCCAATAAACCTACTTTACAGTGTGCTGTAATTCTGCTCTCCAGGCATTGGGAGCAGTTCCCCCCTTAAGTAGATGGTTGGGAGGGGGTGCCAGCCTGGCAACAGTCGCTGTCCTCAAACAAAAGCCGGGTACAACATCTCTGCTTTGCAGGCCCTGCGGAACTGTAAAAGATCCCACAGGGCGCTGGTGTCCTCTGGCAGAGAGTTCCCCAGGTTGAGGACAGCCATACCTCTTCAGGGCATGTTTAGATACGTGGGAAGGCTGAAACAAATGCTTCAATTGAAACCTAGGGTCTGGTTTACAAGTACATATGCACTGTACGGTTATGGCCATCCTTGTCGACAATTCGGTGAGCGAATAGTCATCGTTGAATGTATTTGCTGAATAGCAGGCTTAGAAAAGATACAGAAGGTTAGGTATGTGGGAAGGTTGAAATAAGTGCTTCATTTAAAACCTAGGACCCGGTTTACAAATGCTTGGGTGCATTGTTTGGGTATGGCCAAATACGGCAATGATTCGGTGAGCAAATGGTTGTAATTGAAAAGCACTGCCTTTGAAGTCGCATTGAGTCGCAGAAACATTTGGCCCGTAATGCTCCAGTTAGACCTGCGAGCCATCTCTTAAAGTTGCAAATGGGCGATGAACCGTCTTTTGTGATAATACTACTCAATCAGTTTATGACAACCTTAGTTTTAGGGTTTGTAGAATCTTTCGGGCTCAAGTGCCGTGTTCTACTGGAGAAAGTTTTTCTTCCAGACATTTCGTTCTCAGCTGTGGAGAACATCCTCAGTGGCGTTGCAGCCGGAGCAGGCGCTCTGACCTTCTTGGCTGCTGTGCATTGAGTGAGGCCAGGGCTGCTGGAGAGCTGCTATTTCTAGGCTGGAGGGGGCAATTGGTTTGTGAATGTACCCATTGCTTGGTGGGGCTTCCTGGAAGGGTGGTGATAAGGAAACTGGCTGTGGAATGTGACCATTGTTCTTTGTTGATTGCTGGGAGGGTTGGAAGGGGTGTGAAGATAAGGAAGATGATTGTTGATTGTGCTGATTGTTCTCTGGAATGTGCTGGTTGTTCTGTGACCTTCTGCAATTTGTAGTCTGTAGGATGTTTTGCAGACCTCTCACCACACCCCCTCCAGTCTAGAAATAGCAGCTCTCCAGCAGCCCTGGCCTCACTCAATGCACAGCAGCCAAGAAGGTCAGAGCGCCTGCTCCGGCTGCAACGCCACCGCGGATGTTCTCCGCAGCTGAGAACGAAACGTCTGGAAGAAAAACTTTCTCCGGTAGAACACGGCACTTGAGCCCGAAAGATTCTACAAACCCTAATGATGATGCCAGCCGTGAAAACCTGAAATCTTTGACAACCTTAGTTTTGTTTCTGATTTTATTCTTAAAAGCACTGAAGCCGCGGATATTTGTGGCATTCCAGACTTGATTTCAAACACTGAAATCAGCTGGCAGTTTGGAATTCAAAACATTGCCGTTTGGACATGTTTGTTTTCTGACATCGTCTCTTGAATCGAATTTGAAATGTTCGCCCTTTGGTATTCGTTTCAAAGTTAGTCTCTGTTAAAGTAATCGTGCCTTTTTTTCTGTAACGAATAATGGCAAGGTCAGGGTACTGTTTATAAGTTGTCAATTTTTAATTATGTATCTTCATTGGACATTGGGAATGCCCTTTCTTTCTTACGATATAGGCTAAAGAAAAAGTTCTGTGCTGTGTGGTAAACTCTAGCGTCATCTCGAAGAAAATTTCCATTCTCGCTACCTCTGTTTTTCTTTGCCTTTGGGATTTTGTTCTACAGCTGTTGAAAGCGCTAGGAGCATGGAAACGTTCTTAGATTCCTCTCTTAGCGAACAATAATCTTTTTCTGTCTACATCAACCGTTTTTGACTCCACAGCCCTCAAGCCTGAATTCCAGCAACGTCTGAAGAACCAGAAAGCCGAAGAAGGTGAAGCGGCCAAGTTGCGTTGTGCGGTAACGGTGGCGAAGGCCACAGTGGAGTGGCGAAAAGATGGCATGGTTCTTCAGTCTGGCTCCAAATATGAAATCAGGGAAGAAGGTACTATCCGTGAACTGCTCATTCACGAGCTGGAACCTAAAGACAGTGGAGAATATTCATGCATTACTGGGGATCAGACGACATCTGCCACTTTGACAGTGAAGGGTAAGAGACAATGTAATTTTTCAATAATTTTTTCCTACTATACACCTGCCTCATCTGGATGCTTTCATACCAGAATAATACAATCTGTTCCTAATTACTAGAAAAACAATGCAGCAAATTGTAGATAGTCAACCACTGGGAAGTGTTTTTGAACGGTTAATGTGCTATCATAGGTTTTATTCTCAAAAGTGCTGAAGTCATGGATACTTGTGGTGTTTCAGACTTAATTTCAAAAATTCAATTTTTTGTAGCATATTAGGCCACACCTCCCTGATGTAGCTGATCCCCCAAGAGCTTATAGTAGGCCCTGTAATAAGAGCTCAGAACTCTTTTGATTGAACTTGAAGGGCTGTCATAGAGAGGATGGTGCAGAATTGTTCCTGTGGCCTCAGAAGGTAGGACCAGAACCAGTGGGTTGAAATTAAATCAAAAGAGTTTATAGCTCAACATTAGGAAGAACTTCCTGACCGTTAGAGTGGTTCCTCAGTGGAACAGGAGGTGGTGGGCTCTCCTTCCTTGGAGGTTTTTCAACAAAGGCTAGATGGCCATCTGACAGCAATGAGGATCCTGTGAATTTAGGGGGAGGTGTTTGTGAGTTTAGAGCGGTTCCTCGGGAGGTGGTGGGCTCTCCTTCCTTGGAGGTTTTTAAACAGAGGCTAGATGACCATCTAACAGCAATAAAGATCCTGTGAATTTTGTTGGGGGTGTTTGTGATTTTTCTGCATTGTGCTGGCAGTTGGACTAGATGGTCCTGGAGGTCGCTTCCAACTCTAGGATTCTATGATTGTGTGCACAGAACAAAGCAGTGGCTGCATCATTCTGCATGGCCTTTCCCCCACTGATTTCCCCTCTTTTCATGGATCCATACCATGACTCTTGCAGGACTTGACATAACCATCATCAGGGGTCTGAAGAATGCTGAGGTGTATGAAGACGAAGACGTGACCTTTGAGTGCAAAGTTTCACATGACAATGCAAGAGATGTAGAGTGGAAGCTGCAGGATGCGCCCCTCCAGAACAATGAGATGAATGAGATCTCCGTTGAAAAGGGCAGGGTCCACACCCTGAGGCTCAGGAAGGTCACCCAGCAGGATTCTGGAACTGTCACCTTCCGAGTTGGGCCGTACACCTCCACAGCACAACTCACAGTGAAAGGTAATGATCATCACACCTTCAGGTGGTTGCTATGAAGTTCAGCTCCCTACAAAGACACCCTTATGCACCTCTGGTTGCCTTGTTATTAAAAACAAGTTAGTATGAAGTTCCAGTTCATAGATCCAGTTGATCCAGTTTGGTGTAGCAGTTGAAAGCCAGCTTGGTTGAGAGCCTGGGGGTATTTGGCGTAGTGGTTAAGTGTGTGGACTCTTACCTGGGCGGACCAGGTTTGATTCCCCACCTCCACTTGCAGCTGCTGGCATGGCCTTGGGTCAGCCATAGTGGTTAAGTGTGCGGACTCTTATCTAGGAGAACCGGGTTTGATTCCCCACTCCTCCACTTGCAGCTGCTGGAATGGCCTTGGGTCAGCCATAGTGGTTAAGTGCGCGGACTCTTATCTTGGAGAACTGGGTTTGACTCCCCACTCCTCCACTTGCAGCTGCTGAAATGGCCTTGGGTTAGCCATAGTGGTGAAGTGAGCGGACTCTTATATGGGAGAACTGGATTTGATTCCCCACTCCTCCACTTGCAGCTGCTGGAATGTCCTTGGGTCAGCCATAGTGGTGAAGTGAGCAGACTCTTATCTGGGAGAACCAGGTTTGATTCCCCACTCCTCCACTTGCAGCTGCTGGAATGGTCTTGGGTTAGCCATAGCTATTGCAGGAGTTGTCCTTGAAAGGGCAGTTGCTGTGGGAGCCCTCTCAGCCCCACCCGCCTCACAGGGTGTCTGTGTGGGAGGAGAAGACATAGGAGATTGTGAGCCGCTCTGAGTCTCTGATTCAGAATGAAGAGCGGGGTATAAATCTGCAGTCTTCTTCTTCCCTATTCTCTTGTCTGCTGCCACATGAGCCAGAGGGATGCAACCAAGATTGGAATCTCTGCTTGTTCCTTTAAGTGTTTTAATTAAATCTTTCACATTATTTTTTTCAGCACCACTTCCTTTCTTTAAAGAAAAGTTAGAGAACAAAGAGCTACAAGAGGACAGTACAGCCCTCCTGAAATGTGAAGTCTCCCAGCCCAACGTCTCAGCAACGTGGAAAAAAGGCACCGAGGTGATTTCTCCAAGCCCCAAATATGAAATCAGACAAGAAGGAACAACACATACGTTGAAGATTTATGATCTGAAAGTGGAAGATTCCGGCAAATACACCTGTGACATTGGCAATGAGAAGACCATGGCAATGGTAGCTGTCGAAGGTAGGGGTTTTGTTAAGCAAGAAAGAAACCATCTTTTCTTTGGTAATGATCCTGTACATCTCATCCTACAACTGGCTTTTGTTCTAAACTTAAAAGATCCTCCTTCACAGTTCTTCTTAAGAAAAGCAGAAGAGTCCTGCTGGATCAGACCATTGATCCATCTAAGCCAGCCTCCTGTCTCACACGGTGGCCCACCAGTTCCTCTGGAGGGCCAAGCACAAGGAATAGAGGCTGAGGCCTTCCCCTGATAAGAACATCCGAAGAGTCCTGCTGGATCAGACCAATAAGGGTCCATCTAGTTCAGCCTCCTGTCTCACACAGCGGTCAGCCAGTTCCTCTGGAGGGTCAACAACAGGGCAGAGAGGTCCAGGCCTTCCCCTGAAAAGAACATCCGAAGAGTCCTGCTGGATCAGACCAGTGAGGGTCCATCTAGTCCAGCCTCCTGTCTCACACAGTTCCGCAGGATGGCCAACAGTAGGGCTTGAAGGCCATGCCCTTCCCCTGATAAGAACATAAGAAGAACCCTGGTGGATCTGATCAGTGAGGGTCCATCCAGTCCAGTATCCTGCATCACACAGTGGCCTCTGGAGAGCTACCAACAGGCATAGGGATCAAGAGCCATTTTGGTGTAGTGGTTAAGTGTGCAGACTCTTATCTGGGGTTTGATTCCCCACTCCCCCACTTGCAGCTGCTGGAATGGCCTTGGGTCAGCCATAGTGGTGAAGTGAGCAGACACTTATCTGGGAGAACCGGGTTTGATTCCCCACTCCTCCACTTGCAGCTGCTGGAATGGCGTTGGGTTAGCCATAGTGGTGAAGTGAGCGGACACTTATCTGGGAGAACCGGGTTTGATTCCCCACTCCTCCACTTGCAGCTGCTGGAATGGCGTTGGGTTAGCCATAGTGGTGAAGTGAGCGGACACTTATCTGGGAGAACCGAGTTTGATTCCCCACTCCTCCACTTGCTGCTGCTGGAATGGCCTTGGGTCAGCCATAGTGGTGAAGTGAGCGGACTCCTATCTGGGAGAACCAGGATTGATTCCCCACTCCCCCACTTGCAGCTGCTGCAATGGGTCAGCCATAGGTTTCGTAGGAGTTGTCCTTGAAATGACAGCTGCTGTAAGAGCTTTCTCAGCCCCACTTTCCTCACAGGCTGTCTGTTGGGAAGGGGCGGGGGGAGAGAAGGTAAAGGAGATTGTGACCGCTCTGAGACTCTGATATTCAGAATATTGGGTGGAATATAAATGTAATTAGTTCTTCATCTTCTTCTTCTTCTCCTCTTTCTCCTCCTCCTCCTCCTTCCCTTGATGTTGCCTCCTGGCTCTGGGATTCAGAGGCTGACTACCTCTGAATGATGAGGTTCCCTTTACTCACACCATGGCTAGTATCCTCCATGAATAATCCCCCTGTTTATTCCTGTGGTCTTCACATCCTCAATTTCCCCATGTGTTTCTCAGCCCTTCCAGTGCTTTTTGAAGCTGAGCTGCAGAACCAAGACGTGGAAGAAGGTGAGACAGTCACCCTCCGGGCTCAGCTCTCCAAACCCAACGTGGCCGTGAAGTGGAGCAAAGGCTCATTCAAGCTGCGAGCCAGTGACAAGTATGAGATGAGGCAAAAGGGTTCGGTGGTCGAACTTCTCATCCACAATGCTCTGCCTGAGGATTCTGGAGACTACACTTGTGACTCCGGTGACCAGCAGTCTACTGCCTCCTTGCAAGTAAAAGGTGAGAATGAGATACCTTTTGAAACAAGCGACTTGGGATGTGCTATAGCAGAGGTGTTGAACACATCTGTTGTGGGGGAGAGATCCGACATAAATGTCACTTTGTGAGGCTGGGCCATGTGTGCCATAAAATATAAGAACATAAGAGAAGCCATGTTGGATCAGGCCAGTGGCCCATCCAGTCCAACACTCTGTGTCACATAAGAACATAAGAGAAGCCATGTTGGATCAGGCCAATGGTCCATCCAGTCCAACACTCTGTGTCACATAAGAACATAAGAGAAGCCATGTTGGATCAGGCCAGTGGCCCACCAGTCCAACACTCTGTGTCACATAAGAACTTAAGAGAAGCCGTGTTGGATCAGGCCAGTGGCCCATCCAGTCCAACACTCTGTGTCACATAAGAACACAAGAGAAGCCATGTTGGATCAGGCCAATGGCCCATCCAGTCCAACACTCTGTGTCACATAAGAACACAAGAGAAGCCATGTTGGATCAGGCCAATGGCCCATCCAGTCCAACACTCTGTGTCACATAAGAACTTAAGAGAAGCCATGTTGGATCAGGCCAGTGGCCCATCCAGTCCAACACTCTGTGTCACATAAGAGAAGCCATGTTGGATCAGGCCAGTGGCCCATCCAGTCCAACACTCTGGGTCACATAAGAACATAAGAGAAGCCATGTTGGATCAGGCCAGTGGCCCATCCAGTCCAACACTCTGTGTCACATAAGAACATAAGAGAAGCCATGTTGGATCAGGCTAGTGGCCCCTCCAGTCCAACACTCTGGGTCACATAAGAACATAAGAGAAGCCATGTTGGATCAGGCCAGTGGCCCATCCAGTCCAACACTCTGTGTCACATAAGAACATAAGAGAAGCCCTGTTGGATCAGGCCAGTGGCCCATCCAGTCCAACACTCTGTGTCACATAAGAACATAAGAGAAGCCACGTTGGATCAGGCCAGTGGCCCATCCAGTCCAACACTCTGAGTGACATAAGAACATAAGAGAAGCCATGTTGGATCAGGCCAATGGCCCATCCAGTCCAACACTCTGTGTCACATAAGAACATAAGAGAAGCCCTGTTGGATCAGGCCAGTGGCCCATCCAGTCCAACACTCTGGGTCACATAAGAACATAAGAGAAGCCACGTTGGATCAGGCCAGTGGCCCATCCAGTCCAACACTCTGTGTCACATAAGAACATAAGAGAAGCCACGTTGGATCAGGCCAGTGGCCCATCCAGTCCAACACTCTGTGTCACATAAGAACATAAGAGAAGCCACGTTGGATCAGGCCAATGGCCTATCCAGTCCAACACTCTGTGTCACATAAGAACATAAGAGAAGCCATGTTGGATCAGGCCAGTGGCCCATCCAGTCCGACACTCTGTGTCACATAAAAACATAAGAGAAGCTACGTTGGATCAGGCCAATGGCCCATCCAGTCCAACACACTGAGTCACATAAGAACATAAGAGAAGCCATGTTGGATCAGGCCAATGGCCCATCCAGTCCAACACTCTGTGTCACATAAGAACATAAGAGAAGCCATGTTGGATCAGGCCAATGGCCCATCCAGTCCAACACTCTGTGTCACATAAGATAAGAGAAGCCATGTTGGATCAGGCCAGTGGCCCATTCAGTCCAACACTCTGTGTCACACAGTGGCCAAAATACACACACACACACACTGTGGCTAGTAGCCATTGATGGACCTCTGCTCCATATTTATATCTAACCCTCTCTTTAAGCTGTCTATGCTTATAGCTGCCACCACCTCCTGTGGCAGTGAATTTCGCATGTTAATCATTCTTTGGGTGAAGAAGGACTTCCTTTTATCCGTTTTAACCTAACTGCTCAGCAATTTCATTGAATGCCCACGAGTTCTTGTATTGTGAGAAAGGGGGAAAAGTACCTCTTTCTCTACTTTCTCCATCTCATGCATAATCTTTGTAAACCTCTCTCATGTCACCCCGCAGTCGACGTTTCTCCAAGCTAAAGAGCCCCAAGTGTTTTAACCTTTCTTCATAGGGAAAGTGGTCCAAACCTTTAATGCCATGTGTCAGAGATATAAACTTTATAAACCCAATTAGCAATATTATTTTTTACTCAAAACACAAACAAATGCAATTGATTCCTAGCAGTGAAAGCAATCTATTTGCTAGGGAGCCTACAAAAGCACCAATGCTTTCGATCACCTATTTAATCATATGCAAGACCAGGGTTATTTCCCAAG
Organism: Heteronotia binoei; assembly: GCF_032191835.1. Taxonomy (NCBI): domain Eukaryota; kingdom Metazoa; phylum Chordata; class Lepidosauria; order Squamata; family Gekkonidae; genus Heteronotia; species Heteronotia binoei. Next base: position 7,746,602 of record NC_083232.1, read on the forward strand.
GGTTTGGTAGAGCTCAGTGGCTCAGTGGGAGAGCATCTGCTTGGTAAGCAGAAGGTCCCAGGTTCAATCCCCGGCATCTCCAACTAAAAAGGGTCCAGGCAAATTTGCGTGAAAAACCTCAGCTTGAGACCCCGGAGAGCCATGAATGGGGCTATGGCTCAGTGGTAGAGCATCTGCTGGGGAAGCAGAAGGTCCCAGGTTCAATCCCCGGCATCTCCAACTAAAAAGGGTCCAGACAAATAGGTGTGAAAAACCTCAGCTTGAGACCCTGGAGAGCCATGAATGGGTCTGTGGCTCACTGGTAGAGCATCGGCTTGGGAAGCAGAAGGTCCCAGGTTCAATCCCTGGCATCTCCAACTAAAAAGGGTCCAGGCAAATAGGCGTGAAAAACCTCAGCTTGAGACCCTGGAGAGCCATGAATGGGGCTGTGGCTCAGTGGTAGAGCATCTGCTTGGGAAGCAGAAGGTCCCAGGTTCAATCCCCGGCATCTCCAACTAAAAAGGGTCCAGGCAAATAGGCGTGAAAAACCTCAGCTTGAAACCCTGGAGAGCCGCTGCCAGTCTGAGTAGACAATACTGACTTTGATGGACTGAGGGTCTGAGTCAGTATAAGGCAGCTTCAGATGGTCAAGGGATTCCATAGAAGGAAGAGAAACTTGTATTTCCATACGTACCAGTTGCTTGTGTGCTGGGCTTTTTTGTAGCAGGAACTACTTTGCATATTAGACCACCCCCCTTAATTTAGACAATCCTCCTGGAGCATGCAGTAGGCCTTGTACTAAGAGCCCTGTAAGAGGATTGGCGACATCAGGGAGGTGTGGCCAGATATGCAAAGGAGTTCCTGCTACAAAAAAGCCCTGCTTGTGGGCCAGATAAGTGTCCTGGATGGGCTAGCTCTGGTCCCTGGGCCTTATGTTTGACACCCCTTTTGTCTGCAGCAGTAGAAAAGAGTAACATCTTAAAGATTAATAGTGTGGCAGTGTAGGAACTTTCATGAGCCGCTATTCACTGCCCTGCTGCAAATTTTGTTTCGCATGTGGTAGATGATTTGTATTCATCGGCAGAGTGAAAGAAGCTTATCCATTTGCTAGCTTGAGCGGTGTCACGATGAGAGTGCCTTGCAGGCCCCGATTCAAGAACCCACTCTGCCCTGATATTTGCTGGGTGAACTTAACCTGCCTCACAGGGTTGAGTGAGGAGAAAAGGAGAAAGGGAAACCATGAATGAAGAAGACGACGACATTGGATTTATATTCCACCCTCCACTCTGGAGTCTCAGAGGGGCTAACAATCTCCTTTACCTTCCTCCCCCACAACAGACACCATGTGAGGTAGATGAAGATATTGGATTTATATCCCGCCCTCCACTCCGAAGAGTCTCAGAGTGGCTCACGATCTCCTTTACCTCCCCCCACCACAACAGACACCCTGTGAGGTAGATGAAGATATTGGATTTATATCCCACCCTCCACTCCGAAGAGTCTCAGAGTGGCTCACAATCTCCTTTCCCTTCCTCCCCCACAACAGACACCCTGTGAGGTAGATGAAGATATTGGATTTATATCCCGCCCTCCACTCCAAAGAGTCTCAGAGCGGCTCACAATCTCCTTTACCTCCCCCCTCCCACAACAGACACCATGTGAGGTAGATGGAGATCTTGGATTTATATCCCACCCTCCACTCCGAAGAGTCTCAGAGTGGCTCACAATCTCCTTTCCCTTCCTCCCGCACAACAGACACCCTGTGAGGTAGATGAAGATATTGGATTTATATCCCGCCCTCCACTCCGAAGAGTCTCAGAAGGGCTCACAATCTCCTTTATCTTCTCCCCCCACAACAGACACCCTGTGAGGTGGGTGGGGCTGGAGAGGGCTCTCACAGCAGCTGCCCTTTCAAGGATAACCTCTTTCAGAGCTATGGCTGACCCAAGGCCATTCCAGCTGGTGCAAGTGGAGGAGTGGGGAATCAAACCCGGTTCTCCCAGATAAGAGTCCGCACACTTAACCACTACACCAAACTGCTCTGAGCTCCTTCGAGGAAGGACAGGATGCAAGCGCATTAGATAAATAGGTTTTAGTGACTTCTTGTAAGTTTCCGGAATCAGGTACTGAATAGGAGCGTGCATTTAATTCGGCCGAATCAAATACAACTCCTAATAACGGCTGATTCAGCAGTGTATACACCCGAATCAGATTCTGTGATCTGCTTCAGCAGCTGACTGCAGCACTTCTGAATACTGCTGAATATCTTTGGCAATTATTTGAAGCCATTATGCCCTATAGGCCATTAAAGTCAACGGCAAAGCATAGGGTATAATATATGGGGGTGGGTGGGGGGAGAAGGGGTTTGAAGGAGAGGCACCAAATTTTCAGTGTAGGTAGAGGCTACACATTTTCAGGAGCCTCTCCCACAGAGAAGCAACCCCGTAGCGCGGGGTGGTAAAGCAGCAGTACTGCAGTACTGTGGTCTGAACTCTCTGCTCACGACCTGAGTTCGATCCCAGCGAAAGCTGGTTCAGGTAGCCGGCCCAAGGCTGACTCAGCCTTCCATCCTTCCAAGGTTGGTCAAAGGAGTCCCCAGCTTGCTGGGGATAAAATGTAGATGACTGGGGAAGGCAATGGCAAACCACCCCGTAAAAAGTCTGCCGTGAAAACTTTGTGAAAGCAACGGAAACGACTGGTTCTTGCACAGGGGACCTTTCCTTTCCTCCCACAGAGAATCGCCAAGTTTCAAAAAAATTGGACCGGGGGTGAAACATTTCCATGACTCTGCATACTAACTCACTGCCCACTTTCGCTATATTTAGGATTGCTTGTCGTTCCATAGTATTGTGTGATGAAGTGGGCTTCTAGCATACGAAAGCTTACATCCTGAATAAAACTTGGTTGGTCTTAAAGGTGCAACTTGACTCTTGCTTTAACCTTACAACATGACAAAGAAAAGTCCGTCTTATGAGTCCCTGCATATAGGCTTCGTTGCTCAGTCTTCCTCAGGAGCAATGTGCCCTCTAAGCTGCAAGAGTCTTGTGAGCAAAAATTCTACTTTGTGAGCGATTGGTATTAGAGTTGTGAGCGACTGACATTAAAGTTGTGGGCTCCTGCATAAATTAGTGTGCTCCGGGGTCGTCCTTCCTGAGCTAAGACAAAAATGTGTCAGCTGGAGGGTAAAATCTGTCAGCTGGCTCACGCTAACTCCGCTTAGAGGGAACACGGCTCGGGAGTATTCCTATTTACGTCAAAGTTATCAGCCTCTTGTTGTAATTCAGTATGTTTAGTGGGAGCAAGCCAGCCCTTAACCTCTTCGCTAAACAGATGCAAAAGCCTTCTGAATTTTGCTGGCACAATGCGCTCTGCGAACCTTTGTCTTTACTCCCAAATTATTATCCTCTATGTGCCACTTAAGTGGCTGGAGATCACCTGGGATAACAACTTCACCTGGAGAAAACGGGTGCTCTGGAAAGTGGACAGTATGGCAGTATATCCCAGGGGTGGCCGACGGTAGCTCTCCAGGTGTTTTTTTGCCTACAACTCCCATCAGCCCCAGCCAGCATGGCCAATGGTTGGGGCTGATGGGAGTTGCAGGCACCAAATCTGGAGAGCTACCGTTGGCCACCCCTGGGATATCTCATTGAAGTCCCTCTCCTTCCCAAGCCCTGCCTTCCTCAGGCTCCACCTCCAAAATTTCCAGGTATTTCCCAACCCAGAGATGGCAACCCTAAGAGATACTCAGTAACTGTGTGTGGTGGTTGAGTCCGGTGGCACTTTTAAGAACAACAAAGTTTAATTCTGGGTGTTCGCTGTCATTGTGTGTAAATAGATTATCATTGGAACTCTCTGTCTGGGGCAGTGATGCTCTGTATTCTTGGTGCTTGGGGGGGCCACAATGGGAGGGCTTCTAGTGTCCTGGCCCCACTGGTGGACCTCATGATGGCACCTGGGTTTTTTTTGACCACTGTGTGACACAGAGTGTTGGACTGGATGGGCCACTGGCCTGATCCAACAGGGCTTCTCTTATGTTCTTATGTGACACAGAGTGTTGGACTGGATGGGCCATTGGCCTGATACAACAGGGCTTCTCTTATGTTCTTATGTGACACGGACTGGATGGGCCATTGGCCTGATCCAACAGGGCTTCCCTTATGTTCTTATGTGACACAGAGCGTTGGACTGGATGGGCCATTGGCCTGATCCAACATGGCTTCTCTTATGTTCTTCTGTGACACAGAGTGTTGGACTGGATGGGCCATTGGCCTGATCCAACATGGCTTCTCTTGTGTTCTTATGTGACACAGAGTGTTGGACTGGATGGGCCACTGGCCTGATCCAACATGGCTTCTCTTATGTTCTTATATGACACAGAGTGTTGGACTGGATGGGCCACTGGCCTGATCCAACATGGCTTCTCTTATGTTCTTATGTGACACAGAGTGTTGGACTGGATGGGTCATTGGCCTGATCCAACATGGCTTCTCTTGTGTTCTTATGTGACACAGAGTGTTGGGCTGGATGGGCCACTGGCCTGATCCAACATGGCTTCTCTTATGTTCTTATGTGACACAGAGCGTTGGACGGAATGGGCCATTGGCCTGATCCAACATGGCTTCTCTTATGTTCTTATGTGACACAGAGTGTTGGACTGGATGGGCCATTGGCCTGATCCAACATGGCTTCTCTTATGTTCTTATGTGACACAGAGCGTTGGACTGGATGGGCCACTAGCCTGATCCAACATGGCTTCTCTTATGTTCTTATGTGACACAGAGTGTTGGACTGGATGGGCCATTGGCCTGATCCAACATGGCTTCTCTTGTGTTCTTATGTGACACAGAGTGTTGGACTGGATGGGCCACTGGCCTGATCCAACATGGCTTCTCTTATGTTCTTATGTCTGTGGCAGTGATGCTCTGTATTCTTGGTGCTTGGGGGGGCCACAATGGGAGGGCTTCTAGTGTCCTGGCCCCACTGGTGGACCTCATGATGGCACCTGGATTTTTTTGACCACTGTGTGACACAGAGTGTTGGACTGGATGGGCCATTGGCCTGATCCAACATGGCTTCTCTTATGTTCTTATGTCTGGGGCAGTGATGCTCTGTATTCTTGGTGCTGGGGGGGGCACAGTGGGAGGGCTTCTGGTGTCCTGGCCCCACTGGTGGACCTCCTGATGGCACTTGGGTTTTTTTTTTACCACTGTGTGACACAGAGTGTTGGACTGGATGGGCCATTGGCCTAATACAACATGGTTTCTCTTATGTTCTTATGTCTGGGGTGGTGATGCTCTGTATTCTTGGTGCTTGTGGGAGGCACAGTGGGAAGGCTTCTGGTGTCCTGGCCTCACTGGTCGACCTCCTGATGGCAATTGGGGGTTTTTTTGGCCACTGTGTGACACAGAGTGTTGGACTGGATGGGCCATTGGCCTGATCCAACATGGCTTCTCTTGTTCTTATGTCTGTGGCAGTGATGCTCTGTATTCTTGGTGCTTGGGGGGGCCACAATGGGAGGGCTTCTAGTGTCCTGGCCCCACTGGTGGACCTCCTGATGGCACTTGGGGTTTTTTTGGCCGCTGTGTGACACAGAGTGTTGGACTGGATGGGCCATTGGCCTGATCCAACATGGCTTCTCTTCTGTTCTTATGTAATTAAACTTTGTTGGTCTTAAAGGCGCCACTGAGCTCAAACGTTCTTCTAATGCTTCAGACCAATATGGCTGCCCACCTGAATCTTTGTGTATGCTGTTTGTCTTCTGTTTCTTTGACATGTAGCTTTACCAGCGCTTTTTATTAAGCCGCTTGAGAACCAGGAGGCAGACGAGGATGGCACCGTCACCCTGAGCTGTGAGATCTCAAAACACGGCGCATCTGTGCAGTGGGAGAAAGCAGGGTCCCCGTTACGCCCCAGCGACAAGTACAAGATGAAGCAGGTTGGCGCTGTGGTGGAACTGATCATCTGCAACCTGAGCCCCTCCGACAGCGGGGAGTACACTTGCGACACCGGAGACCAGAAGAGCACTGCGGCTCTGCTAGTGAAAGGTGGGTTTGGAGTGACCTCTTGCAGGGCAGAGCAAAATGACATCGTAAACTAGAGCTATGAAAACCCACCTGGGAAAGGTTTCGGCTCCTTTTGCAATTTAGATTCACTTTAGAGTCCAGTTTAGTAGATAACATGGGAGGTATTCAGTGTTAACATCTTACGGGCTGATTGGATGAAATGTTACGTATGAATTGGGTTTAACATTTGTGGGGACTCATTCTGAAAATGGAGTGGAGGGTGGGATATAAATCCCATATCTTCATCTACCTCACAGGGTGTCTGTTGTGGGGGAGGAAGGGAAAGGAGATTGTGAGCCGCTCTGAGACTCTTTGGAGTGGAGGGCGGGATATAAATCCAATATCTTCATCTACCTCACAGGGTGTCTGTTGTGGGGGAGGAAGGTAAAGGAGATTGTGAGCCGCTCTGAGACTCTTTGGAGTGGAGGGCGGGATATAAATCCAATATCTTCATCTACCTCACAGGGTGTCTGTTGTGGGGGAGGAAGGTAAAGGAGATTGTGAGCTGCTCTGAGACTCTTTGGAGTGGAGGGCGGGATATAAATCCAATATCTTCATCTACCTCACAGGGTGTCTGTTGTGGGGGAGGAAGGTAAAGGAGATTGTGAGCCGCTCTGAGACTCTTTGGAGTGGAGGGCGGGATATAAATCCAATATCTTCATCTACCTCACAGGTGTCTGTTATGGGGGAGGAAGGTAAAGGAGATTGTGAGCTGCTCTGAGACTCTTTGGAGTGGAGGGCGGGATATAAATCCAATATCTTCATCTACCTCACAGGGTGTCTGTTGTGGGGGAGGAAGGTAAAGGAGATTGTGAGCCCCTCTGAGACTCTTTGGAGTGGAGGGCGGGATATAAATCCAATATCTTCATCTACCTCACAGGTGTCTGTTGTGGGGGAGGAAGGTAAAGGAGATTGTGAGCCACTCTGAGACTCTTCGGAGTGGAGGGCGGAATGTAAATCCAATATCATCATCTTCTTGTCTTATGTCCTTATAGTCTTAATACATAGTTTTGCTCTTTCCGTAATGTATTGAATGGCCTTTTGATTCGTTCTTCCCTAGCACAGCAATAGAATGATTCCTATTAAATGAACCTAAAAACAGTTCCGCATGCATTCGGCAACACTGAATTCAGAGCAAACTAAATATGGAGCAAATTTAATGAAGGAGTAAATTTAGAGCAATCAGATCAAATAGTGGGGCGAACTGAGTCCAGTTTTTGTGTGCATGCACACTTCTTCAGACACACGTGAAAGCTTATTCCCAGAATTAAACTTCGTTGGTCTTTAAGGTGCCAATGGACGCAGACTTTGTTCTGTTGCTTCAGATCAATGTGGTGACCCAACGGGATCTATCTTCGCAAATGGCAGGAAAGTTAAAGAAATTGTCGAATGCAGTCGACTGAACTGCACACTCAAAACCAATAATAGTTCCAGGCTGTGTTCATTTCAAATATACCAGACTACTATTCCAGTGGAATAATTTGAAGACACTCTAGGAACACTTGGAGTGTTCTAGGAAGTGTTACGTGTTGTTGCACGTGTCATGCCAGTGAACGTGTAGCAGTATTAAGGTGAGTGGTTTGGAATGGAGAAGTCTTTGAAACAAAGCTCTTGAATTTCCCTTTAGAGATACCAGCCACTATAGTAGAAGCCTTGAAAGACATCACCTTGTTGGAAAGCGAAGATGCCGTATTTCAGTGCACAGTCTCTCGAGAGAAAGCCAAGGACGTGGAATGGAGCCTGGGAGGTGTCTCTCTCCAGTCCAATGAAATGAACGAAATTGGGGTTCATGGGAAGCGTCACACTTTAACCCTCCGGAGGGTGACATTCGAAGACTCCGGGATGGTGTCTTTCAGACTGGGTCAGCATTTATCCGAGGCCCGGCTGACTGTACAACGTAAGTGAGACAACTTCGGCCCACTAACTTGGGGTCATCTCTGTTCTTGTCTTCGGAAAGCTTCACCTTTGTCAAGCTATATCTTTTTAAATTAACGTTTTATTAAGTTTTGGAAGTTTACCAGGTAATGCAGACATTAACATGACAGCAAATGCAACAACAACGTAGCGTCCTGTAGAGAAAGTACAGATGGAGCAATACGATTGTTAGATTAGATAAGCAACAAAGTGTAGAGGGAAACAATAATGAAGCAGTAAAAGTGAGACCAACAATGAACTTCAGCATGAATCCACAAGTTCAAAAACAGTATATCTTTGACGTTTGCATTGGAGTCAAGGTGTAAATCACGATCAGACAGTATAATGAATGAAGTGAATCAGAATAGAAATAGGAGTAAATAGTAAATAGAAACATGAGTATCAGATATAGAACTATTTAAGATCCGTCAAGTTATGAGGTTGAATGTCGTTTGTTATCAGTGGGTTTTTTTGTAGGGGGACTCCTTTGCATATTAGGCCACGCACCCCTGATGTACATCCCCTTCTTAGAGGGCCTACTGTAAGCTCCTAGAGTATTGGCTATGTCAGGGGGGTGTAGCTGAACATGCAAAAGAGTTACTGCTACAAAAAAGGGGAGGGATGGTAGCTCAGTGGTAGAGCATCTGCTTGGGAAGCAGAAGGTTCCAGGTTCAATCCCTGGCATCTCCAACTAAAAAGGGTCCAGGCAAGTAGGCGTGAAAAACCTCCGCTTGAGACCCTGGAGAGCCACTGCCAGTCTGAGTAGACAAGACTGACTTTGATGGACCCAGGGTCTGATTCAGTAGAAGGCAGCTTCATATGTTCAAAAGCACTGTTTGTTGTTATGTAATCTAAGAATGGGAACCATTTCTTCCAAAACTGAGATTGTTTAGGATATGTTTCTGAATGTTGTAAGTGATCTGTAATATTATTTTGAATTCTACCATGTTCTTAATAGATTCAAGGGCAGCCCTAGACCCTTTGGCACCCTAGGCAAGGTTGACTGCTTCCGCTTCCCCACTCCATTGCTGTGGCCAGATCTTTCCATAGGATCTTATGGGCTCATAGGCTGGAATGGAAAGATCCTTGTGCCTCTGCAGCGTGACCCCAGATAAGGGGTTTAAAGTTTAAAACCCCTTCTCTAGCATTGCCCTGTAGTCGGGGCCTGATCCCTCCATTCTGTCCTATGAGCGCATAAGATAGAATTGAGTCCATTCTATCCTATGAACCTAGCTAATGTAGGTCCTCAAAAGATGATCAGTTTGGTGTAGTGGTTAAGGGTGTGGACTCTTATCTGGGAGAACTGGTTTGATTCCCCACTCCTCCACATGTACTCCCCCACAGAGCCTGACACCTGCTGGAATGTCCTTGGGTTAGCCATAGCTCTCACAGCTTCTAGGCAGCTTCTGGGAGAGCTCTCTCAGCCCCACCTACCCCATAAAGTTCCATAAGAGAACCAGTTTGGTGTAATGGTTAAGTGTGTGGACTCTTATCTGGGAGAACTGGGCTTGATCCCCCACTTCTCCACGGGCACCTGCTGGAATGGTCTTGGGTCTGCCATAACTCTTACAGAGTTGTCCTTGAAAGGGCAGCTTCTGGGAGAGCTCTCTCAGCCCCACCTACCCCATAAAGTTCCATAAGAGAACCAGTTTGGTGTAATGGTTAAGTGTGTGGACTCTTATCTGAGAGAACTGGGCTTGATCCCCCACTTCTCCACTTACACCTGCTGGAATGGTCTTGGGTCAGCCATAACTCTTTCAGAGTTGTCTTGAAAGGGCAGCTGCTGTGAGAGCTCTCTCAGCCCCATCCACCTCACAGGGTGTCTGTTTTGAGGGAGAAAGCTAAAGGGCATTGTGAGGCCCTCTGAGACTCGGAGTGGAGGGTAGGATATCAATCCGATATCTTCTTCTATCATCCTCTTCTTCTTCTTGACTGCAGTAGTCAGGTAGGCTTCTACAAGACTCTGTAAAATAAGGAAATGGGGAAACAAATACTCATGGGAATCATGCAGACTTCGAATTAGACCTTGGAGGAAAGGGGGAGATCCTCAAAATGTTGAGCATAGCCAAGCAGAAGTTTTCTACAAAGTCGAAGGCAGGATTTAATTTTTGTTGTTGTTGTAAGTGATCTGTAATATTATTTTGAATTCTGCCATGTTCTTAATATATCCTGGGGCGGGCCTAGACCCTTTGGCACCCTAGGCAAAGCTGGCTACTTCCGCCTCTCCACCCTGTCAGCAAAGTCTGACGACTAATGCACTGATTATTGAACGGCACTCTGGTAATGCCCGTATGGTCAAAGTTTCTCTTCCCATCTCTACAGCTGCCCTGGTCATCTTTATAAAAGAGCTGGAGGACATCGACGTAGAAGAGAAGGGCACGGTCGTCTTTCGCTGCGAGGTTTCCAAGCCTGGTGCCCGTGTGGGGTGGGAAAAAGGTTCTTCTGTGATCTGGCCAAGCCAGAAGTTTGAGATCAAGGCCGAAGGAAATGCCCACCTCTTGACAATTCATAATGTAGCCCTTGAAGATTCGGGAGAGTACAGCTGCAGTACAGCTGACAGGACATCTACAGCCAAGCTCAAGGTTAAAGGTGAGAACATAATAATATAATATAATAAATTTTATTTATATCCCACCCTCCCCGCCTAGGCAGGCTCAGGGCGGCTAACAACATATTCATATAAAAAAGTTATACAGTAATTTTAAAATAAGCATTATCTTAAAACCATTCCAATTTACATTCGACATAGTTTAACAGTAACGGTGGTGTTCCTGGCGCTATACTGTCTGTCTGCATAATGGCGAAGATCACTGAACAGAGTCACTTTGGCGGGCCCATCAATTCGGCCATCCTTAGTCGGCAGTCTGCGAAGGCCAACCTGAAAAGGGTGGTCTTGCAGGCCCTGCGGAATTGATCAAGGCTCCGCAGGGCCCGCACCTCTTCCGGGAGCTGGTTCCACAGGCATGGAGCTGCAACAGAGAAGGCCCGTGCACGGGTGTTCTGCAATTTTGCCTCCTTTGGCCCAGGGATAGTCAGCTTGTTCTTCCCTGCTGACCTCAGTGCTCTTTGGGGCTCATATGGGGAGAGACGGTCCCTTAGGTAGGCAGGTCCTCGACCATATAGGGCTTTAAAGGTAATAAACAGCACTTTGTAGCAAACCGGTATGTGACTGGCAGCCAGTGCAGTTCGCACAACCTTGGCTGTATGTGCTCCCACTTCGGGAGTCCTAGTAACAGCCTAGCTGCCGCGTTCTGCATCAGCTGCAGCTTCCGGGTTCAACACAAAGGCAGCCCCATGTAGAGACATGCCCTTCAATTAAGACATGCCCTTCAATTAAAATAGCAGGGTGGCATTTACTGCTGCGATTGTAGGTCTAGCCTCAAAATTCAAAGGTCTTTCTTCAGTGAGAACCTCTGTATCAAAAGGGAGACATCAGAAATTGGCTCAAAGGGTAGCCAAGTTGATCAACAGCTAGATTGGAGTCCAGTCGCACCTTCGAGACGAGGGGTAGACAAACCCAGGGCTTTTTTGTAGCAAAAGCCTTGTATGAACTCATTTTGCATATTAAGCCACACTCCCTGAAAACCATTGTTTTACCCAGGGCTTTTTTTGTACCAAAAGCCCAGCAGGAACTAATTTGCATATTAGGCCACATCCTCTGACGTCACCGATGTTGCAAACAGGGCTTTTTTTTTGTAGCAAAGGCCCAGTAGGAAGTCATTTGCATATTAGGCCACACCCCCTTATGGCACCATTGTTTGACACGGGGCTTTTTAAGGAGTCCAGCGGGAACTCATTTGCATGTTAGGCCACACCCCTGATGCCAAGCCGGCCGGAATTGTTTTCCTGTGTATTCCTGTTAAAAAAAAAGCCCTGGAAGAGACATGTAGAATAAGTGTCAAATATTTGAGAGCTGCAAGGAAGGGAAGGGAAGAGGGTAGGGGAGGAGGGAAGGAAGGAAGGAAGGAAGGAAGGAAGGAAGGAAGGAAGGAAGGAAGGAAGGAGGGAAGGAGGGAAGGAGGGAAGGGAGGAAGGAAGGAGTGAAGGAAGGGAGGGAGGAAAGAGGGAAGGGAGGGAAGGAAGGAGGGAAGGAAGGAGGGAAGGGAGGAAGAAAGGAGGGAAGGAAGGAGTGAAGGAAGGGAGGGAGGAAGGGAGGGAAGGAAGGAAGGAAAGGAGGGAGGAAGGAAAGGAGGAAGGAAGGAAGTAGGGAAGGAAGGAAAGAAGGAATGAAGGAAGGAAAGAAAGAAAGAAAAAAGGGAGGAAGGAAGGAAGGAAGGAAGGAAGGAAGGAAGGAAGGAAGGAAGGAGACTAGATGGGGAAGGGAGAAGAGGTGGAAAGAAAGCAACTTTAACTTTAAATGCATTCTCCAGCCACCAGCTGGCTTGGTTTGGAGAAGCTATTTAAAAAGATAAATGTCTTCTTCAAGCCCACCGATGGGGCAGTGGGGGCTTTGACAGCCGCACAATATGTGTTAAAGAGCCACATGTGGCTCCCGAGCTGTAGTTTGGCCACCCCTGCTCAAGACCAACAAGATTTTCAGAGCCTAAGTTTCTGAGAATTAAAGCTTCCTTTGTCAGACAGCTTTGACTCTGACAGACAACTTATACCCTGGAAACTTCATTGGTCTTGAAGGTGCTGCTGGACTCAAATTCATCTGTTCTACTGGAGACCAACACAGTTCACCCTCTGAAATTGCTTTGCAACAGAAACATTTTGACTCGATCTAGTAAGAGTTTAAAATAAGACGGAATTAGTCGTGTTCGTGTAGAAGTGTTTTTGGCTGGTCTTTTTGCAAACGAGCGCTTTCTTGTCCTTTCACCTTCTCGCAGCCCCCCCTGTGCTTTTCAAACGCCGTCTCCAAAACAAGGAAGTTGAGGCGGGGAACGCGGTGTCGTTCTGCTGCGAGCTGACCAAGCCCATGGCTCCAGTTGTGTGGAAGAAAGGCAGAGTGGTCCTTCAAGCCAGCGACAAGTATGAAATCAGGCAAGAAGAGAATTTTGCAGAGCTTCTGATCTATGACGTGGAAGCCCGGGATGCGGGGGACTACACCTGTGATTCTGGGGACCAACAGACCACTGCCACATTGCAAGTCAAAGGTAATAATAATTCATGCAACTTTTTCCTCTGGATGTGTGTGGGGAGGGGGAAGGGGTTGGAGTTTGGATTAACATCCTGTCTTCAGAGAGGTAAGAAGAAGATATTGGATTTATATCCTGCCCTCCACTCCGAATCTCAGAGTGTCACAGTGGCTCACAATCTCCTTTATCATCCTCCCCCACAACAGACACCCTGTGAGGTAGATGAAGATATTGGATTTATATCCCGCCCTCCACTCCGAAGAGTCTCAGAGCGGCTCACAATATCCTTTCCCTCCCCCCCCCCCACAACAGACACCCTGTGAGGTAGAAGAAGATATTGGATTTATATCCCACCCTATACTCTGGATCTCAGAGTCTCAGATTGTACTAATAGTAGTGGTTATTCAATAGTGTTTCATGATCACAGGCCTTACTTTGGTGTTACTATCAGCATACTGATGACATCCAATTCCAAAACGATGTATATGTTCTCCTAAGGACTTTGCACAGAGATTGACTAGTTTGGGGGATAAGGCCACAGGATGCCCTGGGATAGATGCTACCTCAATGGGGGAGGCATTGTGGCTCAGTGGTAGAGCGTCTGCTTGGCAGGCAGAAGATCCCAGGTTCAATCCCTGGCATTTCCAGTTACAAAGAACCAAGCATTTGGTGATGAAAGACCTCTGTGAGGAGAGCTGCTGCTGGTCTGAGCAGGCAAGACTAACTTTGATGGACCAAGGGCCTGATTAGATGGACCAGTGGTCTGATTCAAACAGCTTCATGTGACCCCCAACTGCAACCCTTAGAGCTATGGAAGCTCAAAATGTCATGAAATAAAGCCACAGTTTTGGTACAGTAGTGACGCCAAGTGCCTGTGAGTCCTTTCCAACCTGTTGGTGCATCAGAAGCCCAAATCCTGATACTGCCCTAATCTTGATACTGCCCTAATCCTGGTACTGCCCTAATCCTGATACTGCCTAATTCTGAGACTGCCTTAATCCTGACTGCCTTAATCCTGAGACTGCCTTAATCCTGAGACTGCCCTAATCCTGATACTTCCCTAATTCCGATACTGCCTTAATCCTGAGACTGCCTTAATCCTGAGACTGCCTTAATCCTGATACTGCCCTAATCCTGATACTGCCCTAATTCTGAGACTGCCTTAATCCTGAGACTGCCCTAATCCTGATACTGCCCTAATCCTGATACTGCCTAATTCTGAGACTGCCTTAATCCTGAGACTGCCCTAATCCTGATACTGCCTTAATCCTGAGACTGCCTTAATCCTGAGACTGCCCTAATCCTGATACTGCTCTAATCCTGATACTGCTTAATTCTGAGACTGCCTTAATCCTGAGACTGCCCTAATTCTGATACGGCCTTAATCCTGATACTGCCCTAATCCTGATACTGCCCTAATCATGAGACTGCCTTAATCCTGAGACTGCCTTAATCCTGAGACTGCCTTAATCCCGAGACTGTCCTAATCCTGGTACTGCCCTAATCCTGGTACTGCCCTAATCCTGGTACTGCCCTAATCCTGATACTGCCTAATTCTGATACTGCCTTAATCCTGGTACTGCCCTAATCCTGGTACTGCCCTAATCCTGATACTGCCCTAATCCTGATACTGCCCTAATCCTGAGACTGCCTTAATCCTGAGACTGCCTTAATCCTGAGACTGCCTTAATCCTGATACTGCCCTAATCCTGATACTGCCTAATTCTGAGACTGCCTTAATCCTGAGACTGCCCTAATCCTGAGACTGCCCTAATCCTGATACTGCCCTAATTCTGAGACTGCCTTAATCCTGAGACTGCCCTAATCCTGATACTGCCTTAATCCTGAGACTGCCTTAATCCTGAGACTGCCCTAATCCTGATACTGCCTAATTCTGAGACTGCCGTAATCCTGAGACTGCCCTAATTCTGATACGGCCTTAATCCTGATACTGCCCTATCCTGATACTGCCCTAATCCTGAGACTGCCTTAATCCTGAGACTGCCTTAATCCTGAGACTGCCTTAATCCTGAGGCTGCCCTAATTCTGATACGGCCTTAATCCTGAGACTGCCTTAATCCTGAGACTGCCCTAATCCTGATACTGCCCTAATCCTGCCTTAATCCTGAGACTGCGTTAATCCTGAGACTGTCCTAATCCTGGTACTGCCCTAATCCTGATACTGCCTAATTCTGATACTGCCTAATTCTGATACTGCCTTAATCCTGAGACTGCCCTAATCCTGAGACTGCCCTAATCCTGATACTGCCCTAATCCTGATACTGCCTAATTCTGATACTGCCTAATTCTGAGACTGCCTTAATCCTGACTGCCTTAATCCTGAGACTGCCTTAATCCTGAGACTGCCCTAATCCTGATACTTCCCTAATTCTGATACTGCCTTAATCCTTAGACTGCCTTAATCCTGAGACTGCCTTAATCCTGATACTGCCCTAATCCTGATACTGCCTAATTCTGAGACTGCCTTAATCCTGAGACTGCCCTAATCCTGATACTGCCTTAATCCTGAGACTGCCTTAATCCTGAGACTGCCCTAATCCTGATACTGCCCTAATCCTGATACTGCCTAATTCTGAGACTGCCTTAATCCTGAGACTGCCCTAATTCTGATACGGCCTTAATCCTGATACTGCCCTAATCCTGATACTGCCCTAATCCTGAGACTGCCTTAATCCTGAGACTGCCTTAATCCTGAGACTGCCTTAATCCTGAGACTGTCCTAATCCTGGTACTGCCCTAATCCTGGTACTGCCCTAATCCTGGTACTGCCCTAATCCTGATACTGCCTAATTCTGATACTGCCTAATTCTGATACTGCCTTAATCCTGATACTGCCCTAATCCTGAGACTGCCCTAATCCTGAGACTGCCCTAATCCTGATACTGCCCTAATCCTGGTACTGCCCTAATCCTGAGACTGCCCTAATCCTGGTACCACCCTAATTCTGATACTGCCTAATTCTGATACTGCCCTAATTCCCTCTCCCCCCTGCAGGTCTGCCAGTTCTCTTTAAAGAAGAGTTGCAGAATGTGGAATCAGAAACAGGTGGGCAGGCCATCCTGCACTGTGAAATCTCCCAGCTCGATGTTCCTGTTGAATGGAGGAAAGGTGCCCTGGTCCTCCAGCCCAGTACCAAGTATGAGATGCGGCAGAAAGGCACCAGCGTCGAGCTGATCATTCATGACATTGAGCCCGAGGATTGCGGGCCCTACACTTGCAGCACCGGAGACGAGTTAACTACAGGAGCAGTCTACGTGCGAGGTATGTTCAGCGGGTTCCTTTCGGATGCATTTTATAATTTGCACCACTTGTATGCCTCATTACGTCGCTCACCTCACTGGTTCCAGATGAACTCCGGTGCAACCGAGATGTATTTGTTGCGGTGAGTCTATGTAAGACGCAAGTCCTACTGTTTATGATGAATTTTTTGCAAAGCTTTACTCGAAGATTTCCAGGGTTGGTTCGCACTCTGGTTCACCGCATTTTGCTCTCTTGTTCTTTAATCGCTTAGGTCAGGGGTGGCCAACGGTAGCTCTCCAGATGTTTTTTGCCTACAACTCTCATCAGCCCCAGCCAGCACGGCCAATGGCTGGGGCTGATGGGAATTGTAGGCAAAAAAAAAAACATCCGGAGAGCTACCGTTGGCCACCCCTGGCGTAGGTGTTGAAATCTCTTGGTCAAGTGTATGAACCGGTATTCTTGTCTAACCGTTGTGTTTGAGGTGATATTAGGTGGATGTTGATTGGTTAGGGCTCATTCTCAGATACAGGTTACCTCGCTGATGACGAAGCAGTCCATATGAACCAGCTCCTACACATTCACTGGTCTGTAGAAACAGTAGTTAATAATAATAATAATAATAATAATAATAATAATAATAATAATAATAATATTTTATTTTTTTATTTATATCCCGCCCTCCCCGCCGAGGCAGGCTCAGGGCGGCTTACAGACATGGAAAGTGCCATGATTACAATAAATACATTATACAATAAAATACATTTAAATAATTTAATTAAAACCACAACAATTAAGGTGCTATAATCCAAGACAGTATATATCCGTTGGCTAGGTGTCACTTCAGGATTCCATCTTGTAGGCCATTTGAAAAAGGACAGTTTTACAGGCCCTGCGGAACTGTTTATAGTCCCGCAGGGCTCGAACCTCCGCTGGTAGTTGATTCCACCAATGGGGAGCCGTTATTGAGAAGGCCTGCTCTTGAGTTGTTTTCAGCTTGGCCTCCCTTGGTTGCCATCCATCAGATTAGTTGCTGCCATCAGATTATTTTTAACGCACACACAAGCCCAATATAAACAAGGATCCTAAACTGGTACATGCAAAAGAAGTTCCAGTTTGTGATTGGGAAAGACCCTGTACTTCCTTAAAGAATGATCATTAGGCTTTTCCTTCTAATGAATCACAGAAACACAGAGCTGGGAGGATTAAGCACTCGTTTTCTAATCCCGATAGAGTAGGGGTCAGCAGCCTTTTTGAGTTTATGGGCCTCTTTGGTACTCTAACCCAGGGTGGTGGGCGCAACCACAAGATGGCTGCTTCAGGAGGTGGAGCCAAACACAAGATGGCTGCCTCAGGAGGTGGAGCCAACCACAAGACGGCTGCTGCACAAAATGGTTGCTGCAGTGACACACGCACTCATAGGAGGTCCGACTGCAGGGGAGAAGAGTAATTTTAAAAATACACCGAGAAAGAGGAATGAGAGGGAGAATAAGGCCAAAACTGCAACGCCAACAGCTGCAGAAGAAACTTTATTTTAATCTGCTCAGCTAGTTAGATCTCCGATCTAATTAGCTGGGTGCACCTAATTTCTGAAAACGCTTGAATGCCAGGTAAGGTGTCAGGCGTCCCATCACCATGCTGGTGACTTCTACTACAGAGTGACAAATGGGGTGAGAACAAACGGGCATTTAAAGCCGCCCCGGAGGTGGGAGGCAGGCGGACTAAAAAAGGGCATCCACACGCGCACATCTGCCTCCCATCCCGTCCCGCCCCCACTTTCAAAGCGGCGCCTTTTCGCTGGGGTGCCTCCAAGGTGCCTCCCCGGCTATCTGGAAAGCCGAGAAGCGCCTGGAGAGCACCCAGGGAGCCGCAAATGGGATATGTGAGCCTTCCAGATGCTCCCTGGATGTCCACGGCCCGCCTCTTTCCCAAGTGCCTTCCGGAAGCTCTGGGGTGCTCTATTTCTGGTTGGCTCTTTTTGGGACGGCTTTGAGCCGTCCCGAACCGGCCATCTGTTGTCAGCCATGGTGTACTGTATTTGAATTCCATTTCCCACATGCAACCTCTTAAACAGAAAATGAACTCACAAACTGTCTACAGTGAGACTGCCTGGTAATGTTCAGTGTTTTCCCTTGGTGAGGAAAAAAAAAAACCTGAATCACTTGTTCATGTGAAGCCACTGCATTTTCAAACTTATGCATCAGTTTTGAGCCCTTGCGTTCACGGCATCTGCATATAGCCGAACACAAGGTAACTTGCAAGCATCAAGGGACAGCTCAGTTGTATGGAAGGTTGCTTTGCTTACACAAGGTCAAGTTTCCTTATAAAATCGGTGGGCGTTGTGTGAATGGACAGAGCGCTGAGATGTCCTTGGAACCATTCTCGCTGTAAAGATCTCTGTTAACAGATGCTCACTGAGGCATGGCTGCAACAGAGCTGTCCTGCGAACGAATAGCTCTGAACTGAGTAAAACGCAACTTCTTACGAGTATATTTTTACTTGGTGCGATCCCCAAAACTTGAGTTTGTGTGTTTTTATGGATTCTTGATCTTTTGAATGATTCCGTGCATTTCTAAATTGTGGCTTGCAACGACTCAGCTTTGATTCTGAAAGGGTTTTTTCGGAGACGTGGAGTAGGGTTTCCAACCTCAAGGTGGCGGGTGATGGTGGCGGCATTCTCCCGGAGCTGAAACCAATCTCCAGACTGCAGAGATCGGTTCCCCTCAAAGAAGTGGCAGCGTCAGAAGGTGGATTGTATGGCGTCGCAATCCCGCTGAGCTCACTCTCTCAATTCTGCCCTCCCCAGGCATTGCCCTCAAATCTTAACAGTTTTCCCACAATGGTTGGCAACCTTAGGTGTGAGATTGCGATGGATATTTATCAGATTGCCTCCGTGTGCTGACTTTGGCGGGAGGTATCAACCGTAGCGATTTCACCATGAAAAACCGGTTGTCAAATCTGGCATTGAGTAGGCTTCTGTTTTAGCGCGAAAAGTCCGAATGCTAGGTTTGTGGATCCCCCCTGAATACCAATGGAGTCCACGGTGTAAGCAATGACCACTGAGTTTTGTCGAAGCATGTGAGAACAAACTCTTGCACCTTTTCTTCCCCCTTGGTACGCATTCTCTTGTTCTGTTACGCAGAAGAGGAAGTGCAGATAGTTTCTGGCTTAAAGAACACAGACGTCTTTGCGGGCGAATCGGCCACTTTCACATGTGTGCTCTCGCGCTCCGGCGTGAAGAACGTGCAGTGGTGGCTGGACGGATCCCCCCTTCAGAGCAGCCCCGTGAACGAGATCTCTTTGAAAGATGGGAAAACTCACACTTTGACCCTAAAGGACTTGGGCCCGAATGATTCGGGAATTGTGACCTTCCGGGCAGGCCCTCTCCTATCCACCGCTAAATTGTTAATCAAAGGTATTTTGGCTCTTACTGACCTGCTGACAAGTCCACCCACAAACCACGCCGCATTTGCTTCTGAC
Organism: Heteronotia binoei; assembly: GCF_032191835.1. Classification (NCBI taxonomy): domain Eukaryota; kingdom Metazoa; phylum Chordata; class Lepidosauria; order Squamata; family Gekkonidae; genus Heteronotia; species Heteronotia binoei. The sequence goes on from NC_083232.1 coordinate 7,766,373, forward strand.
ATCGGGCAGCCCTTAACCCAGTTCTGCAAAATGGCTGTTGCGAGGCATGCATTAACCAGCAAACCACAGTAAGCACAAACCTGTATCTTATTTTATTTTCTCCTATTTAGAATGTTTCTGTGCCACCTCTTTAGAGTCCTGCTTGAGGCAGTTTACAACTAAAACCCTTTTTCTTTTTTCTCTTATCCTCAGGGCTGCCTTAGCCTATATGGTGCCCCCCCCAGTGGTAATCAACTTCACCCCCAAAACTGAGCACCTCCTAAGTCATCATAGAAACACAGAATCAGAGTTGGAAGGGACCTCCAGGGAGAAAGCTGGCAGGCGAGTGGGAAAGCTAGCGGGGGAGTGGGAAAGCTGACAGGTGAGGGAGAAAGGCGACAGGCAAGGCAGGAAGGCAGCAGGTGAATGAGACAGCCATTGGGCAAGGGACAAATGCAGCGGGTGAGGAAGGAAGACAGCAAGCGAGGGAGAAAGGTGGTGGGCAAGGAAGAAAGGCAGCAGGTAAGCGGGAAAGCTGGTGGGCGAGGGAGAAAGGTGGCAGGCGAGCAAGAAAGCTGGCAGGTGAGCAGAAAAGCCCATGCAAGTGTGAGAAAGCTGGTAGGAGAGTGGGAAGGCCTCTGCAAGTCACACGAGGGGCCACCCAATTTGGTGCACTCCCAGGGCCAGCGCCCTAGACAAATGCCTAATTTGCCTAGTGATAGGGCCGGCCCTGCTTGTCCTCCTTCAATAATAAGCCTTCGTAGCTTCCTGGCGGTGGAAAGTGCCTTCAAGTCACAGCTGACTTATGGCGACCCTGTAGGGAGACAGGGTAAGGCAAGAGACATTCCTAGGTGGTTTGCCAGTGCCTGCCTCGATGTCATGACCCTGATATTCTTTGGCTATGGTATAAATTGCTTTACTCACAGAAGTTGCTGAATGAAACAGTCTTCTTTATTTCAATGAACTTCTTCAGGCTAATAGAACAATTAAAATAAGGAAGAGAACAGTCTAGAGGGTGGAGTTCTCCTCCAACCTATAATCAAGTTCTAGTTAACTCTTTACTGTCCATTTTGCTATTTACACATTACTTATGAAACAAATGCAAAACAAACCAGTCCCTGGTCAAGAAATCTTTTCCTGCTCACTGACTGCATCCCAGTCCTAAGTGAGCTTAAAAAGGTCAAAGTAGTCCCCTGCGTAAGCACCAGTCGCTTCCGACTCTGGGGTGACGTTGCTTTCACAACATTTTCACAGCAGACTTTTTTTTACGGGGTGAGTCAACCTGGAGCCGGCTACCTGAACCCAGCTTCCACTGGGATCGAACTCAGGTCATGAGCAGAGAGTTCAGACTGCTGTACTGCAGCTTTACCACTCTGCGCCACGGGGCTCTTAAGTGAGCTTACCAGGGCACAATTGACACAGTTGTCCATGTTTCATGATGGGTTGATTTCTCTTTGCAACTCTTACTAGTACCATTCTAGTTGGGAGTTGTTATGCTGTTATGGGCTCTGGCCAGAAGGTCTAAGGTTCGTAGAAAGATCAAGAGATCCAGGTTTGCTTACAAAGCATCAGTTACAGAAACTGCAGGCTAAGCTTCCATCAGCTGGGCCTTGAGCACACACACAGAGAAGCTTGCCAGAAACTGAGACCCACATGCGTGACTAAAACTAAGCATCTTATACCCTAAATGCTGGCTACCAGTCAAGTAAACATTACGTTGTCGAAGGCTTTCACGGTTGAAGTCCATTGGCTGTTGTAGATTTTCCAGGCTGTGGTCAAGTAATCATTAATTAAGCTGTCCCAGAACAAAGCAGTAGACAAGTGCACCTTTAAGACCAACTAAGTTTTATTCAGAATGTAAACTTTCGTATGCTCTTAAGCAGACTTCATCAGACAAAATGGGAATGGCAAGCAGCAATTCTTAATATAAGTGGGCAATGTAGAATCATGGGAATGTTTTTAGCAGATTAAAAGAATCACAAATAGGGATCTGTGTTTGTCAGTGTTAGGACAAAGCTAAAACAGGAGGGTAATAAAAACCAGACTGTGGTCGGTGTGAAGTGCCATAAATCTAGGTAACATTCTGGCTTTGTTAGTTTAAATAGAGGGCATGGTTTCTCAAGAGATTATAACATCCATTATAGTTTGCCATTAGAAAAAAAGGAAGACATTAAAATACAGTAGAGGATAGGTTGGTATATGCAATAAAACAAACAACCAATGTCCCCCATTTGAGTATGTCAATACAAAAAAACAAAAACAAAAAAAACAAATATTCTGATATATTATTTCTCTTTTAGAACAGTGTAAGTTAGCCATTAGAAAAACAGAGTGCATTAAAGTATAGTGGAAGGTGGGTTAGTATATGTAATGAGACAAACAGCCCACATCCCTCATTTGAGCATGTCAACACAAAAAAACCCCCACACATTATTCTGATACACTTCTAAAAGAGACCCAGTTTGGTGTAGTGGTTAAGTGTGTGGACTCTTATCTGGGAGAACCAGGTTTATTCCCCACTCCTCCACTTGCACCTGCTGGCATGGCCTTGGGTCAGCCCTAGCTCTGGCAGAGGTTGTCCTTGAAAGGGCAGCTGCTGTGAGAGCCCTCTCCAGCCCCACCCACCTTACAGGGTGTCTGTTGTGGGGGAGGAAGGTAAAGGAGATTGGGAGCCGCTCTGAGACTCTTCGGAGTGGAGGGCGGGATATAAATCCAATATCTAAAAGAGAAATACATTGGAACATTGTGGACGCACAGCTATACTCGGTGAGAGTTGGTTTAGCGTACGTAATGAAATAAAAAAACCCAATATCCCTGTTCAGTCCTGGGGAGGTGTTTGTTCCAAGTTTCATGATATTTGAAGGAGCCAGGCCATTCTGCACCTGGCTTCCATTTGGGGTGGTGGGGAGAAACAACCCAGGCTTTCAAGATAAGTTCTGCTAACGAGAGAGGGAAGGTTTCCTTGAGAGCAGCTGAACGCTGTCCTCTCACAAGACTCAGGGCAACTAATGGCTTAAAATAGGGGATAGGAGGACTGAGCCCTGTGGAAGCCTTCTTGATGTGTCTTGCATCAAAGATAATTGGTTCCCGACAGCAACTCTCTCAATCCTGCCCACCAGAGCTGATTTACATCAATCCAGAGCACATGAACACCTGAAGCTGCCTTATACTAAATCAGACTCTCAGTCCATCAAGGTCAGTCTTGTCTACTCAGACTGGCAGCGGCTCTCCAGGGTCCCAAGCGGAGGTTTTTCACGGCTACTTGCCTGGACCCTTTTTAGTTGGAGATGCTGGGGATTGAACCTGGGACCTTCTGCTTACCAAGCAGATGCTCTACCACTGAGCCACCATCCCTCCCTAACACTTATGAGGCTCTCCAGGGTCTCAAGCTGAGGTTTTTCAGCCCTACTTGCCTGGACCCTTTTTAGCTGGAGATGCCAGGGATTGATCCTGGGACCTTCTGCTTTCCAAGCAGATGCTCTACCACTGAGCCACCATCCCTCCCTAACACTTATGAGGCTCTCCAGGGTCTCAAGCTGAGGTTTTTCATGCCTACTTGCTTGGACCCTTTTTAGCTGGAGATGCCGGGGATTGAACCTGGGACCTTCTGCTTACCAAGCAGATGCTCTACCACTGAGCCACCATCCCTCCCTAACACTTATAAGACTCTCCAGGGTCTCAAGCTGAGGTTTTTCACGCCTATTTGCTTGGACCCTTTTGAGTTGGAGATGCCGGGGATTGAATCGGGGACCTTCTGCTTACCAAGCAGATGCTCTACCACTGAGCCACTCTGCCCCTCCTCAACCCTTCACGTTGACTTTTTGAATTATACCTTTTCATGGCTTTACAGGGGGGCAAAGGGTTTAAACGCAATGCTGGCGAGATAGCTTGCGCAGATTCGGCGTCTCATTTAGAGCTGTGTTACGTGTGTTCATTTGGTACATCGGTAAGATTTCGGCGAGGGTTGCAGAACAGTGCAGTACAGTCTGAAGAGCTATTGAGCCTGTGCAATGTTGCCTTTATCTGGATCACATTTATATAAGATAAAACGAGAAAGTGTAGATAACCTATGTCCCCAGTAGTTATTTAAATAGCTGTTTGTAACATTTTTATCCTGCAAGTTCTCCAGAGAGTTCCATGCAGTGCCGCTAGTTAACCTAAGAGAGAGAAGTCACAGGGACAATGCTCCATAGGACAATGCTGATAGAATTCCTTGAAATCTCGCTTTGGTTCTTCCTCTCCAGTAACACACCTGATCCTGTCCACAGTGCACATTGGGGCTGAGGAGCTTAGCATGATGCTGTTCGGCAGGTTGGGTGTGCGTGTTGAACCTCGTTCTGAACTTTGGAAATTTACCTATCGGTCGCACACCACACACCAAGCACCTTTAATCGCTCATCCATCTGCTTCTTTAATGCTAATTCCTGACACGAGCAATTGCTAAACTTGAGCACATTAAGTGGCGCTTCTGGTCCCTTTTTACGCGACTCACTTGCTTTGCAGTCCACGCTCTGTGTTTGTAACAAAGCGCCCGTAATCGTTCCTGAAGGATCTGCTAACGCATGTCCCTCCTGACGTGTCGGTTGACAGATCCAACCATTGAGGTGGTCAGTCCCATGCAGGATATTATCGTCGACGAAGACGGCACAGCAGAATTCATCTGCCAGTACTCTAGGCCCGTGCAGGCCACGTGGAAGAAAAATGACCAGGAGGTTCACGCTGACGGCCAGCGCATCGTCATCGAGCAAGACTGGAATGTAGCCAAGCTGAAATTTAAGCCTGCTCTACCTGGGGACACCGGCATCTATTCTTGTGAAGCTGGAGGCACTAAAACAGTGGCTATGCTTGACGTTCAAGGTGAGGCCTCCTACGGTGGAAAGAAGACTGTCGTGTGAATACAGAGAGCCTGCATGTGAATACAGAGAGCCTGCATGTGAATACAGAGAGCATGAACAGCACCGGCTGACCCTGGGCAGCAAAGTTCTATGGTCTTCAGCTGTTCCCCTCATATACTAGGTGGAGACAGAACTGAGGAGTGAAATGACTGTACCCGGTCACACTGTGTCTGTGAGATTTGCTCTTTGAAAAGGGGATCGAATTGAGCAATTTTTTTTTTAAATCTGGGCTATGAGGAAGTATGAACGGCAGGCTCTGTCACCTGTTGAAGAAGTGCGATTCGACAAAATCTTGAGGTGATACCCCGCCCAGTCATATCTAGCCCAATGACCCATTCTTTGTTCCCCTGAGCTCCAGGCGGATAGCACACCTCTTGGTCTCTGTGTCACAGACATCCTTCTTGGGGAGGCTGGCCAGGCCAAGATCTAGGAAGCCACTGAGCTATCCAGTTACCTTGCTTCTGCAGGGCTTTTTTTGTAGCGGGAACTCCTTTGCATATTAGGCCACACACCCAGGGCCGTAGCCAGGATTTTAAGAAGAAGAAGATATTGGATTTATATCCCGCCCTCCACTCCGAAGAGTCTCAGAGCAGCTCACAATCTCCTTTACCTTCCTCCCCCACAACAAACACCCTGTGAGGTGGGTGGGGCTGGAGAGGGCTCTCACACCAGCTGCCCTTTCAAGGACAACCTCTGCCAGAGCTATGGCGGACCCAAGGCCATGCTAGCAGGTGCAAGTGGAGGAGTGGGGAATCAAACCCGGTTCTCCCAGATAAGAGTCCGCACACAACCACTACACCAAACTGGCTCTCCAGTTGGCTTTAAACTGGCTTTAAAAGTTGGGGGGCTTTTTAAAAAGTCAGGGGGCACCCTTTCACATCCACTGCTGGGTAGGGCCAAAAGCTGGAAGCTCTGAAAGTGGCCAAGGCAGAAAAACCCTAAAACTTTGGAGACAAGAAGGGACTGCCTGTTGCATGCAAGCAGGGAGGTTTTCTTCCACCTCCCTCTCCCCCATCCTGGCACCTTGCAACCAGCAGCCCTATCCATCCCCCCCCCCCCAGCCCATTCCATGTGGCTTCCTCTGCCTCCTACTCCTCCATCTCCCTCCTCTCTACCTGTTGATTTTGCTGCTGCAATGCCTGGTGCTCTCCTGGAAGTCAGGGGACAGTGCCCCCACAAGCCCCCCTGTGGCTTCAGGCCTGCACACCCCGCTGATGTAGCCAATCCTCCTGGAGCTTACAGCAGGCCCTGTACAAAGAGCCCTGTAAGCTCTTGGACGACTGGCTCCATCAGGGGGTGTGGCCTAATATGCAAAGGATTTCCTGCTGAGTTCCACAGGAGTTCCACACAGCCCTGATGTAGCCAATCCTCCTGGAGCTTACAGCAGGCCCTGTACAAAGAGCCCTGTAAGCTCCAGGAGGACTGGCTCCATCAGGGGATGTAGCCTAATATGCAAAGGATTTCCTGCTGAGTTCCACAGGAGTTCCACACACCCCTGATGTGGCCAATCCTCCTGGAGCTTACAGCAGGCCCTGTACGAAGAACCCTGTAAGCTCTTGGAGGATTGGCTACATCAGGGGGTGCGGCCTAATATGCAAAGGATTTCCTGCTGAGTTCCACACACCCCTGATGTAGCCAATCCTCCTGGAGCTTACAGCAGGCCCTGTACGAAGAACCCTGTAAGCTCTTGGAGGATTGGCTACATCAGGGGTGTGTGGCCTAATATGCAAAGGAGTTCCTGCTACAAAAAAAGACCTGCTTGCCAGCCTTTAGTCCAAAGGTGTGGGGATCTAAAACACTGCATCCTCTTTTAAATTATAAAATCGTATATATGTATAAAAATACGTAGCAGGTTTTAAGGAACAATCATGAATATTGCAGGCCCATTAGCATCGTTCCAGGCTCTCTGTCTTCCTCCAGAAAAACAGTCCTTTTTCTACACAGAAACAAAATTGCTATGTCTTTTGAACTGACTGAACTAGCTAAACAAAAAAGATCAGTTTTCACAAAAGGGCATTCTGAGCCTACATGATACACAGATACTTGTTCTTCAGAAATGCAGGCGTAGTTCACAAAGTTGAATCAAACTGAAGTGCGTCTGTTGACGTTCAGTCTGTCACACCTGGTGAGCATAAGAACATAAGAGGAGCCATCCTGGATTAGACCAAGGGCCCATCAAGTCCAGCATTCTGTTTACAGAATGACTAACATAAGAACATAAGTACATAAGAGAAGCCATGTTGAATCAGGCCAATGGCCCATCCAGTCCAACACTCTGTGTCACATAAGACCATAAGAGAAGCCATGTTGGATCAGGCCAATGGCCCTTCCAGTCCAACACTCTGTGTCACATAAGAACATAAGAGAAGCCATGTTGAATCAGGCCAATGGTCCATCCAGTCCAACACTGTCACACAGTGGCCAAAAAAACCAGGTGCCATCAGGAGGTCCATCAGTGGGGCCAGAACTCCAGAAGCCCTCCCACTGTGGCCCCCTCAGTTACCAAGAATACAGAGCATCACTGCCCCAGACAGAGAGTTCCAACAAAACGCTGTGACTAATAGCCGCTGATGGACCTCTGCTCTATATGTTTATCCAATCCCAGTTTAACCAGTGACTTCTAGGAAGTCTGCACACTGGATAATGGCAACAGCATTGTCCCAACTGTGCTCCCCATCACTGATATTAAATTGACAGGATGGATATCGACTACTCCTTCCAGTGAAACCAAGAGGGAGAAGGGGAAGCAGCCGGGTACCCATCATGCCTAGATACCTAGATCAAGCTCCATCTGAGAGGATCTTCCTCCCCATACCAGCTGTCATTCCAAAGACCTAGGGCTGTAGACAGACTTCCTTATTGGGTGGGGCAGCCATGGTTCTGTGTGGGCCAAACCTGTTCTCCAGGTGGGGCAATGTATCTAGTGGTCTCAGCCTTGCTCTGAGATACCTTTATGTCTTAATCTAGGGGGAATTAGTTACGATGAATGACCTTCAGAGGTCAAATAGTCAAGAGACAGGCTTTTTCAGTGGTAGCACCTGACCCTAAGAACATAAGAGAAGCTTTAAATTTTTATTGTTTGGATTATTGTTGTGTGCAACTTCAGAATTTGGTGGAAAGTGGCATGCAAATCTCATGGGGATGATCTTAAACCAGTCACTGTTTCGGATTCAACCATCCCGTTTTATCATGGGAACAATGTCTCCCCTTTTTCGAAGCTAGATCCAATGACTCCCTTCGGTTGGGTGGAGAAAAATGTTGGCCATCAACCAAGACTTAGGTCAAAGAAGTGATTGGGTCTGAATACTGTTGTAATAAGGGTTACTGGAATAATGTATGTGAGGCACCCTGAATACTCAGAAGCACTGTGTCAATATGGAATAATGTTCCCTCTAAGTCTTGTGAGCAAATATCCCACTTTGTGAGCTCCTGGCATTAAAGTTGTGAGCTACTGCATAAATTAGTGTGCTCCTTCCTGATCTAAGACAAAAATGTGTGAGCTGGAGGCTAAAAATCTGTGAGCTAGCTCACACTAACTCAGCTTAGAGGGAACACTAATTATTACTGTTATTGTTGTTCTCTTTGGTGCTATTAGGGTACACTTGAAATAAGGCTTGAATGTTTTTGTTTAACCATTGTTGGTGATTGTTGGTTGCTGTTAACTGGTGATGTTATAATGACTTTTAAGATATATATATTTGTTAAGCTCTGTTCGTTTTAATTGTTGCTTGTAAGCTGCCTTAAGATGGCCCACCCTTTTAAATAAATAAAAAAAAATTAAGTATTCATAATGACAAGGCGGTATTTTATACATTACTGCAAGTTATTAACAAGTATTTAAAATGATACCACACACCCATCACTCAGTGGTCATTGTCCCTTATCGTGTTCTGTACAGACATGCCATTATTTTGGTGACTGAAGATGTGAAATTTCTTCAAATGCTTTCTGTCAGATGACCAAAAAGTAGATTCACCACTTGTTATAAGTACGTATGAAAAGCCTTGCTGGATCAGACCAGCGAGGGTCCATCTAGCCCAGCTTCCTGACTCACAGTGGCCAACCAGTTCCTCTGGAGGGCCAGCAACAGGGCAGAGAGGCCGAGGCCTTCCCCTGAGAAGAACATCAGAAGAGCCCTGCTGGGTCAGACCAGGGAGGGTCCATCTAGTCCAGCATCCTGTCTCACACAGGGGCCAACCAGTTCCTTTGGAGGGCCAACAACAGGGCAGAGAGACTGAGGCCTTCCCCTGAGAAGAACATCAGAAGTGCCCTGCTGGATCAGACCAGCAAGGGTCCATCTAGTCCAGCATCCTGTCTCACACAGGGGCCAACCAGTTCCTTTGGAGGGCCAAAAACAGGGCAGAGAGACCGAGGTCTTTCCCTGATAAGAACATCGGAAGAGCCCTGCTGGATCAGACCAGCAAGGGTCCATCTAGTCCAGCATCCTGTTTCACACAGGGGCTAACCAGTTCCTCTGGAGGGCCAGCAACAGGGCAGAGAGGCCGAGGCCTTCCCCTGAGAAGAACATCAGAAGAGCCCTGCTGGATCAGACCAGCAAGGGTCCATCAAGTCCAGCATCCTGTCTCACACAGGGGCCAACCAGTTCCTTTGGAGGGCCAACAACAGGGCAGAGAGGCCGAGGTCTTTCCCTGATAAGAACATCGGAAGAGCCCTGCTGGATCAGACCAGCAAGGGTCCATCTAGTCCAGCATCCTGTTTCACACAGGGGCTAACCAGTTCCTCTGGAGGGCCAGCAACAGGGCAGAGAGGCCGAGGCCTTCCCCTGAGAAGAACATCAGAAGAGCCCTGCTGGATCAGACCAGCAAGGGTCCATCAAGTCCAGCATCCTGTCTCACACAGGGGCCAACCAGTTCCTTTGGAGGGCCAACAACAGGGCAGAGAGGCCGAGGTCTTTCCCTGATAAGAACATCGGAAGAGCCCTGCTGGATCAGACCAGCAAGGGTCCATCTATTCCAGCATCCTGTTTCACACAGGGGCCAACCAGTTCCTCTGGAGGGCCAGCAACAGGGCAGAGAGGCCGAGGCCTTCCCCTGAGAAGAACATCAGAAGAGCCCTGCTGGATCAGACCAGCAAGGGTCCATCTAGTCCAGCATCCTGTTTCACACAGGGGCCAACCAGTTCCTCTGGAGGGCCAGCAACAGGGCAGAGAGGCCAAGGCCTTCCCCTGAGAAGAACATCAGAAGAGCCCTGCTGGATCAGACCAGCAAGGGTCCATCAAGTCCAGCATCCTGTCTCACACAGGGGCCAACCAGTTCCTTTGGAGGGCCAACAACAGGGCAGAGAGGCCGAGGTCTTTCCCTGATAAGAACATCGGAAGAGCCCTGCTGGATCAGACCAGCAAGGGTCCATCTAGTCCAGCATCCTGTTTCACACAGGGGCTAACCAGTTCCTCTGGAGGGCCAACAACAGGGCAGAGAGGCTGAGGCCTTCCCCTGAGAAGAACATCAGAAGAGCCCTGCTGGATCAGACCAGCAAGGGTCCATCTAGTCCAGCATCCTGTTTCACACAGGGGCTAACCAGTTCCTCTGGAGGGCCAACAACAGGGCAGAGAGGCTGAGGCCTTCCCCTGAGAAGAACATCAGAAGAGCCCTGCTGGATCAGACCAGTGAGGGTCCATCTAGTCCAGCATCCTGTCTCACGCAGGGGCTAACCAGTTCTTCTGGAGGGCCAACAACAGGGCAGAGAGGCCGAGGCCTTCCCCTGAGAAGAACATCAGAAGAGCCCTGCTGGATCAGACCAGTGAGGGTCCATCTAGTCCAGCATCCTGTCTCACACAGGGGCCAACCAGTTCCTTTGGAGGGCCAACAACAGGGCAGAGAGGCCAAGGTCTTCCCCTGATAAGAACATCAGAAGAGCCCTGCTGGATCAGACCAGCAAGGGTCCATCTAGTCCAGCATCCTGTTTCACACAGGGGCCAACCAGTTCCTCTGGAGGGCCAACAACAGGGCAGAGAGGCTGAGGCCTTCCCCTGAGAAGAACATCAGAAGAGCCCTGCTGGGTCAGACCAGTGAAGGTCCATCTAGCCCAGCTTCCTCTGGAGGGCCAGCAACAGGGCAGAGAGGCCGAGGCCTTCCTCTGATGTTGCCTCCTGGCTCAGGGATTCAGAGATTTAGTTATGATCTTGTGCTGAAGTGAATCTCCCAGCCTCTTCTTCAGCTTGCAACAAATGAGTCAGCTGTTGGCGCTGTGCAAATCTGGCAACTTCTGTTCACTGTATACAATGGAAGACCAGCTTGTTGTGAACCTAGGCAGTTAGCTGCAAAGTCTTCCTCCTTTATGCCAGCCAGGGTTGCTAAAAAGGCAAATGGTTACCGTGCAGTCAAAGAAAGTACCATTGTTTAGAGGTATATGCAACTGTCTGGTCATATCACAAGGACTCTTAAAGAAAGATAGCGAATGGATCTGTACATTACTTTCCATTGACAGTGGAGAGTTTCCATTATCCAAGACTCTTGCTCTAGAGGAAAGTTCTCCAGTTACTAAAGTATAAACTTTGGATCCAGCCTTTTATCACTGCAATAGCAAAACCAGTTGGTTGCCGTTTTAATGATCTCTTCCTAACCCACGTGATGTCATATATTTTCCAAGGTAATGCTCAAATACGATTTAACTGATTTGTGTTTTTTTCCCCAAACAGCCAAGAACACGATTGTTCAGGGCCTAGAGAACGTCGAGGTCATGGAGGGAGGTGAAGCCCTGTTCGAATGTTACCTTTCCAAGCCAGAGAGCTACAATTATAATTGGCTGATTGACGACGAACCCGCTAAAACTTCCGAAAATGTCGAGATGGTCTATTTTGAAAACGGACTGCGCCATCTCCTTCTCTTGAAAAATCTGACACCCCAAGACAGCTGCAGGGTGACCTTCCTTACCAGCGATGTTGTGACATCTGCGTTCTTGACTGTAAAAGGTAAAGCCAACCTTGTATTGACTTGTAGCTCCGGTGAAGCTAGGATTACTGGCTGGGAGGGTTGGAAGTGGTGACATTGGGACAGGAGGTAATGTTGCCTGTGCCCCTAGAAACCCAAGATACGGTGATAGAAAAGAACAAAGTAAAGTGCATTATTTCCCCCATCTCTCCTTCTTCTCGTAATTTTATTTTAATCTCAGAGCCTTGATGTTCTGGGTACAAATTCAGAGACCCCTGATTTCTCATTCTAAACATAGCTGTGGGTTCCAAGGGCAGGTAGCATCTCCACACAAGAGGAATGGTGGCTCAGTGGTCGAGCATCTGCTTGGTAAGCAGACGGTCCCAGGTTCAATCCCCGGCATCTCCAACTAAAAAAGGTTCAAGCAAATAGGCGTGAAAAACCTCCGCTTGAGACCTTGGAGAGCCATTGGCAGTCTGAGGAGACAATACTGACTTTGATGGACCGAGGGTCTGATTCAGTAGAAGGCAGCTTCATAGGTTGATGTATGTTCATATGTCTAAGGGGAGGGATGGTGGCTCAGTGGTGGAGCATCTGCTTGGTAAGCAGAAGGTCCCAGGTTCAATCCCCGTCATCTCCAACTAAAAAAGGGTCCAGGCAAATAGGCGTGAAAAACCTCAGCTTGAGACCTTGGAGAGCCATTGGCAGTCTGAGGAGACAATACTGACTTTGATGGACCGAGGGTCTGATTCAGTAGAAGGCAGCTTCATAGGTTGATGTATGTTCATATGTCTAAGGGGAGGGATGGTGGCTCAGTGGTGGAGCATCTGCTTGGTAAGCAGAAGGTCCCAGGTTCAATCCCCGGCATCTCCAAAAAAGGGTCCAGGCAAATAGGCATGAAAAACCTCAGCTTGAGACCTTGGAGAGCCATTGGCAGTCTGAGGAGACAATACTGACTTTGATGGACCGAGGGTCTGATTCAATAGAAGGCAGCTTCATAGGTTCATATGAACACCTTGTAGGATAGGCCTCTTCAACTTTCCTGTCAGCTGCTGTTAGTCCACTCTTCAGGAGGATCTTAATTCATAGCCATTCCTTGTTTTGAAGGCACTGATCACTAACTTCCGTATAATTTCAGGATGGCGCCTGGAATTTCAGCAGTCACTGACTGACATTATGGTCACCGCTGGAGGCCGAGCGATCTTCACCTGTGTTTTAAGTGAAGCGGTGCCCGTTAACGAGGTTGCTTGGTATAATAATGATGTGGATATCCAGCCAGATGAGAACTGGGAAATCCAGGCAGATGGGAATAGCTACAAACTCATCTTGAAGAACGCTCAGCTGCATCACTCTGGGGAGGTGACGTTTGCCGCGAGGGACGCCATTGTGTCTGCCAAGTTAACTGTCATCGGTAGGTCGGGATGGGCCACGTTCCCAATTACTGTTGTGCCAATGAGCCAGCATCCTGCTCCATTCCAGTTGTCTCCACTCTCTGCTGTGCTGATCGCCCAAGGGATTCTGTTCTAGGCAGAAGGGAGGAGCGAAAAATGAGCCATGTTGGTTATGGATATCCATGCCTCAGCCCAAGTCGGGGGTCCCCACTTGTTTGAAGGCTTCCCTTATTGTCCCAATACCAAAGAGGACGCCAGCAAAGGTTTTAAATGACTATAGGCCAGTGGCCTTGACTTCTGTGATAATGAAGTGTTTTGAACAATTAGTTCGAAAATATATTATTTCCTGCCTTCCTGTTATTTTTGATGAATATCAGTTTGCTTACAGGAAAAATAGATCTACTGAGGATGCTGTTAATACTGTTCTTTATACTGCTTTATCGCATTTGGATAAAAAGGGGACGTATGTTAGAATGTTGTTTGCAGATTTTAGTTCTGCTTTTAATACAATATCACCCCATAGATTGTTGTCTAAGCTTAAAGATTTGAAGCTGTCGGACTCTATATGTGAGTGGATTTTGAATTTTTTGTCAGGTCGTTCACAAAGGGTTAAAATGGATGGATATATTTCCTCCGTGAAGATCTTAAATACTGGCACCCCTCAGGGATGTGTCTTGAGTCCACTTCTTTTCACTATTTACACATCTGATTGTGTTTCCAGCAGTCTGAGTAACAAAATCATTAAGTATGCAGATGATACAACGTTGGTAGGGCTCATCTCTGAAGATGATGAGTCTGCGTACAGGAGGGAAGTTCAACAGCTGTCCCTTTGGTGTAAAGTAAATAATCTTATTTTAAATATAAATAAGACGAAGGAAATTATAGTGGATTACAGGAAGAGTAGTTTGGACACCCAGCCGTTGTTTATTGATGGTGTTATGGTAGAACAGGTGACAGAATGGAAGTTTCTGGGAATTACCATGAAACAGGATCTAACATGGGGGGCAAATACTTTAGCTCTAGAGAAAAAGGCCCAGCAACGACTATACTACTTAAGACTCTTAAGATCACTACAACTGTCAGGGAGTCTGCTGGTTGCCTTTTATCGTAGTTCCATTGAGAGCATTTTATCTTATTGCCTCTGCGCGTGGTTTGGGAGCTGCACGGAAGCAGAGAGAAGGGTGCTCCAAAGAGTGACGAGAAGAGCACAAAAGATTTGTGGATGTTCTCTCCCCTCATTGGTGGATCTGTATAATATGGCATGTAAAAGGAAGATACAAATGATCCTAAGGGACCATACACATCTGGGCCATTTGCTTTTTGAGATCTTACCGTCAGGTAGACGATATAGAGTGTTGAAGGCTAGGACAAACAGATTTAAGGACAGTTTCTATCCAAGTGCTGTGGTTAGGTTAAATGCAGGGTTATGAAGGATTATCTGTTTTAGATGTATTTAATGGTTTAAATGGTTTTAATGGTTTTATGAATGTTTAATGGTTTTATGAATGTTTATTTAAGGGTTTAAATGGTTTTAATGGTTTTATGAATGTTTATCCGTTTTAGATGTATTTAAATGGTTTTAATGGTTTAAATGGTTTAATGGTTTCAGATGTATTTAAATGGTTTATGAATATGTGTGTTTGATGTGTTGGTATGTTTGTGGAAGAGCACCTCATTTCGTTGCTCTCTTTTTGTTGAGAACAATGACAATAAATTCATCTATCTATCTATCTATCCCAACTTTCTTGAATCTGCAGGGGACTTGGGAATTCTGACAGCATGGTGGGTGCTGCCACAAAATGGCAGTTGCAAGAGGTGGATTCAGTAACAACATGGCCGTTTACCTTCATTTAGGCGGTGAAAATCCTTGCACAGTGGTGGTAGCTTCTGCCAGAGCAACGTTTTCTTAAAAAATCGATGCAACCAATCAGATTTCCAGGGATCAGTCAGAAGCCTGGTCATACCCACTTTATAAAAACATGAGGCAGACGCCAAAAATGGTATTGGCAGCTGCCATGGTTAGGAGGGACCCTTGGGCTAAGTCATAGAATCATAGAATGAAAGAGTTGGAAGGGACCTTCAGGGTCATCTAGTCTAATCTCAAATCTCTTGTCTGAAAGGAAATTGGAAACAAATCAGCCAGTATCATCATGCCCCTGTATAAATCGATGGTGCGGCCTCATTTAGAATACTGTGTACAATTCTGGTCACCGCACCTCAAAAAGGATATTATAGCATTGGAAAAAGTCCAGAAAAGGGCAGCTAGAATGATTAAAGGTTTGGAGCACTTTCCCTGTGAAAAAAGGTTAAAACACTTGGGGCTCTTTAGCTTGGAGAAACGTCGACTGCAGGGTGACATGATAGAGGTTTATAAGATTATGCATGGGATGGGGAAAGTAGAGGAAGAAGTCCTTTTCTCCCTTTCTCACAATACAAGAACTCGTGGCCATTCGATGAAATTGCTGAGCAGTCAGGTTAAAAAGGATAAAAGAAAGTCCTTCTTCACCCAAAGGGTGATTAACATGCGAACTCACTGCCACAGGAGGTGAACTCACTGCCACAGGAGGTGGCGGCGGCTACAAGCATAGCCAGCTTCAAGAGGGGATTGGATAAAAATATGGAGCAGAGGTCCATCAGTGGCTATTAGCCACAGTGTGTGGCCTGATCCAACATGGCTTCTCTTATGTTCTTATGTCTTTCCGTTACAGCTCAGGGAGTTTTATAATTCTAATCTGAAATTGCCTGTAATAAAAGAAAACCAATTAACCCCCCTCCCCAAGAAACTGTCTGCAGCTCAAACCCCTTTGACACCCATGGAAATGAAACAGCCCTGGAGTGCCTTCCAGGAATTTTTAGGAATGATGTGCTCCTCGCCTTCCAAAGGAGCCGATTCCACAAAGTGAAGAAGAAGAAGAATTGCAGATTTATACCCCGCCCTTCTCTCTGAATCAGAGACTCAGAGCGGCTTACAATCTCCCATGTCTTCTCCCCCCACAACAGACACCCTGTGAGGTGGGTGGGGCTGAGAGGGCTCTCACAGCAGTTGCCCTTTCAAGGACAACCTCTGCCAGAGCATGGCTAACCCAAGGCCATTCCAGCAGCTGCAAGTGGAGGAGTGGGGAATCAAACTTGGTTCTCCCAGATAAGAGTCCACTCACTTAACCACTACACCAAACTGGCTCTCAAACTGGAAGCCACTGTTGAAAAAGAGTGGGCTCTAGTAGATGCCAGGTAGTCCGCTTTAAGTGGGGGAGACACCCAGAAGGTGGCAGCTACAGGAATGTGATGGGCATTAAATAGAGACACAGGGAATACTGAGCCTTCAGACATCGTGGGTCTGGGCCGTGAAGTGCTCCAAAAAGTCATAATGAACATCTTGAATTGAACTAGGAAACAAACAGGCAGCCAATTGAGCTGTTTTAAAATAGCCAAGGTGCGTTCCTTTTTGCCTATCCCCCGGCAATAATAATTAGGCTGCCAAATTTTGAACCACTTGCAGTGTATGGGGAGTCTTCAGGGACAGCCCCTTGTAGTCCAACTGTGAGGTTGCAAAAATATGGATTACCGTGGTTTGTTTCTGAGAGCCTGTGTATGCATTACCCAAACGGGTACGTTGGCCACTTTGCCCTGGCTTCAGCCTGTAACATCCTGGTAATACCGAGTTCGGTACAAGGTGCTGGTTATTACCTTTAAAGCCCTATATGGCCTGGGACCTGCCTACCTGAAGGACCGTCTCTCCCCACATGTTCCCCAGAGAGTACTGAGGTCGGGAACCCAAAACCTTCTCGCTATCCCTGGGCCAAAAGAAGCCCGCCTTAAATCTACTAGGGACAGGGCCTTCTCTGTTATGGCCCCTACATGGTGGAACCAGCTACCGGAGGAGGTGAGGGCCCTGCGGGACCTTATTCAGTTCCGCAGGGCCTGTAAGGCGACCCTCTTCCGGTTAGCTTACACCTAACTGATATGGGAAACTAATGTATCTTTACCAGATTCTTGCTATTCATACTGTTATAAGGTTCGATGTTTTAAGGTTTTAAATGTTTTGACTGTTTTAACTGCTTATATATTTAAATGCTAATTTAATTTTATGTCTTATTATCTGTTGTGAGCCGCCCTGAGCCACTTTTGTGGGAAGGGCCGGATATAAATCATAAATAAATAAAAAATAAATAAATAACTTGTAAATCAATTTATGCATAAAAAACATAAGAACAGTATCAATATTGATATTTCTTAATGTTTTTCTCTGATAATTTCTCGGCTTGATAGTTATTTCGCTCCCCGGAGTTGCAAAATTCATTTTGTATTCGTTGGTTTCGTTGCATCCGATTCTAGAGTCTACAACGGGAGTCAGTAAGCCTTTGGTTGACAAGTCTGTTGCAGAAGGGCAGAAGGTACAATTGCAGTGTGAATTATCCAAAGAATCCCAAGATGTCGTCTGGTTCAAAGGAAAAGAACCGGTCCAGCCTGGGGGAAGATACGAACTTATCGCTGAAGGCAAAAAACAGATGCTCATCATTCATGATTTTAAAACGGATGATCAGGGATCATATACCTGCATGGCCTCTCCTGATATAAAAACTTCGGCCAAAGTTTCTGCCGAAGGTATTTCGTTTTGCTATTTCTGATGTTTAAGCATTTGCATTTCTGTTTCACAGTCTTCACTGTCTTAGTGAGTCCATGCCTATGAAAACGCTTTTTGTTTCCATTATAAACTCAGATTTGTGGTCTATGAATACACAAGGGTAGAATTCTAGCAGGAGCTCCTTTGCATATTAGGCCACAGCCCCCTGATGTAGCCAATCCTCCAGGAGCTTACAAAAAAGAGCTTTGTAAACTCTTGAAGGATTGGCTACATCGGGGAGGTGGCCTAATATGCAAAGGAGCTCCTGCTAGAATTCCACCCCTGTAAATACATCTGTGGATTTTTCTGTATTCTTTTTTCCCCTTACTTGTAAGTTCCTGTATCTTGGGGGCGGGAGTCTGTTCTGCATGTGCTTTGCTGCCTCTAGTGGTCGGTTCGATACCACACCAGTTTATAGGCATTTTCACCCACACTAAATAACACGCTTTCAATCAACTTTCAATGCACTTTGCAACTGAATTTTACTGCGTGAGATGGCAAAATCCACTTGCAAATGGTCACTGAAGTGAATTAAAGCTGGGTTGTTTACATGTGAAAGTGCCCTATGTCTGGCATAAAAACCTGTAGTTCAAATCTGCAGGGAGATATGCTTGATATAAACCGATGTAATATTGAAACAACCACTAGAGGGAGCAAACCATACACGGAACAGAACAAACCTGAAGAAACAGGAATTTACGACATGAGAATGTAATCCATTATACGTTTCAACGATTTACTTTTGAATGAGCATACAGTAAGTCTTTAAACACTTAAATCTCATGTATTATATTCTCTTGGGCTTGTTTGTCTGAGAATTGCATTTAAGTTTGTAGAGCTGTTTTTCTTGCTTTAGAATTACTTGATTATTTATGATACGTTATACTGTGTTATATTTTATTAATAAAAAATTAAATGAGAAAAAAGAGAGTACGTGGAAAAGGTCTTTGTCGGTGCCTACAACGAGCTACTACTCAGTAACAACGAGTTTAATAGGCTCGCATTTGTTGGCATTGTGCAAAATGCAGTGCATTTTTTTACATTGCGTCTGGGTTGGATGAAAGCTCAGACCAAAAACCTTTGGAAGATTTCAGTGTTCCCATAGAGCTTCCGTGTGAGTAAGGATGCTTCTGATCTCTTTGATACTGAAACTGCTCTGTGCACAAAATGGGGATGACCTATTCCAGACACTGAAACAATTGAGAAATCAAATCTGCTTGCACTGTAATAGTGTGAGAATGGTGGCGCGCTGTAGTTGACTTTTGTCTGCAGGCTTGATTACTTCTGTTACTGTAGGCAGGAATGGTTTTCAATAGAACAGAGACTGCTACTTGGTTTGCTCCTGATGTTGAAGTTGTGGGCATACGTTGTGTTTCAAATTATAATTTTCCTAAATCCACTGTGATGGAAGAGGCCTGCTTTTACCACTGTTGTTATGCTTTTATATAGTTGTTAAAAGCATAGCGGAAGGGGCCGTGGCTCACTGGCAGAGCATCTGCTCAACATGCGGAAGGTCCCAGGTTCAATCCCCGGCATCTCCAGTTAAAAAGACCAAGTAGTCGGTGATACGAAAGACCTCTGCTTGAAACCCTGGAGAGCCACAGCCACTCTGAGTGGACGATACCGACTTTGATGGACCAAAGGTCTGATGCAGTATAAGACAGCTTCGTATGGTCGTAGAGTTCCCTCATGTAAAAAAATTCCTTGCCATAATGAAACTCGTCCAATTCTCATTTGTTTCCACAGTGTCAAAGTTAACTCCCATTGCCAAGGAGCTGGGCGAGATGGTGGACGGGCAGCTGCAACCCAGTTTGCCACCTGAAGCCGCTCAGGAGGGTGATCTTCACCTCCTGTGGGAAGCGGTCTCTAAGAAGCGTCGGATGAGCAGGGAGCCGACCCTTGACTCCATCAGCGAACTGCCAGAAGAAGACGACAAGCTTCAGAAACAGAAGAAGGAAGAAGCTGAGAGAGCCCCCTACTCAGAGGAATACTCCACTTGCGATGAGTCAACGAGAGCAGGAGAAGCAGACTTCTCATTTACCAGTTCGGACGACGAGTCGAGAGCTGGGACTCCTTCCCTAACCAGCTACCTCAAACAAGCCGGCTCCATCAGTGTTAGCAGCAAAGTCCAGACTGTCTCTGCAGGGAAACAGTGGGAGAAGACCACCATCACAACTACTGAACGAGCCTCTCTCGCCAAACCGGCTGAACCGGAGGTCCTAGAAGGAGACCTGGATGACCCTTCCATGGCTCAAGCAGCTGTCAAAATCCAGGCCGCTTTCAAAGGCTACAAAGTGCGGAAGGAGATCAAGCAGCAAGAATGCCCAGTGTTTGCTGAGACCTTCAAGGACTTTTCGGGTGAGCCAGGAGGCAACCTTCATCTGGAATGCGTGGCCCAAAGCAAAACCGATATGGTGGTCCGCTGGTTGAAAGACGGTAGTGAAATCTTAGACGGGCGCCATTGCCACATCGACAACTATAGCGACGGGACCTGCTCTCTGATTATCACTGGCCTGGAGATGAACGACGTGGGCAAGTACACGTGCGAGGCATCCAATAAATTTGGCAAGGTCTCCCACAGCGCCAAGGTGATGGTGAGTGCCCCACCTCTAGCACCTCAGCGCAAGCACAAACCTACCAAGAAGCCTGTTGAGAGTGAAACAGAGAGCTCTTCAGGCAGCGAGTTGGACGACGCCTTCCGAAAAGCAGGGAGGAGGCTTCACAAGCTGTTCAAGTCCAAGATCTCCACCGAGATTTCAGACGTGGAGGAGGAGCTCTTTGTCAGCGCTGACGAGGGAGATATAGAGCCTGTGGACCACCAGACCTACCGTGAAGACGAAACGTACATCTATATCAAGTTTGAAGTTATGTCGGAGGCCAAGACGGCAGCCAGCCGGTTTAGAGAAATGTTTGCTGCCATGGGTATCGCGGTGGAGATTGATATCCTGGATCAAGGCAGTAAAAAGGTCGAGTTGCGCATAGGGAAAGCTACTCCTCCTGCTGCAGGGCAGCTACGGACTTTGGTGAAACGGCCACCCCCTCCTCTGCTAACCTCTGATACTGGTAAGTCACGCATGCAAATGTTTTAAAGGAACAGGTAGATGCCAGTGCTTGAAAAGATGTGCTCAGATATTGACCAGGCCTAATATCTGTTTAGCTGGGGAACTGGAATTATATCAGGTCGTACTCTGAGCTCTGCTTTGTTGCATGGAATATTTATAATAGCTCACAGTTCCTCAGGACCTATCTAAAATGATACTTCTGAGAATGGACTGTGCCCTGGTGCTTGCCAAGGGACTAGAGGAAGAGTTGGGGGGGGCAGAGGGATGGGGGGGCATGCCACACTGCTGGCATCATTGCATCACCTCCAAGTTCAACTTGTAAATGAGAATGGATAGCTCTAGGAAATGCCAGAAACTCTATGGTAAAACCATAGATTTTTTTCAGTCAGTTCCTAGAACTACCTGTTGTCGCTTCCAGGTTATAAGGAAACAAAAAGCAAAAAGCCCCACGTGAAACCAGCCTCTATATCAAATTACATAAACAAGAAAAACCATTTGCATATAAATAATTGTATTTAACCCACATATATTGCTTTCATCAAAACAACCATAATACCATAACAACCATAATACACAGTCAGATTCTGGAGTGAGCCAATAGGAGTCACTGTTGCCTGCTAGGGGGGGGCATGTTAACCATGACTAGATTGTATACAGTGGCATTTTGCCTCTGTGACTGTTTCTTCTTGCAATCAAGTGTTCTTGGTTGACTCAGAGCTGGCTGAACTCACTTCCTTTCAATCACGCTCCTCAAAATCATTCCAGCTCCCATCTTCATAACTGAGCTTCAGAACCAAGAGGTGCAGGACGGCTACCCGGTCAGCTTCGACTGCGTCGTTATCGGCAAGCCGACCCCTACTGTCCGCTGGTTCAAGGATGGGAGAGTTATCGAAGAGGATGACCACTACATGATCAACGAGGACCAGGAAGGCTGCCACCAGCTGATTATCACTGCGGTGGTCCCTCTTGACATGGGGGTCTACCGCTGTCTGGCTGAAAACAGCATGGGCGTGTCTTCCACTAAAGCGGAGCTCCGCGTGGACTGTGAGTACCAAGTAGGATTGCCAAGTCCAATTTAAGAAATATCTAGGGACTTTGGGGGTGGAGCCAGGAGACTTTGGGGGGTGGAGCCAGGAGACATTAGGGGTGGAGCCAAGATCAAGGCTGTGACAAGCATAATTGAACTCCAAGGAGAGTTCTGGCCATCACATTTAAAGGGACGGCACCCCTTTTCAATGCCTTCCTTCCTTAGGAAATAATGAAGGATAGGGGCACCTTCTTTTGGGGCTCATAGAATTGGACCCCCTGGTCCAATTGTTTTGAAACTCGGGGGGTATTTTGGGGAGAGGCACTAGATGCTGTACTGAAAATTTGGTGCCTCTACCTCAAAAAACAGCCCCCCCCAGAGCCCCAGATACCCGCAGATCAATTCTGCATGATTTTCTGTGGGAATAAATCTCCATAGGGAATAATAGAGTTCCCAGCAGACATTTCCCTCCCCTCCCCTCGCTTTCTGACAACCCTGAAGCGGGGGGAAGGTCTCCAAACCTGGGGATTGGCAACCCTATTACCAAGGACCACATAAAGTGTAACGATGTGGAACAGCAAAGTTCATTTTAAAATATATATATCTTCCCCCTCCCCCGATAGGGGATCCCTCGGCATTACAGCTCATCTCCAGACTATAGAGGTCAGTCCCCCTGGAGAAAATGGCTGCTTTGGAGGGTGGATTCTTTGGCATTATCCCCCACTGAGATCCCTGTCTTCCCCAGGCTCCATCCTCAAAACTGCAGGAATTTCCCAACCCAGATTTGAGGACCTAATTCCCATCCCCTGCTGATAGCCAGCGGGGACCAGGCAACTGACAGTGACTTACATTACCCTCTTGCCATCTCAATCCCGCTTGTCTGTACTGTGCTTCTTAAAGGAAGGGAAAAGAAAGGTCCCCTGGGCAAGCACCGGTCGTTTCCGACTCTGGGGTGTCGTTGCATTCACATTTTCACAGCAGACTTTTTACGGGGTGGTTTGCCATTGCCTTCCCCAGTCCTCTACGCTTTCCCCCCAACAAGCTGGGGACTAATTTTACCGACCTCGGAAAGATGGAAGGCTGAGTCAACCTTGGACCGGCTACCTGAACCCAGCTTCCGCTGGGATAGAACTCAGGTTGTGAGCAGAGGGCTCCGACTGCAGTACTGCAGCTTTACCACTCTGCGGCACAGGGCTGTAATTATATTAGAGGAAAGGAAAGGTCCCCTGTGCAAGCACCAGTCGTTTCCGACTCTGGGGTGACATTGCATTCACATTTTCATGGCAGACTTTTTACAGGGTGGTTTGCCATTGCCTTCCCCAGTCATCTACACTTTCCCCCCAGCAGGCTGGGGACTCATTTTACTGACCTCGGAAGGATGGAAGGCTGAGTCAACCTGGAGCCGGCTATCTGAACCCAGCTTCTGCCGGGATCGAGCTCAGGTCATGAGCACAGCTCGGACTTCAATATAACAGCTGGCCACTCTGAACCAAGGGGCTCCTCTAAAACCAAGTAGGAAGGAAAGGTCCCCTGTGCAAGCACCAGTCATTTCTGACTCTGGGGTGACATTGCTTTCACAACGTTTTCATGGCAGACTTTTTACGGGGTGGTTTGCCATTGCCTTCCCCAGTCCTCTACGCTTTTATTTACGGCTCTACGGCTATTTTATTTAGCCTCTACGGCTAAATCCGCCTTCTTCCATCTTAGAAGGTTTGAGGCAGCTGGCCCCCTTCTTGGAACGTAGCGACCTAGCAACAGTGATCCATGCAACGGTCACCTCGAGATTAGACTACTGTAATGCCCTCTACATGGGGCTGCCCCTGTGCCGAACTCGGAAACTGCAGCTAGTGCAGAATGCGGCGGCCAGGCTATTAGTGGGACTACCTCGGTGGGAACACGTGCAGCCTGGGCTGAGGGAGCTGCACTGGCTTCCAATCATATTCCGAGTTCGCTACAAGGTGCTACTTATTACCTTTAAAGCCCTATATGGCCGAGGACCTGCCTACCTTAGGGACCGCCTCTCTCCATATGTTCCCCAGAGAGCACTGAGATCCAGCTCCCAAAGTCTCCTAAAAATCCCTGGCCCAAAGGAGGCCAAACTGAAAGTAACAAGGGAGCAGGCCTTCTCAATAATGGCTCCCCATTGGTGGAATCAGCTACTGGAGGAAGTGCGAGCCCTGTGGGACTTTAACCAGTTCCGCAGGGCTTGCAAAACTACCCTCTTTCAACAAGCCTATAAGGTGGAACACTGAAAGTGACATCTGGCCATCTGGATTTATATTTCACTGAAATGTAGCACCCCTAATTTATTGTGGTTTTTAAAATTTTATGTAACTGTTTTAACTGTATTTATTAATTGAATTTTATCATATGAATTGTATTATAATCATGGTACACATCATGTCTTGTTAGCCGCCCTGAGCCTGCCTTGGCGGGAAGAGTGGGATATAAAAAAAACTTCTTCTTCTTCTTCTTCTTCTTCTTCTTCTTCTTCTTCTTCTTCTTCTTCTTCTTATTATTATTATTATTATTATTATTATTATTATTATTATTATTATTATTATTATTATTATTATTATTATTATTATTATTATTATTATTATTTTCGTAGATGTATAGGCCGCCCTTTCCCATAGTGGGCTCAGGGCGGCTTCCAACATGCTAAAACAATCAAATCAATTTAAAACAATGAAAACAGCTAAAACAGTTTAAATTTAAAACAATTATGCCATAACTCACAATTAGGTAGGGTGGCAAAGATGGTATTAACAGATTGATTCGGCTTGCTTGTCCCAACCTAGATGTTCAAATCCTGGCTATCTTGGTTACAAAAAATCAGTACAATCAGTACTTCCCCCCCCAGCAAGCTGGGTACTCATTTGACCGACCTCGGAAGGACGAAAGGCTGAGTCAACCTCGAGCTGGCTACCTGAAAAGCCAGCTTCCGCCGGGGATCGAACTCAGGTCATGAGCAGAGCTTAGGACTGCAGTGCTGCAGCTTTAACACTCTGCACCACGGGGCTCTTCTTAGAGGAAACACCAGTGTAAAAGTAGCACATTGCACATGAAATTTTTCTTTTTTTATTGATTAGTGACCAGTACCGATTACGACACAGCTGGAGACGCAAC
This sequence comes from Heteronotia binoei, assembly GCF_032191835.1. Taxonomy (NCBI): domain Eukaryota; kingdom Metazoa; phylum Chordata; class Lepidosauria; order Squamata; family Gekkonidae; genus Heteronotia; species Heteronotia binoei. The sequence goes on from NC_083232.1 coordinate 7,791,370, forward strand.
GGAGACCTCATCCTACTACAGCGCCAAGGGATATTTCTCCAGGTAAAGTATCAACATTATATGTTCGAGAACGTTTACCCTGACCTAACCTGCTTTGCTGTTGCAGCACACGAGAAAGTGTCTTCCTTACACAAGGATCTATTCTACTTCATTAATTGGGTGAACATGCTTTCGTTCGGTGGAATGGTCTCTCGCTTTAGGAAGCTTAACCCGCAACACACCCGTTCTTTGCTAAGATGTCATGTGACTTTTTGCCTTTCTTGCCTATTAATAACTTAGGTGGTGCAAAGAGAACTGACGTTTTCCAAGGTTTTAGCCAGGGCTTTTCTTGTGGCAACCAAAATGGGACCCTGGAGGCTAAACTCGGGGAGGCACGGTGGCTCAGTGGTAGAGCATCTGCTTGGTTAGCAGAAGGTCCCAGGATCAATACCCGGCATCTCCAACTAAAAGGATCCAGGCAAATAGGTGTGAAAAACCTCAGCTTGAGACCCTGGAGAGCCGCTGCCAGTCTGAGTAGACAATACTGAGTTTGATGGACCCAGGCTCTGATTCAGTATAAAGCAGCTTCATATGTTCATAGGAAGGAAGGAAGGAAGGAAGGAAGGAAGGAAGGAAGGAAGGAAGGAAGGAAGGAAGGAAGGAAGGAAGGAAGGAAGGAAGGAAGGAAGGAAGGAAGGAAGAGGGGAGGGACGGTGGTTCAGTGGTAGAGCATCTGCTTGGTTAGCAGAAGGTCCCAGGATCAATACCCGGCATCTCCAACTAAAAGGATCCAGGCAAGTAGGTGTGAAAAACCTCAGCTTGAGACCCTGGAGAGCCGCTGCCAGTCTGAGTAGACAATACTGAGTTTGATGGACCCAGGCTCTGATTCAGTATAAAGCAGCTTCATATGTTCATAGGAAGGAAGGAAGGAAGGAAGGAAGGAAGGAAGGAAGGAAGGAAGGAAGGAAGGAAGAGGGGAGGGACGGTGGTTCAGTGGTAGAGCATCTGCTTGGTAAGCAGAAGGTCCCAGGTTCAATCCCCGGCATCTTCAACTAAAAAGGGTCGAGGCAAATACGTGTGAAAAACCTCAGCTTGAGACCATGGAGAGCCGCTGCCAGTCTGAGTAGACAATACTGACTTTGATGGAGCCAGGGTCTGAGTCAGTATATGGCAGCTTCATATGTTCATATGTTTTGGGGAGGGACGGTGGCTCAGTGGCTGAACATCTGCTTGGTAAGCAAAAGGTCCCAGGTTCAATCCCCGGCATCTCCAACTAAAAAGGGTCCAAGCAAGTAGGCATGAAAAACCTCAGCTTGAGACCCTGGAGAGCCTCATAAGTGTTAGGAGGGATGGTGGCTCAGTGGTAGAGCATCTGCTTGGGAAGCAGAAGGTCCCAGGTTCAATCCCTGGCATCTCCAACTAAAAAGGGTCCAGGCAAAGAGACGTGAAAAATCTCATCTTGAGGCCCTGGAGAGCGGCTGCCACTCTGAGTAGAAAATACTGAGTTTGATGGACCAAGGGTCTGATTCAGTATAAGGCAGCTTCATATGTTCATAAACTGTGAGAAATGACCACCAAAAAATCCCGCCTGTGCTGTTTTCAGCCAGACAGCGGTAGACCCCCATGTCAAGAGGGACCACCGCAGTGATAATCAGCTGGTGGCAGCCTTCCTGCTCCTCGTTGATCATGTAGTGGTCATCCTCTTCGATAACTCTCCCATCCTTGAACCAGCGGACAGTAGGGGTCGGCTTGCCGATAACGACGCAGTCGAAGCTGACCGGGTAGCCGTCCTGCACCTCTTGGTTCTGAAGCTCAGTTATGAAGATGGGAGCTGGAATGATTTTGAGGAGCGTGATTGAAATAAAGTGAGAGCCAGTTTGGTGTAGTGGTTAAGCGTGCAGACTCTTATCTGGGAGAACCGGGTTTGATTCCCCACTCCTCCACTTGCACCTGCTGGCATGGCCTTGGGTCAGCCATAGCGGTTAACTGAGAGGACTCTTATCTGGGAGAACCGGGTTTGATTCCCCACTCCTCCACTTGCACCTGCTGGAATGGCCTTGGGTCAGCCAGAGCTCTGGCAGAGGTTGTCCTTGAAAGGGCAGCTGCTGTGAGAGCCCTCTCCAGCCCCACCCACCTCACAGGGTGTCTGTTGTGGGGGAGGAAGGAAAAGGAGATTGTGAGCCGCTCTGAGACTCTTCGGAGTGGAGGGCGGGATATAAATCCAATATCTTCATCTACCTCACAGGGTGTCTGTTGTGGGGGAGGAAGGGAAAGGAGATTGTGAGCCGCTCTGGGACTCTTTGGAGTGGAGGGTGGGATATAAATCTAATATCTTCATCTACCTCACAGGGTGTCTGTTGTGGGGGAGGAAGGTAAAGGAGATTGTGAGCCGCTCTGAGACTCTTCGGAGTGGAGGGCGGGATATAAATCCAATATCTTCATCTACCTCACAGGGTGTCTGTTGTGGGGGAGGAAGGGAAAGGAGATTGTGAGCCACTCTGGAACTCTTTGGAGTGGAGGGTGGGATATAAATCCAATATCTTCATCTACCTCACAGGGTGTAAAGGAGACTGTGAGCCGCTCTGAGACTCTTCGGAGTGGAGGGTGGGATATAAATCCAATATCTTCATCTACCTCACAGGGTGTCTGTTGTGGGGGAGGAAGGTAAAGGAGATTGTGAGCCGGTCTGAGACTCTTTGGAGTGGAGGGTGGGATATAAATCCAATATCTGCATGTACCTCAAAGGGTGTCTGTTGTGGGGGAGGAAGGTAAAGGAGATTGTGAGCCGCTCTGAGACTCTTCGGAGTGGAGGGCGGGATATAAATCCAATATCTTCATGTACCTCACAGGGTGTCTGTTGCGGGGGAGGAAGGTAAAGGAGATTGTGAGCCGCTCTGAGACTCTTCGGAGTGGAGGGCATTAACTAAATCCAATATCTTCTTCTTCTTCTCTCCGTGCTACACAAAAATCAAATATGCTTCTATCAAACTTAATATGTGTTCACTAATAAATACATCTAGACAGTAGCTCCTCACAATGGTAAACAAATAACTATCGGATACAAGATAAAGTCCTTCCAGCACAAAAAGCACTTGCTGTTCCTACTGTACTGTGGATCAACGTCCTGATAGATATTAACTGAAATAGAAATCTAGTCCGATGACATTTAAAAATTGATCTGATATCATTTCGAGTCCTTAGACTCTTCCTCCCGGGACTGTCTTCTTATTTGTCAGTAAGTGGTGCCTTCACATAATTGTTGATTTCCATAATATGTCAAAATGTAACGTTTCCTCTCGCTTTCATGGCTCTATTCACAGTTCTTCCTTGAACTCCTCGCCAATTACCTTCAAGTCTATTACAGGTAGCGTTCATAGATGCTGGCTTCTCCCAGGACCTGAAATGCTTATGAATGGGCTGTAAATACATGAAAATTTGCACAACCCTGGTATGACGGTCTGACGAAGCCTCCTTGTGGAGGAGGCCAGCTCCAGCTTGCGGCCCTGTGATCAATAGATGGAATTGGGGTTCAGCTTTGCTGCCACTGACAGTCTCTGAAGAATGGCCCTGGAATCAATTAAACGATTGCAGTGGAGTCGACCGTGTTTTGAACTGCTGTTTTGCTCTCTCCCAGATTTACCGGGAGATTGTCGAGTCAAAGCGGGAATCAGACGAACAAACCTATATGAAATTGCCTTTTAATGTTTATCGTGCCCTTTTGAAATGTCGGAATAATTGCGCTCTTTAATTTGTTACGCCATCGTCTGCCAGTAACTTGTAACCGTGAGCCTTTGAGGGTTTTTTTTTTGTAAGAGTTTCTCAATAGGGCAAGGAGTGTTAAAAAAGTTTTCTCTCTTTCCTCTGAGTCAGCCGAGAACAAGAAGGAGTGGAATCCATGACCGAGGAGGAACAGCTGCCACAGATCCTAGATGAGCTTCATGATATCCATGTGGCCCCAGGAGCACCCTTGGCCAAGTTCCACCTGAAGGTGAAAGGTAATACAGATGCCAGTCTGGGCAGATTTTGACCTGATGGCTATAAGTACAGACCTGCTGGATCACATCAGCGGTCGTCTAGTCCAGCATCCTGTCTCATACAGGAGCCAACCAGTTCCTCTGAGGGTCAACAACAGGGCAGAGAGGCTGAAGCCTTCCCCTGAGAAGAACATCAGAAGAGCCTTGCTGGGTCAGACCAGTGAGAGTCCATCTAGTTCAGCCTCCAGTCTCACACAATGGCCAACCAGTTCCTCTGGAGGGCCAACAAAAGGGCAGAGAGGATGAGGCCTTCCCCTGATAAGAACCTCAGAAGAGCCTTGCTAGGTCAGACCAGTGAGAGTCCATCTAGTCCAGCCTCCTGTCTCACACAGTGGCCAACCAGTTCCTCTGGAGGGCCAACAAAAGGGCAGAGAGGATGAGGCCTTCCCCTGATAAGAACCTCAGAAGAGCCTTGCTAGGTCAGACCAGTGAGAGTCCATCTAGTCCAGCCTCCTGTCTCACACTGTGGCCAACCAGTTCCTCTGGAGGGCCAACAACAGGGCAGAGAGGATGAGGCCTTCCCCTGATAAGAACCTCAGAAGAGCCCTGCTGGATCAGACCAGTGAGGGTCCATCTAGTTCAGCATTCTGTCTCAGACAGTGGCCAACCAGTTCCTCTGGAGGGCCAACAACAGGGCAGAGAGGATGAGGCCTTCCCCTGATAAGAACCTCAGAAGAGCCCTGCTGGATCAGACCAGTGAGGGTCCATCTAGTTCAGCATTCTGTCTCAGACAGTGGCCAGCCAGTTCCTCTGGAGGGCCAACAACAGGGCAGAGATGCTGAGGCCTTCCCCTGAAAACATCAGAAGAGCCCTGCTGGATCAGAACAGTGAAGGTCCATCCAGTCCAGCCTCCTGTCTCACACAGTGGCCAGCCAGTTCCTCTGGAGGGCCAACAACAGGGCAGAGAGACTGAGGCCTTCCCCTGAGAAGAACATCGGAAGAGCCCTGCTGGATTAGACCAGTGAGGGTCCATCTAGTCCAGTATCCTGTCTCACACAGTGGCCAAAGAATTCCTCAGAGGGCCAACGACAGGGCACAGAGGCTGAGGCCTCCCCCAGTAAGAACACCTGTTTATTTATTTTGTTGGATTTGTATCATGCCCTCCCTTGCATGCCCTCCCTTCCCTTGTCTGAGTCCTGCTGGATCATACCAATAGACCATCTAGTCCAGCCTCCTGTCTCACGCAGTGCCCAACCACTTTCCCTGACATTGCCTCTTGGCTCTGGGATTCAGAGGATTAATGGAAGTTCCCCCAGGGCTAGTAGCCACTGATAGACTTATCCTCCATGAATCTATGTAAATCCTTCTTTGGAGCAGTTTATTTGGAATTTTGCTTTTGCAAATCGGGATGTGCATTTGGCATAAACCGAACTGAAAAATAACACCCAAAACACCTTACTGGTATTTTTTTTTTTAGTATTATTTAAGTTAGATATAGATCACAGGATCTCATAGAATCATAGAATAATAGAGTTAGGACCCCAAGGGACATCTAGTCCAACACCCTGAGCAATGCAGGAAATTCTTAAATAGCTCCCCCTAAATTCACAGGATTCTCATTGCTGTCAGATGGCCATCTAGCCTCTGTTGAAAAACCTCCAAGGAAGGAGAGCCCACCACCTCCCGAGGGAGCCTGTTCCACTGAGGGACCGCTCTAACGGTCAGGAAGTTCTTCCTAATGTTTAGCCGGAAGCTCGTTTGATTTAATTTCAACCCATTGCTTCTGGTCCTACCTTCTGGGGCCACAGAAAACAATTCCACCCCATCCTCTATAGGACAGCCCTTCAAGCACTTGGAGATCTGATAAGCGACCAGTATAGTAGAGCTCAAATGAAAGCTTATTGTTGTTGTTCTTGTTGTGTTCAGTTGTTGTTGTTGTTTGGCTTTTATTCATGAGTATTCAGATGCACCACTGTTACGTATATGGACCAGAATGAAGATTGATTTGGGCGTTCCTGCCTGGCTCATTGGAGCCATATGAACGGAGCTTGGGGAACTGGGAACAGTGGGCAGTAGGATCCATATGCCAGCTGCCCTACGCTCATCAGGGGACTCCTGCCAGTTTGAATAGGGCTGCCAAGTCCAATTCAAGAAATATCCGGGGACTTTGGGGGTGGAGCCGGGAGACTTTGGGGGCGGAGCCAGGATTAGGGCTGCCAAGTCCAATTCAAGAAATATCTGGGGTCTTTGGGGGTGGAGCCAGGAGACTTCGGGGGTGGAGTCAGGATTAGGGCTGCCAAGTCCAATTCAAGAAATATCTGGGGGCTTTGGGGGTGGAGCCAGGAGACTTCGGGGGTGGAGTCAGGATTAGGGCTGCCAAGTCCAATTCAAGAAATATCTGGGGGCTTTGGGGGTGGAGCCAGGAGACTTCGGGGGTGGAGTCAGGATTAGGGCTGCCAAGTCCAATTCAAGAAATATCTGGGGGCTTTGGGGGTGGAGCCAGGAGACTTCGGGGGTGGAGTCAGGATTAGGGCTGCCAAGTCCAATTCAAGAAATATCTGGGGGCTTTGGGGGTGGAGCCAGGAGACTTTGGGGGTGGAGTCAGGATTAGGGCTGCCAAGTCCAATTCAAGAAATATCTGGGGGCTTTGGGGGTGGAGCCAGGGGACTTTGGGGGTGAAGTCAGGATTAGGGCTGCCAAGTCCAATTCAAGAAATATCCGGGGACTTTGGGGGTGGAGCCAGGAGACTTTGGGGGTGGAACCAGGAGCAAGGGTGTGACAAGCACAATTTAACTTCAAAGGGAGTTCAGGCCATCACATTTAAAGGGACAGCACGCCTTTTAAATGCCTTCCGTCCATTAGAAATAATGAAGGATAGGAGCACCTTCTTTGGGGGCTCATAGAATTGGACCCCCCCCCCCGGTCCAATCTTTTTGAAACTTGGAGGGTATTCTGGGTAGAGGCTTTAAATGCTATGCTGAAACTTTGATGCCTCTACTTCAAAAAACCAGCACCCCCAGATCAATCTCCATTGTACCCTATGGGAATCGTTCAACATAGGAAATAATGGAGTTCCCAGCAGCCATCTCCCTCCCCCCACTTTCTGATGACCCTGAAGTGGGGGGAGGGCTTCCAAACCGGGAGATCCCCCGCCCCCACCTGGGGATTGGCAACCCTAAGTTTGAATGATCCAGTAATGTACTTGCGCGGGAACCCAGAGTTGTACATAGTTGGCCTGTTCGCCCTGTTCCCCAGTCTTTACTGGGCAGCCATCTACGGTAGCATGCTGCACCAAATAAAGAGCTATTATTCACTACCACCTCGCCTCTTCAGTGCTTGTTCAGTGCTTGTTCGCCTCTTGTTCAGGGTGGTGAGAACCAGAGAGGATTGTGAGGAACTCCAAAGGGACCTGTTGAGGCTGGGTGAGTGGGCGTCAACGTGGCAGATGCGGTTCAATGTGGCCAAGTGCAAAGTAATGCACATTGGGGCCAAGAATCCCAGCTACAAATACAAGTTGATGGGGTGTGAACTGGCAGAGACTGACCAAGAGAGAGATCTTGGGGTCGTGGTAGATAACTCACTGAAAATGTCAAGACAGTGTGCGACTGCAATAAAAAAGGCCAACGCCATGCTTATTAGGAAGGGAATTGAAAACAAATCAGCCAGTATCATAATGTCCCTGTATAAATCAATGGTGCGGTCTCATTTGGAATACTGTGTGCAATTCTGGTCACCGCACCTCAAAAAGGATATTATAGCATTGGAAAAAGTCCAGAAAAGGGCAACTAGAATGATTAAAGGGCTGGAACACTTTCCCTATGAAGAAAGGTTGAAACGCTTGGGACTCTTTAGCTTGGAGAAACGTCGACTGCGGGGTGACATGATAGAGGTTTACAAGATAATGCATGGGATGGAGAAAGTAGAGAAAGAAGTCCTTTTCTCCCTTCATATGTTCATAATGATTTCCTGCTGTTTTTTTTTCTAACCCCCCCCCCCCAAAAAAAAAACCCTGTGCAAAACAATGGTGACATCAGGGGGTGTGGCCTAATATACAAATGATTGGGAAGGGACAGTGGCTCAGTGGTAGAGCATCTGCTTGGCAAACAGAAGGTCCCAGGTTCAATCCCCAGTATCTCCAACTAAAATGGGTCCAGGCAAGTAGGCGTTAAAAACTTCAGCTTGAGACCCTGGAGAGCCGCTGCCAGTCTGAGTAGACAATACTGACTTCAGGGAGGGATGGTGGCTCAGTGGTAGAGCATCTGCTTGGGAAGCAGAAGGTCCCAGGTTCAGTCCCCGGCATCTCCAACTCAAAAGGGTCTAGGCAAATAGGCGTGAAAAACCGCAGCTGGAGACCCTGGAGAGCCACTGCCAGTCTGAGTAGGCAATACTGACTTTGATGGACCCAGCGTCTGATTCAGTATAAGGCAGCTTCATATATATATTCATATTTTGTCACCCAGCTTAGGGTTCCAACTCAGTCTCCTGGCCTAGCTCAGGGTTACGCCTACTGATGTTGGTAAATAGTGCCGGACCAGCTCCATCTCTCACCATGCAAGTCATATGTTCTGACCTGTAATTTTCTCCTCACAGGGTATCCGCAGCCTCGTCTCTATTGGTTCAAAGACGGGCAGCCCTTGCACGCCTCCGACCGACTCCTAAAGACGGACAAAAGAGAGTTTCACGCCCTGGAAGTTCTCAATGTCACCAAGAAGGACGCCGGTCAATACTCCGTGTTCATCAGCAATTCTGCGGGTTCTGCATATTCAGCAGCCAGACTGGTGGTGAAAGGTAAGTAAGGCTCCTCTCCAAAGTGTGGTTTTATGGCCTGCTCAGAAATGAATGGTCTCCAGAGTGAATTGAAAGGGGCGAGGTGTTATGTTTAATGTTCAGGCCATACCGAAGAGAGCTCTTTTATGTTGCCTTGGTGGTCGCCTTGGTGGATGACCTCCAGCGGCATCTGGATCGGGGCGGCTCTGCGGTACTGATGTTATTAGACCTGTCGGCGGCATTTGATACAGTCGACCATCAGCTACTAAAGCGCCGCCTTGCCGACATAGGGGTTAGGGGGCTGGCCTTACAGTGGCTTTCCTCCTTCCTCTCCGATCGGGGACAAAGGGTGGCCATTGGGGGCGAGCGATCCCAGAGGCACACACTTGATTGTGGGGTGCCTCAGGGAGCAGTTCTCTCCCCAATGCTGTTTAACATTTATATGCGCCCCCTTGCCCAGATTGTCCGGAGGTTTGGGCTGGGTTGCCATCAATATGCAGATGACACCCAGCTCTATCTACTAATGGACGGCCGGCCTGGCTCCGCCCCAGGGAACCTGGATCGGGCCTTGCAGGCTGTAGCGGCGTGGCTTAGATTGAGTGGGTTGAAGTTGAACCCAGCGAAGACAGAGGTCCTTTGCGTGGGTCGCGGCGCCCAGGGAGGGGAAATAGCTCTCCCAACCTTCGACGGCGCACTATTGGAACCAGTGCGCCAGGTAAAGAGTTTGGGTGTTTTACTGGAGCCTTCATTATCAATGGAGGCCCAGATAGCAGCCACTGCCAAGTCAGCATTCTTTCATCTGAAGCGGGCAAGGCAGTTGGCCCCCTTCCTGGAACGCCGCGACCTCGCAACAGTGATCCATGCAACGGTCACCTCAAGATTGGACTACTGTAATGCCCTCTACTTGGGGCTACCTCTGTGCCGGACTCGGAAGCTGCAGCTAGTGCAGAATGCGGCGGCCAGGCTGTTACTGGGGCTCCCGAAATGGGAGCACATACAGCCGGGGCTGCGCGGACTGCACTGGCTGCCGGTTATCTACCGAGTCCAGTACAAAGTGTTGGTTATTACCTTTAAAGCCCTATATGGCCGAGGACCTGCCTACCTAAGGGACCGTCTCTCCCCGTATGAACCCCAGAGGGCACTGAGGTCAGCAAGTAAAAACAAAATGACCATCCCTGGGCCGAGAGAGGCCAGGCTCCAAAGCACCAGGGCGCGAGCCTTTTCAGTTGCGGCACCTGCACTGTGGAACCAGCTCCCGGAGGAGGTGCGGGCCCTGCGGAACCTCGACCAGTTCCGCAGGGCCTGCAAGACTGCCCTTTTTAGACACGCCTATAAAGATACGGACTGCTGAGTTGCAATGAACGAAGAACCGCCATCTTTAACACCATTTAAACTGGCAGAATCAGCGCCAGAACAGCTATTACTGCCAGATATATATATAATGTAATTGTAAATTAAGTATTTTAACTGAATTAACGGGTTTTTATATGTGTAATTTTAATTGCTAATCTAATGTTTTACTATTTATGTTAATATATTACTTACTGTTAGCCGCCCTGAGCCGCTTTGCGGGGAGGGCGGGGTAGAAATAAAATTTATTATTATTATTATATGTTCTTATCTAGCCATGGTGACTAGGGTTGCCAAGTCCAATTCCAGAAATATCTGGGGACTTTGGGGGTGGAGACAGGAGACATTGGGGGCGGAGCCAGGAGCAAGGGTGTGACAAGCATAACTGAACTCCAAGGGAGTTCTGGCCATCGCATTTAAAGGGACAGCACACCTTTTTAAATGTCTTCCTTCCATAGGAAATAATGGATAGGGACACCTTCTTTTGGGGCTCATAGAATTGGACCCCCTGGTCCAATCATTTTGAAACTTATTGTTGTTGTTCTTGTTGTTTTGTTGTGTTCAGTTGTTGTTGTTGTTTGGCTTTTATTCATGAGTATTCAGCTGTACCACTGTTATGTATATGGACCAGAATGAAGACTGAATCGGGCGTTCCTGCCTGGCTCATTGGAGCCATATGGATGGAGCCTGGGGAACTGGGAACAGTGGGCAGTGGGATCCATATGCCAGCTGCCCTACGCTCATCAGGGGACTCCTGCCAGTTTGAATAGGGCTGCCAAGTCCAATTCCAGAAATATCTAGGGACTTTGGGGGTGGAGCCAGGAGACTTTGGGGGTGGAGCCAGGAGACTTTAGGGGTGGAGCCAGGAGTAGGGTTGCCAAGTCCAATTCAAGAAATATCTGGGGACTTTGGGGGTGGAGCCAGGAGACTTTTGGGGGTGGACCCAGGAGTAGGATTGCCAAGTCCAATTCAAGAAATATCTGGGGACTTTGGGGGTGGAGCCAGGAGACTTTGGGGGTGGAGCCAGGATTAGGGCTGCCAAGTCCAATTCAAGAAATATCTGGGGTCTTTGGGGGTGGAGCCAGGAGACTTTGGGGGTGGAGCCAGGATTAGGGCTGCCAAGTCCAATTCAAGAAATATCCAGAGACTTTGGGGGTGGAGCCAGGATTAGGGCTGCCAAGTCCAATTCAAGAAATATCCGGGGACTTTTGGGGGTGGAGCCAGGAGTATAGCCACCTTCAAGAGGGGTTTTGATAAAAATATGGAGCACAGGTCCATCAGTGGCTATTAGCCACAGTGTGTGTGTATATATAAATTTTTTTGCCACTGTGTGACACGGAGCGTTGGACTGGATGGGCCGTTGGCCTGATCCAACATGGTTTTTCTTATGTTCTTATGTAGAGCTGAGAAGGAGAAGGAGCTCACAAAATTGGGGGAGCCCCCACTCCCACCTGGGGACTGGTAACCCTAGTTTGTACCTATCGATTCAGTGTTTCTGTTCCCTTCCTTTCATTCTACAGGTCCTGGGGAAGAAGAAGAGAAACCAGAAAAAGGTGAGTAAAGGGGAGGGGGGGTTAACCCTGAGGTGCTAACAGAAAACAAACAAACATTGACAGTAGCCCATAGTTCATTTGCTCCGCCAGGTTTCCTAGCCCAAAATCCACAAAATCTAAAGCAGCCCTGCTGGAGCTTCGTCAGAGTAAACTTATGACACGTCACGTTCCGTTTTTATCGTGTTCTCTTAATGTTTTCATTTTCAGAGGTTCGTGGACAGCTGGTGCCACCACGATTCCTGGAAAGATTCACCAACAAAAAAGTGAAGAGCGGAGTCAGCATTACCCTTTCTGTGAAAGTTGAAGGTAAATTAGTTGTAGGGCAACCCTTTGCTTCAGTTATAACGTTGCAGTAACGGGGAGGTACTGTAATTATAGTTCTTATTATTGTGACGGTGGAGAGCCAGTTTGGTGTGTTGGTGAAGTGTGCGGACTCTTATCTGGGAGAACCGGGTTTGATTCCCCCACTCCTCCACTTACAGCTGCTGGGATGGCCTTGGGTCAGCTAGAGCTCTGGCAGAGGTTGTCCTTGAAAGGGCAGCTGCTGGGAGAGCCCTCTCCAGCCCCACCCACCTCACAGGGTGTCCGTTGTGGGGGAGGAAGGTAAAGGAGATTGTGAGCCGCTCAGAGACTCTTCGGAGTGGAGGGCGGGATATAAATCCAATATCTTCATCTACCTCACAGGGCGTCTGTTGTGAGGGGCGAGGAAGGGAAAGGAGATTGTGAGCCACTCTGAGACTCTTCGGAGTGAAGGGCGGGATATAAAACCAATATTTTCATCTACCTCACAGGGTGTCTGTTGTGGGGGAGGGAAGGTAAAGGAGATTGTGAGCTGCTCTGAGACTCTTCGGAGTGGAGGGCAGGATATAAACCCAATATCTTCATCTACCTCACAGGGTGTCTGTTGTGGGGAAGGAAGGTAAAGGAGATTGTGAGCGGCTCTGAGACTCTTCGGAGTGGAGGGCGGGATATAAATCCAATATCTTCATCTACCTCACAGGGTGTCTGTTGTGGGGGAGGAAGGTAAAGGAGATTGTGAGCAGCTCTGAAACTCTTCGGAGTGGAGGGCGGGATATAAATCCAATTTCTTCTTCTACCTCACAGGGTGTCTGTTGTGGAGGGAGGAAGGTAAAGGAGATTGTGAGCCGCTCTGAGACTCTTCGGAGTGGAGGGCAGGATATAAACCCAATATCTTCATCTACCTCACAGGGTGTCTGTTGTGGGGGGGGGGGGAAGGTAAAGGAGATTGTGAGCTCCTCTGAGACTCTTCGGAGTGGAGGGCAGGATATAAATCCAGTATCTTCATCTACCTCACAGGGTGTCTGTTGTGGGAGAGGAAGGTAAAGGAGATTGTGAGCCGCTCTGAGACTCTTTGGAGTGGAGGGCGGGATATAAATCCAATATCTTCATCTACCTCACAGGGTATCTGTTGTGGGGGGGGGGAGGTAAAGGAGATTGTGAACCCCTCTGAGACTCTTTGGAGTGGAGGGCAGGATATAAATCCAATATCTTCATCTACCTCACAGGGTGTCTGTTGTGGGGGAGGAAGGGAAAGGAGATTGTGAGCTGCTCTGAGACTCTTTGGAGTGGAGGGCGGGATTTAAATCCACTATCTTCATCTACCTCACAGGGTGTCTGTTGTGGGGGAGGGAGATAAAGGAGATTGTGAGCTGCTCTGAGACTCTTCGGAGTGGAGGGCAGGATATAAATCCAGTATCTTCATCTACCTCACAGGGTGTCTGTTGTGGGGGAGGAAGGGAAAGGAGATTGTGAGCCCCTCTGAGACTCTTCGGAGTGGAGGGCAGGATATAAATCCAGTATCTTCATCTACCTCACAGGGTGTCTGTTGTGGGGGAGGAAGGGAAAGGAGATTGTGAGCTGTTCTGAGACTCTTCGGAGTGGAGGGCGGGATATTAATCCAATATCTTCTTCATCTTCCTCAACATAGGATACATTTTCAGTGTAAGCCAAAACAGATCATTGCTTCAAACGTTATACTGTCTAAGGGCTAAACTAGTTTTTCATGAGTTCAGTTTGAGTTTCCCAGACCCAGCTACCTTTCCCTGCAGCCGCACTGTAGCTCCAGGAAATGTCAGTTTAAAGAAGATAAAGATATTGGAATTTATATCCCGTCCTGCACCCTGAATCTCTGAGTGGTCACAATCTCCTCTACCATCCCTCCCCTCACACACACATGCAACAGACACCCTGTGAGGTGGGTGGGGCTGGAGAGAGCTCTCACAGCAGCTGCCCTTTCAAGGACAACCTCTGCCCGAGCTATGGCTGATCCAAGGCCATCCCAGCAGCTTCAAGTAAAGGAGTGGGGAATCATACCTCTTAGATAAGGGGTTCTCTTAGATAAGGGTCCACACACTTCACTGGTACTCCAAACCGGCTCTCTCAAAGGGAACTCCTTTGGGGTTTCAAACTGTAGCATGGGGGGATGATGGGATGCTGCCTGCTCCCCACACCATTTTGAGAAGTTGAAGCTGCCCCTAGCAGGGTTATTTAGATGACTCTGGAGCAGCACACAGAGAATTCAAAGCATCTGCTGCTACAAAATTACGTAAATTATGTACTTCCAGAGTAGAAAAGAGCAAGAGTCCAGGACACCTTAGAGACTAGCAAAAATTTGTGACGGGTTGACCATTTGTGAGTCATTGCTCACTCCTTCAGATACAGCTAGCTCTTTACGGTGCTACAGGACTCTTGCTCTTTTAAAATGGCTACCCATCTCAATCTATCTCCCTCTTCAGGGTCATCTCTGCTTCTGCAAATGGCATGGGGGGCGGGGAGGCAGGAGCCCATCCTCTCCCACACACCGTGGTTTCAAACCAAACAGAGCCCCCTCTGCTCTTTAGGATCACGTTTCCTTCAGCTGCTTTTTCTGTGGGGAAAGCTAATTTGTTTGGAAAAACCAGGGTCAGCGCGTGGGAGCTGGCAAACTAGGCAATTGCCTAGGGTGCCAGCTCCCAGCAGGGGCGAGCGTCCCCTCCCTGCTCATGCTGTCTCTGAGCCTCTGGCTCATATTTTCTCGGCTCTGAGGGATTGGAGGAGCTTCCCTGATCCCTCAGAGCTGAGAAACAGCAGCGCTTCCCTTCCTCAGCATCCTTTGGGGGCACTGGGGAAGAGAAGCATCGAGTTGTTTTGGCTCTGAGGGATTGGAGGAGCTTCCCTGATCCCTTAGAGCCAAGAAACAACAGTGCCTTTGGGGGCACTGGGGAAGAGAAGCACCAAGTTCTTTCAACTCTGAAGGATTGGAGGAGCTCCCCTGATCCCTCAGAGCGGAGAAACAGCAGCGCTTCCCTTCCCCAGCGTCCTTTGGGGGCACTGGGGAAGAGAAGCATCGAGTTGTTTTGGCATTGAGGAATTGGAGGAGCTTCCCTGATCCCTCAGAGCCAAGAAACAACAGTGCCTTTGGGGGCACTGGGGAAGAGAAGCACCAAGTTCTTTCGACTCTGAGGGATTGGAGGAGCTTCCCTGATCCCTCAGAGCTGAGAAACAGCAGCGCTTCCCTTCCTCAGCATCCTTTGGGGGCACTGGGGAAGGGAAGCACCGAGTTCTTTTGGCTTTGAGGAATTGGAGGAGCTTCCCTGATTCCTCAGAGCCGAGAAATAGCAGCACTTCCCCTCCCCAGCATCTTCTGAGAGTACTGGGGAAGGGAAGCGCCATGTGCCCAGCGAAATGATGTTGCCCTAGTGTGATGTCATCAAGCCACGCTCGAAAACCTTTCCCCCCGAGGGGGCGCTTTGGGGTTCTGCCTTGGGCACCAGAACCCCACATGCTGGGAAAAACTGAGACTCAGCATACTAGATAAACAGACGGATGGATAATAATAATAATAATAATAATAATAATAATAATAATAATAATAATAATAATAATAATAATAATAATAATAAAATAAATTTTAATTTTAATTTATATCCCGCCCTCCCCGCTGAAGCAGGCTCAGGGCAGCTCACATAACATAAATACAGCATTACAGTAATAAAATAATAAAACAAACAAAATACCCCAATTTAAAATTATTACTCAGTTAAGCATTAAAACATCAATAAAACAAAATCTAAAACACAGATTAATTTGGTGCTACAAATATAACATAGTTTGCATAGTGATGGTATAATAATTTCACATTAAAAAGCCAGCTGGAAGTGGGCAGTCTTACAGGCCCGGCGGAACTGGTTAAGGTCCCGCAAGGTCCCGCAAGACCCGTGATGGATGGATGATAGATAGACAGATTATTGATAGATTGATAGATAGATGGATAGATGATAGATGAATAGATGATAGATGGATGGATGGAATGATGGATGGATGGATAGATTTGGCCATAAAGTTTGGTGCTTGGAAGGATGAGAAGGGATCAGTTTGGCAAAGAACAAATGGCTTCAAGTACAATCAGCTGCAGCTGGAGATGAAGACTTGGGGGCGAGGGCTAGGCAGAAAGAAAAAGCTTTAGAGAACGGGTGGTGGTTTTTGAGGGTCAGCTGAATTCTTAACTGGCATTGCTAATAGCCCACATCTTTTTTCTTTCAGGAAGTCCACCACCCGCAGTGACTTGGTTGAAGGAAGAATCTCGTGGAGAAGACATCCTTTGGATCAAATCAGACACTCCCGGATATAAACTAGCCAGTTCCAATTTGCAACATAGCTTAATCTTGTTGGATGTAAAGAAGGAATACAGTGGAAACTACACCTGCATTGCCTCCAATGAGGCAGGCCAGTCTATCTGCAGTGCCTCCCTCGAAGTTTTGGATGGTAATTTTCCTCGCTGCATTTTTGTCCGAGTAGTTCAAGTAGTCATATGCATCGACTGTCTTGGGCTTGTATCCTTTAGCTCAGTGTTTCCCGATCTGTGGGGAAACACAAAAGTGGGGCACAAAGCCTCTGAAAGTGGGTTGCGGGGCAGCCCTCCCTAATGGTCACTCCTGCCTTTTCCATTACTCTCTTTTCTATTTTGGAAACAGCAGGCCTCATTTTGGACAGATCACAGGAGTGGAGGGTGGACTGGAAGGTATACTAAATTATATCAGCTTGGCATCTGCCTTAAAATGCTTTTTGAATTATAATTGTCACAATAAAACCTTACTCATACTTTTAAAATTATTTTTCCCTATGTGACCCCAGTGGCATGCTGAAGATTTCCATCTGTCTACTTTATTTGTGTTGGTTATTCTTCCATTTTTTGTGAGGAAAATATTAGTAAGTTTGTCAAATTTATAGTTCTGTAGAAAAAAAAGGGTTCCTGAGTTAAAGCAAAGGAATAATGGAAGAAACATCAGGGTGAAACTATAAACACTATTGTATCAAACATTTATTGCAAGAAAATAATGGGGTGATAAGAAAAACCCTGTGGCCGCTACTTCTAAGTAGCCTCGTATTCTGAACAGTCTGTAATGAGAAATATAACTGTGCATGCAGGCACTTTAACATTCCAAAGCCTCTATCTTTAAACAGGCTGCAAAATACACAAGAGTCTACGCAGGCACTTTAACATTCCAAAGCCTCTATCTTTAAACAGACTGCAATAAAATACACAAGATTGCACGCAGGCACTTTAACGCAGGCACACAGGCTCCCTGAGTTAAAGCAAAGGAATAATGGAAGAAACGTCAGGGTGAAACTATAAACACTATTCTATCAAACATTTATTGCAAGAAAATAATGGGGTGATAAGAAAAACCCTGTGGCTGCTACTTCTAAGTAGCCTCGTATTCTGAACAGTCTGTAATGAGAAATATAAGTGTGCATGCAGGCACTTTAACATTCCAAAGCCTCTATCTTTAAACAGACTGCAATAAAATACACAAGAGTGCACACAGGCACTTTAACATTCCAAAGCCTCTATCTTTAAACAGACTGCAAAATACACAAGAGTGCACGCAGGCACTTTAACATTCCAAAGCCTCTATCTTTAAACAGACTGCAATAAAATACACAAGAGTGCACGCAGGCACTTTAACATTCCAAAGCCTCTATCTTTAAACAGACTGCAATAAAATACACAAGAGTGCAGGCAGGCACTTTAACATTCCAAAGCCTCTATCTTAAACAGACTGCAAAATACACAAGAGTGCACGCAGGCACTTTAACATTCCAAAGCCTCTATCTTTAAACAGACTGCAATAAAATACACAAGAGTGCATGCAGGCACTTTAACTTAGCCTCTTTTTCCAAATGGTCTGCACTTAAATGAATCCAAACAGCCTGCAGTAGAATAAATCAGAGTGCACGCAGGCACTTTAGTAGTGTACACAGGCACTTTTCAAAGGTTAAGAGTCTGCAGGTGACTCATGAACTGAGAGCCAGTTTGGTGTAGTGGTTAAGTGGGTGGATTCTTATCAGGGAGAACCAGGTTTGATTCCCCACTCCTCCACCTGCAGCTGCTGGAATGGGCTTGGGGCAGCCATTGCTCTTGCAGGAGTTGTCCTTGAAAGGGCAGCACTGGGAGAGCTCTCTCAGCCCCACCCACCTCACTGGGTGTCTGTCGTGGGGGGAAGAAGATAAAGGAGATTGTAAGCCGCTCTGAGACTCTGATTCGGAGAGAAAGGCAGGGTATAAATCTGCAGTCTTCTTCATAAACCGAAACATTAGAAAACAATCTGTAATGAATTCTTTCATCAAGAGTGCACACAGGCACTTTATCAAAAACAAATATTCCACTTCACAATCATGCACACTCAGACCACTGCTGTTTCAGTGAGGTGCTGGGATAAAGAATAAGTTCATTCACACAAAGCCAGTCCATGTTAGCTGTTATCAAATGTTTTGTTGCCTTTATCAAGACTGATGGCTTTTAAGCGGAACCCAAAAATCCTGCCACTTCCTCACAAGGCTCTAGCTCATTTTTTGTGAAGATGCAGTGGGTTCTCCATCTTACTCGCTTTTTAAATTTTTCCTATGTGGCCACAGTGGCATGACATAGATTTCCACCTGTCTGCTTTATATGTGTTGGTTATTTTCCCATTTGTTGTGGGGGAAAATATTAGAAAGCTTATCCAATCTTATAGTTCAGCAAAATTCTCACAGGAGGTTTGAATAATGGAGCCCAGAAGCAAGGTTTTTTTTAGGGGGGGGGGTGGAGGGTAAGAAAGAAAGAGCACAATAAACTTCAGAGGTTCTGGATCTCTGCTCCTATGAGCTTCTGCTCAAAATGAGGCCTAATACACTAAATCAGCTTACAGTTTACACTGCCTTCAAATAGTGAATGATGAGGTATAAAACCAATACTACTACTACTTCTTCTTCTTCTCCACCTCCTCCTCCTTCTTTTTCTTCTTCTTCTCCTCCTCTTCTAGGGTTGCCAAGTCCAATTCAAAAAATATCTGGGGACTTTGGGGGTGGAGCCAGGAGACTTTGGGGGTGGAGCCAGGAGACATTAGGGGTGGAGCCAAGATCAAGGCTGTGACAAGCATCATTGAACTCCAAAGGGAGTTCTGGCCATCACATTTAAAGGGACGGCACACCTTTTCAATTTTTTCCTTCCATAGGAAATAATGAAGGATAGGGGCACCTTCTTTTGGGGCTCATAGAATTGGACCCCCTGGTCCAATCTTTTTGAAATTTGGGGGGTATTTTGGGGAGAGGCACTAGATGCTATACTGAAAATTTGGTGCCTCTACTCCTAAAAACAGCCTTCCAGAGTCCCAGATACCCGCAGATCCCCTGCCCCCACCTCGGGATTGGCAACCCTATCCTCCTCCTTCTTCTCCTCCTCTTCCTCCTCCTCCTCCTTCTTCTCCTTCTCCTCCTTCTTCCTCCTTCTCCTTCTCCTCCTCCTCCTTCTCCCTCCTCCTCCTTCTTTTTCTACTCCTTCTCCTCCTTCTTCCTCCTCCTCCTCCAGGCTTGTTCAGCATATGTCTTAGCGACACCTGGACAAAATAAGAATATTGTTTTCCTGGTATTAGGTCATTTGCTTTCTAGTTATGAAGAGTTTATTTCTGTTGTTCTCTTGCAGTGAAAGAGGCTGAAGTTCTGACCCAGGAGCGGATGATGGCGACTGAGGCTCTGATGACCACATTAGGGTAAGTTGGAGACAAAGTGATAACAGCAGGGGCTTTTTTTGTAGCAGGACCTCCTTTGCATATTAGGCCACACCTCCCTGATGTAGCCAATCCTCCAAGAGCTTCTTACAGGGCCGGCTGTAAGCTCCAGGAGGACTGGCTACACCAGGGAGGTGTGGCCTAATATGCAAAGGAGTTCCTGCTACAAAAAAAAGCCCTGCTCAGAATTATAAGACATGTAAAATTCCTTGTGTGTAAGGGGACACTGTAATCATGGAAATTGGATGTAACAGACAGAAGCTGCCCACATGCTCAGCTTCCTGTTTTCAACTGGTTAGCAAGAAGTGAACCAAATCAGTGGGTGATTAAACGTATCTAGGGAAAACTAGGCTGATTCAGCTATTGGTCAAACAGTGAATTGCCTCTGGGTAGTTCTCTTCCCCTCTTCCTCCATTTGTAAAATGCTTTAAAAGACTCCAGAAGTAGTAGTAGAAGAAGAAGAAGATATTGGATTTATATCCCGCCCTCCACTCTGAAGAGTCTCAGAGCGGCTCACAATCTCCTTTCCCTTCCTCCCCCACAACAGACACCCTGTGAGGTAGATGAAGATACTGGATTTATATCCCGCCCTCCACTCCGAAGAGTCTCAGAGCGGCTCACAATCTCCTTTCCCTTCCTCCCCCACAACAGACACCCTGTGAGGTAGATGAAGATACTGGATTTATATCCCGCCCTCCACTCCGAAGAGTCTCAGAGGGGCTCACAATCTCCTTTACCTTCCTCCCCCACAACAGACACCCTGTGATGTGGGAGGGGCTGAGAGGGCTCTCACAACAGCTGCCCTTTCAAGGACAACCTCTGCCAGAGCTATGGCTGACCCAAGGCCATCCCAGCAGGTGCAAGTGGAGGAGTGGAGAATCAAACCCGGTTCTCCCAGATAAGACTCCGCACACTTAACCACTACACCAAACTGGCTCTCCAGTAAGATGCTACTGGACTCAAATCTTGTTTCTTAGTAGAAAGATATGACAACAGCAGGGCTTGTTTTGTAGCAGGAACTCCTTTGCATATTAGGCCACACACCCCTGATGTAGCCAATCCTCTTGGAGCTTACAGGGCTCTTCTTACAGGGCCTACTCTAAGCTCTTGGAGGATTGGCTAAATCAGGGGTGTGTGGCTTAAAATGCAAAGGAGTTCCTGCTACCAAAAAAAAAAAACACCCCTAGACAACTGTTGTTTGACATACAGCAGCTCTTGTTTTTCTCTTTTCCTCAGGCATTATGAATTCTATATCTCCTTTATTTATTTTTTTTCTTTTTCAGAGTTGGTATTTCAGCTCCACCTCCAGAAGGCATCAAGGGCCTCTCACTTGCCGAAGTTGGGACAGAGGAATTTCTGCAGAAACTGACATCACAGATCACAGAAATGGTATCTGCAAAGATAAGCCAAGGTGATTACTCAACCGCTATTTGGCGTTGATAACCACTAACTCTTTTGGTTACGTGAGAGGTGGTGAATATCTGATTTCTTGCATACTTTCTAATAGGTAATTATTAGCCTAACATATACACACACACAAAATGCAAGCCCATCTTTAAAGATAACATTTATTTATTTATTTAATCAGTGGCTATTAGCCACAGTATGTGTGTGTGTGTGTGTGTATATATATATATGTGTGTGTGTGTGTGTGTGTGTGTGTGCGCACACAAACATATATTGACTGCTGTTTGACACAGAGTATTGGACTGGATGGGCCATTGGCCTGATCCAACATGACTTCTCTTATGTGACACAAAATGTTGGACTGGATGGGCCATTGGCCTGATCCAACAGGGCTTCTCTTATGTGACACAGAGTGTTGGACTGGATGGGCCATTGGCCTGATCCAACATAGCTTCTCTTATGTTCTTATGTGACACAGAGTGTTGGACAGGACGGGCCATTGGCCTGATCCAACATGGCTTCTCTTATGTTCTTATGTGACACAGAGTGTTGGACTGGATGGGCCATTGGCCTGATCCAACATGGCTTCTCTTATGTTCTTATGTGACACAGAGTGTTGGACTGGATGGGCCATTGGCCTGATCCAACATGAACATGAACATATGAAGCTGCCTTATACTGAATCAGACACTTGGTCCATCAAAGTCAGTATTGTCTTCTTAGACTGGCAGCGGCTCTCCAGGGTCTCAAGCTGAGGTTTTTCACACCTATTTGCCTGGACCCTTTTTTGGAGATGCCAGGGATTGAACCTGGGACCTTCTGCTTCCCAGGCAGATGCTCTACCACTGAGCCACCGTCCCTCCACATGGCTTCTCTTATGTTCTTATGTGACACAGAGTGTTGGACTGGATGGGCCATTGGCCTGCTCCAACATGGCTTCTCTTATGTTCTTATGTGACACAGAGTGTTGGACTCGAGGGGCCACTGGCCTGATCCAACATGGCTTCTCTTAAGTTCTTATGTGACACAGAGTGTTGGACTGAATGGGCCATTGGCCTGATCCAACAGGGCTTCTCTTATGTTCTTATGTGACACAGAGTGTTGAACTCGAGGGGCCACTGGCCTGATCCAACATGGCTTCTCTTAAGTTCTTATGTGACACAGAGTGTTGGACTGGATGGGCCATTGGCCTGATCCAACATGGCTCCTCTTATGTTCTTATGTGACACAGAGTGTTGAACTCGAGGGGCCACTGGCCTGATCCAACATGGCTTCTCTTAAGTTCTTATGTGACACAGAGTGTTGGACTGGATGGGCCATTGGCCTGATCCAACATGGCTTCTCTTATGTTCTGCCTGTTCCCCTTAGGGCTCAGGGCAGAGTGCAACATATGATAAAACAATAAAATACAATAAAAAACATTTTATAAACAGACAGCTCAACAGCACTCAGAGAAGTTTACCGTATCGTCACATATTGCCCAGCCTGGCCGTCTCACGTCATGATATCTCATGGAGATGGCAGATGATAGTCCATTTTATAGCACAGGTGACAGTGCCGATAGGGGAGGCCAACCGGATCAAGAAGAGACGCCCGCAGCCTCAACTAAAAGCCTGGCGGAACAGCTCCCTTTTACAGGCCCTACGGAAGGCTAATAAGAAGAGACCTGCTGGATTAGACTAGTGGTCCATCTGGTCCATCTAGTTCAGCATCCCGTCTCACACAGTGGCCAGTCAATTACTCTGGAAGGCCAACATCAAGACACAAAGGTCAAGGCCTTCCCTGATACTGCCTCCTGGTACTGGTATTCAGAGTCTTACTGGATGTGGAGATTCGCTTTAGTTGCCATAGTTAGTGGTTTGAGTCTGGTCATTTTCCCTTTGCCAAAGGCTCATGCCATTGGCCATTTTCCAGCCATTTCCCCACATGAATTGCAACATGCAGATATGAATATGTACTGCAACCTGGCCCTTAGACAAAAGGTTGTTGAGACCAGTCGTCAAATTAATAATAAATAGCCTTATCTGCCATAAATCAGGCGGTCAAGCAGGGGATCTTCAGTTAGATTCTATTTCCTCCTTTCCCACTAATTGATTGAAACATGACTACAACGTGTATCTAAAAAAAACACAAAGTGATCATTTCCAAAGTCACCAAACCAAGCAGACATGAAGTATCTAAAATACTATTTTTCCGGTCTATATCAGGAATACAGTGTGTAATGAAACGAGTAAATGGCTAATTTTACTTGTTGAATCAAAGGACCAATAGATTCATTAGAAAATGTAATTCTTATTACGTTTCTGATTTTTTAAATTAGATTTTCATTTCTGTCTGGGTCTTCACCTTTTGAGTTGTTTTAGACTGCTTGTTATAACTGCCTGGAGGAAGTTATTCTAGGTTGGAAGTAGAATTGCCAAGTCTTCTCCGCCCGCCAGTGAGGAATTGGAGGACAGGGTTGCCAAATCCGTGGGAAACTCCTGGAGATTTGGGCCTGGACCCCTCAGTGGGGTACAATGTCAAAGAATCCACCCTTTAAAGCATCCATTTTCTCCAGGCGAACTCATTTTTGTAGTCTGGAGATGTGCTGCAATTTGGGGGGGATCCCCAGATTATGTATGAATGAAGTAAATAAAAAAAGAGGCATGCCGTCTACAGCTGCAAATAAATAAGGTAAAATATTTATGACGTCCAGTAGTACTTGAGAGACCAACACGATTTTTTGGACTATGAGTTTCCAAGAATCAAAGCTCCCTTCGTCAGAGTTTTGACTCTCAACAGCTCAGACGCCAAAAATCTTCTTGGTTTCTAGGGCATTTCTGGACTTGAATCTCGCAGTTCCACCTGTAGACCGACATGACTCCCCTCTGAGAATGTTTCCGGTGTGAGTCTTCTCATCATTATCCTTCCATTTCAGCCACACTTCGGGTCCCCGGAGCTGATAGTGATGATGAATCAAAAACACCATCCGCGTCTCCAAGACACGGCAGATCCCGGCCGTCATCAACGGCTCAGGAGTCTTCCTCTGAGTCTGACGAAGGGGATGCAAGAGGAGAGGTATATTCATTCATTCATTGGATTTATATCCTGCCCTCCCCGCCGAAGCAATAAAACAATAGATAAGCATTAGAGTTTAACAATACAAGATGATGCATGGGATGGAGAAATTAGAGAAAGAGGTACTTTTCTCCCTTTCTCACAATACAAGAACTCGTGGGCATTCAATGAAATTGCTGAGCAGACAGGTTAAAATGGATAAAAGGAAGTCCTTCTTCACCCAAAGCGTGATTGACATGTGGAATTCACTGCTGCAGGAAGAGGTAGCAGCTACAAGCAATGTCAGCTTCAAGAGCGGGTTGTAGAGCAGAGGTCCATCAGTGGCTATTACTCAGGAGATGTAGGTGGAATACTGTATGGGGCAAGTGATGCTCTGTATTCTTGGTGCTTGGGGGGGCACAGTGGGAGGGCTTCTGGAGTTCTGGCCCCACTGGTGGACCTCCTGATGGCACCTGAGTTTTGGCCACTGTGTGACACAGAGTGTTGGACTG
Source organism: Heteronotia binoei (assembly GCF_032191835.1). Lineage (NCBI taxonomy): Eukaryota > Metazoa > Chordata > Lepidosauria > Squamata > Gekkonidae > Heteronotia > Heteronotia binoei. Next base: position 7,815,996 of record NC_083232.1, read on the forward strand.
GAGGGGCCATTGGCCTGATCCAACATGGCTTCTCTTATGTTCTTCTGTGACACAGAGTGTTGGACTGGATGGGCCATTGGCCTGATCCAACGTGGCTTCTTTTATGTTGTTATGTGACACAGTGTGTTGGACTGGATGGGCCATTGGCCTGATCCAACATGGCTTCTCATGTTCTTATGTGACACAGAGTGTTGGACTAGAGGGGCCATTGGCCTGATCCAACATGGCTTCTCTGGTGTTCTTATGTACAGTATATATATGTAGTACAGTACAATTCACATTCAATGTTCCCTCTAAGCTGTGGAGTCTTGTGAGGAAAAATTCTACTGTGTGAGCTACTGGCATTAAAGTTGTGAGGTCCTGCATCAACTAGTTTGCTCTGGGGCCATTTTCCCTGAGCGAAGACCAAAATGTGTGAGCTGGAGGCTAAAAAACTGTGAGCTAGCTCACGCTAACTCAGCTTTGAGGGAACACCGTTCATATTGTATGCTGCTCTCTCTGCATCTCAGTATTTTTGCTTTCTCTATAAAAAGGTACAATTAATGAGAATTTTGTTCGCAGATTTTTGATATCTACATGGTCACTGCTGACTACACCCCTATGGGTGCTGACCGTGAAACCATCACGCTGAAGGAAGGGCAGTATGTGGAAGTCCTGGATTCTGCTCACCCTCTGAAGTGGCTGGTGAGGACCAAACCCACCAAGTCCAACCCCTCCAGGCAAGGTTGGGTTTCTCCGGCCTACCTGGATAAGAAATTAAAGGTGAGGCTCATTCCTGGGTTATAATCCTTCCTGCTCCCGCTGGAAAACCGATTCCTTGATAATGCAGTAAAATTTGGTTTCGCTTGTGAATTGCCATGATGAATTGGCTGCGTCAGAGCTTCGTAAGCGTCTCCCCTTCCCTTAAATCTAAAAGAGAATCGCCATAAATCCAGAGATCTATTACAAGAGTCTCCCACTTTTGGAATTCTGGTAGTGGGTGGCAGTCGCTATCACAAAATGGCAGCTATGAGGGGTGGAGCTACGCAGAGGAAAGCCAAGTGCAGGGGGAAAGAGGGTTAATTTTAAAAAAATACGCCCAGAAAGAGGAAAGACAAGATACCACCAACGCTGTGCTGGCAGTTGTGGCTGAAAGAATGGTATTTTATCTGCACAGCTAGCCCAGATCTCCAAAGGCCAATCAGAGGCTCTGCTGGGCAAAAGGCCCACCCACTTTAAAAAAAAAAAAAGCTTGGTGGCCATCAGGAAAGGCTTGGGTGAGTGCCATGATGTGGATACCACATTGGGGGCCCCCTGGCCCATTGCGTCACTAGCAGTATAATCCTCAACAGAGCTTTTTTTTGCAGAAAAAGCCCAGCGGGAACTCATTTACATATTAGGCCACACCCCCTGACACCACCATTGTTTCACACAGAGCTTTTTGTAGAAAAAGCCTATAAGGAATTCATTTGCCTATCAGGCCACACCTCCTGAAGCCAAGCTAGCCGGAACTGTGTTCCTGAGCGTTCCTGCTTAAAAAAGAAAAAGGCCCTGATCCTCAAAAGAACTACTGAACATCCCGCTCAAGTCTGCTCAGTGGGGCTTACTCCCCTGAAAAGGTCCTTTGGTTTGCACTGTGAAAAATTCTCTTGACACAAAGCATCCAGATATTTATCTGTGTTCCTATCCCATCATTTGTTCTTTTCTCTTCATGATCAAAACTGGACTCCCCTTTCATAGCTGCAGCCTCTACCACGGTCTATTTAAAGCCAAGCTTAGGTAGGGCTTTCTTTGTAAGTCACTTGACAGCTTTAGCTGGCACAGAACATTCCTCTTTACCTGCTCAAGGGAATCAGGAACATCTGTCTCTCACTGTCTGCTTCCATCCAGACTTGATTTAGGGAGCTTTCACGGTGTGGACCCTTTAAGAAGAAGAAGATATTGGATGTATATCCTGCCCTCCACTCCGAAGAATCTCAGAGCGGCTCACAATCTCCTTTACCTTCCTCCCCCACAACAGACATCCTGTGAGGTAGATGAAGATATTGGATTTATATCCCGCCTTCCACTCCGAAGAGTCTCAGAGCGGCTCACAATCTCCTTTACCTTCCTCCCCCACAACAGACACCCTGAGAGGTGGGTGGGGCTGGAGAGGGCTCTCACAGCAGCTGCCCTTTCAAGGACAACCTCTGCCAGAGCTATGGCTGACCCAAGCCACGCTAGCAGGTGCAAGTGGAGGAGTGGGGAATCAAACCCAGTTCTCCCAGATAAGAGTCTGTACACTTAACCACTGCACCACAGCTCTCCAGAAGGTTCACCCTTTAAAGCAGAAAAGGGTGACCTTCCATGTGCACAGGAATTGAGAGCACCAAGCTAAAGAAACAGGGATTTATTGCAAGAAGTCCAAAACTTGGGCATCACTTTTGAGTATGTCTTGCACAGGACTTTTAAAGTCAACATCTTCACCATGTCCTGTGATGGGTATTTTGTTGGCTGGCGGTCCTTATGCAACACTTCGCGTATGGTGGTTTCTTTTGATGGCTTCAAGTCATCTGGAACTTGACAGAATTCCCCCAAAATAAATATCTCACAACAGAGATTCTCCCCAGGATCCAGTAATTGCTGCCTTAACTGTGGAACGGCCTGTCTGAAAGAGAAACGTCGACTGCAGGGTGACATGATAGAGGTTGACAAGATGATGCATGGGATGGAGAAGGTAGAGGAAGAAGTCCTTTTCTTCCTTTCTCACAATACAAGAACTCGTGGGCATTCAATGAAATTGCTGAGCAGTCAGGTTAAAATGGAGAGAAGGAAGTCCTTCTTCACCCAAAGGGTGATTAACATGTGGAATTCACTGCCACAGGAGGTGGTGGTGGCTACAAGCATAGCCAGCTTCAAGAGGGGATTGGATAAAAATATGGAGCAGAGGTCTATCAGCGGCTATTAGCCACAGTGTATATATATATGTTGGCCACTGTGTGACACAGAGTGTTGGACTGAATGGGCCATTGACCTGATCCAACATGGCTTCTCTTATGTTCTTATGTGACTCAGAGTGTTGGACTGGATGGGCCATTGGCCTGATCCAACATGGTTTCTCTTATGTTCTTATGGGACACAGAGTGTTGGACTGGATGGGCCACTGACCTGATCCAACATGGCTTCTCATGTTCTTATGGGACACAGAGTGTTGGACTGGAGGGTCATTGGCCTGATCCAACATGGCTTCTCTTGTGTTCTTATGTGACAGAGTGTTGGACTGGATGGGCCATTGGCCTGATCCAACAGGGCTTCTCTTAAGTTCTTATGTGACACAGAGTGTTGGACTGGATGGGCCACTGGCCTGATCCAACATGGCTTCTCTTATGTTCTTATGTTCTTACGTTAACTCTACAAAACTCCAATGGTCGTAAGAGGGGGGAAATCTGACATCTGTTTCCTTTGTTTTAGATATCAGCTGAATGGGGCATTCCAGAGGTTCCTGAGTTCCCCGGGGAATCTGTTTCAGAGGATGACTACAAAAAGAAACTGAGGTGAGCCCTTTCTCATATATCCTTCCCAGGAAGTTTAATTTCTGTTTTCTTCTATACTGTTGTCATTGGGCCTTTCCTATCCATAAGGGTCATGTAAATACATGGGAACTTAGAGGAATATGTGAAGTTGTCTTATCAGAACTAGCTGTATATAGAGGTGAGATGAAGCAGTGTTCCCTGTTACTACCTTGCCCCCTTCAACCACTTCTTTCTAGGTGATACCCCCACCCCTGCGATTCACCCACAAACCTGTAGATGGAGCAACTTATTTTCTTTCCCTGCTCTCTTCCAGCATGAGAGAATTTGGGAAGGGCTTCCACCTGAATCTATGGGATAGCACAGAGTTTGCCCTCTGAAGCTGCCATTTTCTCCAGAGAAACTGATCTCTTGAGTATGGAGATCCGTTTTAAATCCAGGAATATTCCAGTCCTCACCTGGCGGATGGCAACCCTATGCATCCCAGGCATCTTTCAATACGGTGCAAAAAGTCACACATACGCAATCAATCTTGTGTTTTCCCTGTGCAATGTGTGCTGTTTTAAGTTGTGCCTTTCATGGCCTTGTTGATAGTCATTACGTACTTGAGCAAAAGGGAAAGTTTCATTTCTGGTTTCTGGGTAAAGATGGAAAATTGGCCTTTTCACTCTGAAAACTACTGTTTCCCTGCTTTTGTGTCCCAAACATAAATACCTCTGATTCTCCAGGAAGCATTTGGATTATATAATAATAATAATAATACGTTTTATTTGTATCCCGCCCTCCCCGCCGAAGCAGACTCAGGGCGGCATCTTGATGCACCAGTTTGGTGTAGTGGTTAAGTGTGCGGACTCTTATCTGGGAGAACCGGGTTTGATTCCCCACTCCTCCACTTGCACCTGCTGGAATGGCCTTGGGTCAGCCATAGCTCTGATAGAGAGCCAGTTTGGTGTAGTGGTTAAGCGTGTGGACTCTTATCTGGGAGAACCGGGTTTGATTCCCCACTCCTCCACTTGCACCTGCTGGAGTGGCCTTGGGTCAGCCAGAGCTCTAATAGAGAGCCAGTTGGGTGTAGTGGTTGAGTGTGTGGACTCTTATCTGGGAGAACCGGGTTTGATTCCCCACTCCTCCACTTGCAGCTGCTGGAATGGCCTTGGGTCAGCCATAGCTCTGGCAGAGGTTGTCCTTGAAAGGGCAGCTGCTGTGAGAGCCCTCTCCAGCCCCACCCACCTCACAGGGTGTCTATTGTGGGGGGGGGGAGGTAAAGGAGATTGTGAACCGCTCTGAGACTCTTCGGAGTGGAGGGCGGGATATAAATCCAATATCATCTTCTTCTAAGGATGGTTCTTGTGCTCCAACTGTGACCGATTCCCTACTAACCTTATCCCAGTCTCATGCTCCTCTTCTCCACGGGGGCTTCCATCCGATTTCGCACAAGGTGTTACAAGGCTGCAACTTGCTCCACCTCTTCTGTGCAGCAAGCAGAAACTGGTTTTTCGAGGATCTTGCTTGCTGCGTGAAAGAGGTAGAATGAGTTGCCGCCTTGGGGCAGCTTGTGCGAAATCAGACGGAAGCCCCGTGGAGAAGAGGAGCATGAGACCGGGACAAGGCTGGCGGGGAGCTGATCTGTGTTAAATTCTAACGAAAGTCCTGAGGTGGAACTACCCCATTGTGTGGCTGATTGCGGAGTTTCTTTCCTGATGCGTGGAATTCGTAGGATCAGATTTAAGTCTCTCAGTGTCCTGGGATGATTTGTGTTTGTCTCGCTCCTCCCCTTTGCTCCTCAGCCTCATTATTCAGGATATGCTGAACTCAGAGGAGGAGTTTGTGAAAGACTTGCACTTCCTGCAGACCCATCACATCCAGTACACGGAGACCTGCCCCAACATCCCGGCCGCTGTTTCCAATCAGAAGCTCATCGTCTTCAGAAATATCACAGAGATCACTCACTTCCATTCCAAGTACGTACATCCGAGACGCCTGTAAAGCCAGCAAGATGACGGCCAAACCTTTCTCACAATACGAGAACTCGTGGGCATTCAATGAAATTGCTGAGCAGTCAGGTTAAAACGGATAAAAGGAAGCCCTTCTTCACCCAAAGGGTGATTAACACGTGAAATTCACTGCCACAGGCGGGGGTGGCGGCTACAAGCATAGCCAGCTTCAAGAGGGGGTTAGATAAAAATATGGAGCAGAGGTCTATCAGTGGCTATTAGCCACAGTGTATATATATATATTGGCAAACTGTGTGACACAGAGTGTTGGACTGGATGGGCCATTGGCCTGATCCAACATGGCTTCTCTTATGTTTTTATGTGACACAGAGTGTTGGACTGGATGGGCCATTGGCCTGATCCAACATGGCTTCTTTTTTGTTCTTATGTGACACAGAGTGTTGGACTGGAGGAGCCAAACCTCCCTTGACACAGTATGGTTGCCAATCCCCAGCTGGGACAGGAGGAAAAAGCCACGCGGGCATTCACGTTAAATCAACCTCAAATCCTTCGAAATTCGATTATTTATATACAATTGTTCGGAGAAAATACAATGTGACACAAAGTGCAAAAGAGAAACAACTCCCGAAACGATAAGCTCAATATTAACGTCTGACAGTTTGTTCCTTGAGATTGGAGTCGGGAAGTGGCGTGTAATGCCATGAAGACAGAGTCCAGTCCTCCAACTCTTCTCTGTTAGCCAATGTAGAGATGGAAGGTGTCAGCAAAGGGTTCATTGAAGTTTCAAAATGATAAGACTTGTCTTTGTTCAAAACGAAGTTTCATTTATTGATTACAACAATGTTACTCTCTACATGGATTCATTGAAACTGATAACGAATGGCTGGGACCATTGGCATTTATGAACACACTTCAAAGGATGGGGCTTTAAACTACTTCTCATAATAAATCTACAGTTTGGCCCTGTAAGTAACTCTTTCACACGCTTGCTTATCAGTCACCGGTGATGGCTGTGCTCTCCCCCCTGGTGGTGTCCTTGCATTGCTCGGGAAGCGCCAGAGAGGCGAGCTTGGCGCTTTTGCACTTCAAAGGTTGGACGGGCCTTTGGAGTGCTGGCAGCCTCGGTTCCCATCCCTCCTCCTTCTCCTTGCAGGGCACAGGTATTAGTAGGGCAACACTCTAATTAGCAATAGGGTTAGTAGCATGAATCAATTAAAACCGTAAAGAATTATTAACTTCAATGAGACATTTCTGACAGAAGGCAGCAAGGCAGAAGGACACAACAGGGATGCGCTAATTGCCCTGTTTCACACGAGGCTTCGATGCGCTTCGATCATGACTAAAAACATTCATATTGGAGACCAACGCTCCTACATTCAAGAGACGATGACGGCCGTCATTGGAGCGTTGGTCTCCAATATGAATGGTTTTAGTCACGATCGAAACTCGTTGAAGCCTCGTGTGAAACAGGGCAATTAGCGCATCCCTGTTGCGTCCTTCTGCCTTGCTGCATTCCATCTTTATATTGGCTAACAGAGAAGAGTTGGAGCATTGGACTCCGTCTTCACGGCATTACACACCACTTCCCGTCTCCAATTTCTAGGAACAAACTGTCGGACGTTAATATTGAACTTATTGTTTCGGGATTAGTTTTTCTTTTGCGCTTTGTGTCGCATTATATTTTTCTACGAGCAACTGTATATAAATAATCGGATTTCGAAGGATTTGAGGTTGATTTAACGCGAATGCCCGCGTGGCTTTTTCCTCCTGTTCTATCTTTTCACGTTACTCTGTTTGGTTGCTAAATCCCCAGTTGGGGGCAGGGGATCCACCAGTTTGGAACTGGAAGCTGCAGTGAGCACCATGTCCTTGGACGCCTCCAGTTCATTTCTACGTGGATTTCTTAGAAGATGTTCCCAAGGAGGTTATCCTGCGGCTGTGTTGTATTCATGCTGCAATAGCTGCAGGCGTTGCGCCCGTCTTTGCAGCAGAGGCAGTGTAGTCTCAGAAAGTGAAGGATTTGATGGTCTGAGTCTCACCTTCTTTCTGTTCCTCGCAGCACCTTCTTTCCAGAGCTTCAGAAATGCGACACGGACGATGACGTGGCTATGTGCTTTATTAAGAACGAGGGGGACTTCGACAAGTACATCCAGTATTTTGTTGGTCGGATACAGGCTGAGTCTATTGTGGTCAGCAAAACTGTTCAGGAGTTCTACAAGGTAAGGGGCAAGGGTGGCGTAATTTCTAAGGTGTGCATATAAGAACTCAGAGGCCCTGAGTTCAAATTCTACTTCAGCCATGAAACTCACTGGTTGGCCCTGGACCAGCCGCTATCTCTCTCTGTCTTGTCCACTTCACAGAGTAGTGAAGACAAAATGGGGGAGGTAAAATCATACATATCTGAGCATGTAGTAGTATCAGTTGGATGTATTTGGATTAATTGGTCAGGACATTCTTTAGCATTTCAGTAAAACTATTTCACCATATAAGGGGTCGTCTATCTCTCTGTTATTAACATGATTCATATGGGAAGCAGTGCGGGCTGAAGCAGTAGAGCAAAGTTTGAATCCAGGGGCACCTTAAAAACCAACCAAGTTTTATTCTGGGTGTAAGTTTCCGTAGAATCAAAGAGTTGGAAGGGACCTCTAGGGTCATCTAGTCCAACCCCCTGCACAATGCAAGAAACTCACAAACCCGTCCCCCTAAATTCACAGGATCTTCATTGCTGTCAGATGGCCATCTAGCCTCTGTTTAAAAACCTCCAAGGAAGGAGAGCCCACCACTTCCGTGTTCATGGCCCTCAGTGTAAGAGTGGTTAGAACAGAGGTGCCGAACTCATTTGGTATGAGGGCCGGATCTGACATAAATAAGACCTTGTTGGGCCAGGCCATGTCAGGCCAGGCCATATGTGTACTTATTTAAGATTAGGTAGCAGAGATATAAACTTTGTAAAGGACACAGACAAACGCAATTAAAGATTTTTTTAAAAAAAACATGCTTAAAACATTAGCACTCTTTGGTCTTAAAGGTGCATTCTTTGTTATTTCCCCCATGGGATCCAGAGAACTGAGCAAAGGAAACTCCGGCTCTTTCCTTCCTTCTCCAGGGAACCAGGAGGGGGAGGAGCCTCAATCAACAGAAGGAAGAGAGGCTTGGCTCAGTAGCTCTGCTGTGCGATTGAGAGAGCCTGCCAAAGCAGGCTATCCCTCCTCCCCTTCCTCTCCAAGGGAGGAGCCTCAGCCGATGGAGAAAACAGAGACCGATTTCGCACACAGCTTACCCCGTGGTCACGTTCCTGTTCTCTGCGCAGCATCCGTTGGATTTCCCACTATCTGCGCCGGAGTTACAGGAAGTGCCGCGGCTTTTGCGTAGTAAACGTAAGCTGGGTTTTAGCAGTTTACTTTTGCTGCGCGAAAGCCACGACACTTCCTGTAACTCCGGCGCAGATAGTGGGAAATCCGGCGGACACTATGCAGAGAACAGGAACGTGACCGCGTGGTAAGCTGTGTGCGAAATCGGTAAGAGACTTTGCCCTGTAGCTCTTTGCAATTAAGCAAGCCTTGCAAAGGAAGCTGTGATGCAGAAGGAAGCAAGAGAGAGGGAGAAGGAAGCAAATGACAGCCAGTTGCTCGGGGGCCTGATAGGAGCCCTCTGGGGGCCTGATTCGGCCCCTGGGCTGCATGTTTGACATCCCTGAGTTAGAGTATTGAACTAGGAGGGCCTGGGTTCAAATCTTCTTTTTACTATGGAGCTCCCTGACAGGTCTCTCTCTCTCTGTCTCTTCTCTCTCTCTCTCTGCTCCCCTCCCCTCTCTCTTACTCTCTCAGCTTAACCTACCTCACAGAGTTGTGAGGATAAAACGGATGAGGGGAGGACTGTGTAGCCCACTTGAGCTTCTGGAGGAAGGATGGGATAGAAATGTGACAGATAAACAGGAGTGGGCTTACAGGACCGTTGTTCGTGAAGAAGCCGAACCCTTTCATGAGATTTGATTTCCTATAAAATCCTCACTTTTGTGCTTTTTTTATTTTATTTGTCCAGCGATATACAGAGGAGATGCTGTCCAGCGAAGACCCTTCTCAGCCACCCGTGCTTCCCCTGCAGCACTATCTAGAGAGACCAATAAACAGGATCCAGAAGTATCAAATTATAATCAAGGTCAGGGGTTTTTCCTTTCTGGCTTGTTGTGGTTGTTTTCTGTCCTTCTTGTTGTTGTTCAGTCGCACAGTCGAGTCCGACTCTTTGCGGCCCCGTGGACCGAGTCACGCCAGGCCCTCCTGTTTTCCACCATCCTCTGAAGCCTGCTCAAATTCGTGTTTGCTGCATCAGTAACGCTGTTCAGCCATTGCATCTTTTGCCGCCCCCTTCTTCTTTGGCCTTCTGTCTTTCCCAGCATCAGGGTCTTCTCCAGGGAGTGCTCCCTTCTCATTGGGTGGCCAAAGGATTTGAGCTTCAGCTTCATCAACTGACCTTCCAGGGAACAGTCTGGGTTGATTTCCCTTAGGACTGATTGATTTGATCTTCTTGCAGTCCAAGGGACTCTCAAGAGTCTTCTCCAGCGCCACAGCTCAAAAGCATCTGTTCTTCTGCACTCGGCCTTCCTTATGGTCCAGCTCTCACAGCCGTACATTACTACTGGGAATACCATCACTTTGACTATACGGACTTTTGTTGGCAGGGTGATATCTTTCCCAGGATCAGGATCTTCTCCAGGGAGTGCTCCCTTCTCATTTGGTGGCCAAAGTATTTGAGCTTCAGCTTCAGCATCTGACCTTCCAGGGAACAGTCTGGGTTGATTTCCCTTAGGATTGACTGATTGGAACTTCTTGCAGTCCAAGGGACTCTCAAGAGTCTTCTCCAGCGCCACAGCTCAAAAGCATCTGTTCTTCTGCGCTCGGCCTTCCTTATGGTCCAGCTCTCACAGCCATGCATTACTACTGGGAATACCATCACTTTGACTATATGGACTTTTGTTGGCAGGCTGATGTCTCCACTTTTTATTATACTGCCCAGGTTCACCATAGCTGTTCTCTCAAGGAGCAAACGTCTTTTAATTTCATGGCTACAGTCACCATCTGCAGTGATCTTGGATCCCAGAAATGTGAAGTCTGTCACTACTTCTATATCTTCCCCTTCTATTTGCCAAGGAGTGATGGGGCCGGATGCCATGATCTTAGGTTTTTTGCTGTTGAGTTTCAAGCCTACTTTTGTGCTCTCCTCTTTCACCCTCAACAAGAGGTTCTTTAGGTCCTCCTCACTTTCTGCCATTAGAGTGGTATCATCTGCAAATCTGAGGTTGTTGATTTCCCGGCAATCTTAATTCTGGCTTGAATATGAATATTGGTTGGAGATGCCGGGGATTGAACCTGGGACCTTCTGCTTACCAAGCAGATGCTCTATCATTGAGCCACCGTCCCTCCCCAGGCTTCTGGATGAAGGCTTCCGCTTCATCCAGGCCAGCATTCCACGTGATGTATTCTGCATATAAATTAAATAAGCAGGGTGACAATATACATCCTTGTCGAACTCCTTTTCCTATTCTAAACCAATCAGTTGTTCCATATCCCGTTCTGACAGTTGCTTCTTGACCCTTATACAGGTTTCTCAGGAGACATGTGAGGTGGTCTGGTACTCCCCTCTCTTTAAGGATTTGCCAAAGTTTGTTGTGATCCACACAATCAAAGGCTTTAGCATAGCCAATGAAACAGAAACAGACTTTTTTTGATACTCCCATGCTTTCTCCATAATCCATCGAATGTTGGCAATTTGATCTGTCATTCTGCAGGAGCATAAAAGGGAGGCGGTTCGATATAATCCTAGTTGATTCTTTCGGCTTCACACAGATTATTTCTCACAGAGGATGTGCATAAAATATTTTCAATGTCAACTTTTTGATTTCCTATAATGTCTAATGTAATTACTAATGGTAAGGAAGGGAAAGGTCCCCTGTGCAAGCACCAGTCATTTCCGACTCTGGGGTGACGTTGCTCTCACAACGTTGTCACGGCAGACTTTTTACAGGGTGGTTTGCCATTGCCTTCCCCAGTTCTCTACACTTGACCCCCAGCAAGCTGGGTACTCACTTTACCAACCTCAGAAGATGGAAGGCTGAGCCAACCTGGAGCCGGCTACCTGAAAACCCAGCTTCCGCCGGGGATCAAACTCAGGTCGTGAGCAGAGTTTAGGACCGCAGTACTGCAGCTTTAACACTCTGCGCCACGGGGCTCATGTAAATGACTGAGGACACTAACACGAATTTGAGCAGACTTCGGAGGATGGTGGAAGACAGGAGGGCCTGGCATGACTTGGTCCACGGGGTCGCAAAGGGTCGGACTCGACTGTGCGACTGAACAACAAACGAATGTCTAATCCCCTGCCTTTATTTCCTTTCTTTAATGTGCTTTCTCTTGAATGTTATGTGAGACTGTGTTTGAAAAAAAATGAGGCACTTCAGTCCAAAATTCACCAGCTAGGCGGTGGGGTGGGGTGGCGCAAGATGCAGGAATCCCACCAGTCCTATGCTGAAAGATCTGCACTGGCTGTCCTTTTCCCCGGGCCCAATTCAAAGCAATTTTTCTTAATTTTAAAACCCTAAATGGCTTGAGCGCAGGGGTAGTTGAAGGCTCAGCTCTTCCGGTGTTATCTTGCCAAACTGTGGAGAGCCAGTTTGGTGTAGTGGTTAAGTGTGCGGACTCTTATCTGGGAGAAGCGGGTTTGATTCCCCGCTCCTCCACTTGCAACTGCTGGAATGGCCTTGGGTCAGCCATAGCTTTGGCAGAGGTTGTCCTTGAAAGGGCAGCTGCTGTGGGAGCCCTCTCCAGCCCCACCCACCTCACAGGGTGTCTGTTGTGGGGGAGGAAGGGAAAGGAGATTGTGAGCCCCTCTGAGACTCTTCGGAGTGGAGGGCGGGATATAAATCCAATATCTTCATCTACCTCACAGGGTGTCTGTTGTGGGGGAGGAAGGGAAAGGAGATTGTGAGCCGCTCTGAGACTCTTCGGAGTGGAGGGCGGGATATAAATCCAATATCTTCATCTACCTCACAGGGTGTCTGTTGTGGGGGAGGAAGGTAAAGGAGATTGTAAGCCGCTCTGAGACTCTTCGGAGTGGAGGGCGGGATATAAATCCAATATCTTCTTCTTCTTCTTCTTCCAGATAAGGCCCTATTCTAAAGGCCTTCTCTCTCTGCCCCCGCCTTCCAAGGTTAGGTGGGCGCTGACTGGAGACAAGGCTTTTTCACTGGTGGCACCCATATTTGGAATGCCTACCCCTGTGAGTCTTGCCTGGCACCTACTTTGCTGTCTTTTAGGTGCCAGGCTAAAACATCCCCTTTAACCACAGCTCTTAACTAAAGGCTAATTTTTAAAAATATATTTCTATAGTCTGCTTCTGGTCTGGGGATCGTTTTATTGACATCATTTTAGGCTTCTCAGTGTGTATGTTGTTATGTTGTCATGCTCTGGCTTGTTTTAATGGTGCTACCCTGGTTTTTTTAAATGGATTTTGTTTTAATGGCATGGACTCATTTTTACGGGTGTGTTTGAATGGGAAGTGTTACAGTGGCTTTTAAATGGTTATCTTAAGCCACCTCAAGGCTATCTCCGAAAAGTCAGCATATAAATTTTCTAAATAAAGAGAGCCAGTTTGGTGTAGTGGTTAAGTGTGCGGACTCTTATCTGGGAGAACCGGGTTTGATTCCCCACTCCTCCACTTGCACCTGCTAGCATGGCCTTGGGTCCGCCATAGCTCTGGCAGAGGTTGTCCTTGAAAGGGCAGCTGCTGGGAGAGCCCTCTCCAGCCCCACCCACCTCACAGGGTGTCTGTTGTGGGGGAGGAAGGGAAAGGAGATTGTGAGCCGCTCTGAGACTCTTTGGAGTGGAGGGTGGGATAGAAATCCAATATCTTCTTCTTCATCTTCTTCTTCTTAAAGGAAGAATCCCCCAATTAGATGACGTGAGATTGTATGCATGATAACTTTCTCCCCCTCCCCTACAGGAATTAATTCGAAACAAGGCAAGAAGCAATCAAAACTGTGCACTGCTGGAGCAAGCTTATGCCATCGTGTCTGCGCTTTCCAGGCGTGCAGAAAACAACCTCCACGTGTCACTCATTGAGAATTATCCTGGAACCCTTGAAATCCTTGGGGAGCCCATCCGGCAGGTAATGGAAGCCTCAGAGTCTTATTCCAAGCAGCAGTAAATAGGAGTCTTCTGGCGTCTAAAAGATTTTGTGGTGGAAAGTACCATGAAGTTGCAGCTGACCCACAGAAGCGTAGAATCGGAAGGGACATCCAGGGTCATCTAGTCCACCCCACCCCCCGCACAATGCAGGAAACTCACAAACCCCTCCCCCTAAATTCACAGGATCCTCATTTCTGTCAAGATGGCCATCTAGCCTCTGCTTCAAAACGTCCAAGGAAGGAGAGCCCACCACCTCCCGAGGAGGAAGCCTGTCCCACTGAGGAACCGCTCTAAACTCACAAACACCTCCCCTTAAACTCACAGGATCTTCATTGCTGTCAGATGGCCATCTAGCCTCTGTTTCAAAACGTCCAAGGAAGGAGAGCCCACCACCTCCCGAGGAAGCCTGTTCCACTGAGGAACCGCTCTAAACTCACAAACACCTCCCCCTAAATTCACAGGATCTTCATTGCTGTCAGATGGCCATCTAGCCTCTGTTGAAAAACCTCCCAAGGAAGGAGAGCCCACCACCTCCCGAGGAAGCCTGTTCCACTGAGGAACCGCTCTAAACTCACAAACACCTCCCCCTAAATTCACAGGATCTTCATTGCTGTCAGATGGCCATCTAGCCTCTGCTTCAAAACGTCCAAGGAAGGAGAGCCCACCACCTCCCGAGGAACCCTGTGACTCACCGCACATGAAGCTGTCTTATACTGAATCAGGCCCTTAGTCAATCAAAATCTGGTTGTAACTGGTTGACAGATCGCACCCAAAGAGTGCTTGTGAATGGTTCCTCATCCTCTTGGAGAGGAGTGACAAGCGGAGTGCCTCAAGGATCTGTCCTGGGACCTGTTTTGTTCAACATCTTTATCCATGATTTGGATGAAGGAATAGAGGGAATACTTATTAAATTTTCAGATGATACTAAATTGGGAGGGGTTGGAAACACAGAAGAAGACAGAAACAGGATACAGGATGACCTTGACAGGCTGGAAAACTGGGCTAAAATCAATAAAATGAATTTTAACGGGGATAAATGTAAAGTTTTGCATTTAGGTAGGAAAAATCCAATGTATGGTTATAGGATGGGGGAGATTTGTCTTAGCAGTAGTGTGTGCGAAAAGAATCTAGGGGTCTTAGTGGATCATACACTGAACAGGAGTCAACAGTGTGATGAGGTGGCTAAAAAGGCAAATGCAATTTTGGGCTGTATCAACAGAAGTATGGTGTCCAGATCACGTGATGTGATGGTATCGCTTTACTCTGCTCTGGTAAGACCTCACCTGGAGTATTGTGTTCACTTTTGGACATCACATTTTAAGAAGGATATTGACAAGCTGGAACGAGTCCAGAGGAGGGTGACAAAGATGGTGAGGGGTCTGGAGACCAAGTCCTATGAGGAAAGGTTGAAGGAGCTGGGGATGTTTAGCCTGGAGAGGAGACGGCTGAGAGGTGATATGATCACCATCTTCAAGTACTTGAAGGGCTGTCCTAGAGAGGATGGTGTGGAATTATTGTCTGTGGCCCTGGAAGGTAGGACCAGAACCAATGGGTTGAAATTAAATCAAAAGAGTTTCCGACTCAACATCAGGAAGAACTTCTGACCGCTATAGCGATTCCTCATCGGAACAGGCTTCCTTGGGAGGTGGTGAGCTCTCCTTCCTTGGAGTTTTTTAAACAGAGGCTAGATGGCCATCTGACAGCAATGAAGATCCTGTGAATTTAGGGGGGAGGTGTTTATGAGTTTCCTGCATTGTGGCAGGGGATTGGACTAGATGACCCTGGAGGTCCCTTCCAATTCTATGATTCTATGAAAATCAGCCTTGTCTACTCACGATGACAGCGGCTCTCCAGGGCCATAAGAACATAAGGGAAGCCATGTTGGATCAGGCAAAGGGGCCCATCCAGTCCAACACTCTGTCACGAAGTGGTCAAAAAACCAGATGCCATCAGGAGGTCCACCAGTGGAAGTCCACTAGAAGCCCTCCCACTGTTGCCACACACACCCAAGCACCAAGAATACAGAGCATCACTTGCCCCAGACATAGAATTCCATCAGCACACTGTGGCTTATAGCCACTGATGGACCTCTGCTCTACATGTTTATCCAATCCCCGTTTGAAGCCATCTATGCTTGCAGCTGCTACCACCTCCTGTCTGGGGTCGCAGGCTGAAGTCTTTCACATCACTTCCTGCCTGGTCCTTTTAACTGGAGATGCTGGGGATTGAACCGGGGACCTTCAGCATGCCCAGCAGCTGTTATTCCAGTCAGCCACAGCCCCTCCCATAGGGTTTGTAAGGTAAAGACTTGGCTAGTTTTTGGAAAACAAAGTATCTTCCAAGTAAACTGGATTGGCTGTGGAAAATTTGGGGGTGAAGCGAGTTAGGCTTACTGCTTTGGTTAATATGAAAGTAGTTAAAGGTTGGGATCCAGCGTTCCCTCTGAGTTGAATTAGCGTGAAGTAGCTCACAGTTTTTTTTTAAGCCACCAGCTCACGCATTTTTGTCTTGGCTTTTATTTGGCTTTTATTTGGTAGCTGAATCAGATTCTCTGTTTATTCGGGATGGTTATGTACTGATTGCACACTCCGACAATGCCTTTGATGGGCCAAGGATCTGATTCGGTGAAAGGCAGCTTCGTGTGTTCGTGCGAAAACAAAGCGGATCGTCTCTCAGCTGCAGGATCCCTGTCTCCGCTTTCTAATAAAGGGACTGTCAGAGGGAGGGGAAGAAGTGGTCAGACCTCTCCCCTCAAGCCACCACCATCGCGCCTTGTTCTAGCTTCCTCCCTTCTTGCAGCCTCCTGCTGCTAACTGTGGGAACATCAGAAGGAGGAGACCAGCCGACCCAGCATTCTTCCACTGTGTTTCAGTATAACGGGCGAGGCAGTCTCAGACGGGCGAGGCAGTTGGCCCCCTTCTTGGAGCAAGGTGACCTGGCAACAGTGATCCATGCGATGGTCACCTCGAGATTGGACTACTGTAATGCCCTCTACATGGGGCTGCCCCTGTATCGAACGCGGAAACTGCAGCTAGTGCAGAACGCAGCAGCCAGGCTACTAACGGGACTACCTCGGTGGGAACACGTGTGGCCTAGGCTGCGGGAACTGCACTGGCTGCCAATTGTATACCGGGTTCGTTACAAGGTGCTGGTTATTACCTATAAAGCCCTATATGGCCGAGGACCTGCCTACCTCAGGGACCGCCTCTCTCCATATGTTCCCCAGAGGGCACTGCGCTCCAGTTCACAAAATCTCCTGGAAATCCCTGGGCCTAAGGAGGCCAAACTTAAAACGACCAGGGAGCTGGCCTTCTCTATAAAAGCCCCCCCAATGGTGGAATCAGCTGCCGGAGGAGGTGCGGGCCCTGCGGGACCTCAATCAGTTCCGCAGGGCCTGCAAAACTGCCCTCTTCCAAGAAGCCTTTAGGATGTAACCAGAATAAATATGACGCTGCTGGATAAACAGAGACTGTAGCACCACTGTATTGTTTTAACTTTTTAAATTAATTTATATTTGTGTTTATATTGTTATTGGTTTTATCAGTCATTTGTGATACCATGATTTCGTATCGTGCTCTGTAAGCCGTCCTGAGCCTGCCTCGGCGGGGAGGGCGGGGTATAAATAAAAATTTACTGACTTACTTACTTACTAACTCTAAAAGAGCCCACTTTCTTCCAAGATCCAAGTCCCGGTAGCACCTTACAGACTTAAAAAAATTTCCCAGCAGCAAAGCTCCCTTCGTCAGATGCGTCGACTCTCAATAGCTATACTCTAGATCCTGGTTGATCTTGTCAGTCTCTAATGTGCTCCTGGGCTCGAATCTTCCTCTTCGCCTGCAGACGACCACGGGTACCCTCCTGAAAGACTCCTCCTTGCACCTTAAAGGGGGTCGTTGATGGGGTCATAAGAGGGAAGAGAACAGCGAGGTTGGCCTCTGTGTGAGATGGGATACTGGAGTAGATGGACCAGCATCTGATCCAGCAGACCTCTTCTGATGTTCTTATGTCTGTCACGCCCGGATTTAGCTCAGGAAAGAATCCCTTCCCTGATCAGCATTTGCATTAAACTGGAGTGCTCCTGACGTCCTGCCAACTGGATTTTCCTCGTCTTTTCAGGGACAGTTCATAGTGTGGGAGGGAGCCCCCGGATCCCCGAATGGCCTGGAAGGGTCACAAACGTCATGTCTTCCTCTTCAAGAACTACCTCTTAGTCTGCAAGCCCAAACGGGACACCAAGACGGAAACGTACAGCTACAGCTTCAAGAACATGATGAAGGTTGGATTGTCGTTTTTTTCTCATTGATTAACAAGAATCTCTCTCCCCCGCCTTCTTTCCCAGCCCAAATGGCACTTGTATGGCTTCAGTTTAGCTTTAAAAAAACACCCAAATAAACACTGAGAAGATCCGGTGATCTGTCTTGCAACAGTTTGTCCTAAAATGATCGATGCATCCTATTAATGCTCCCCCACTTGCAGATGCTAGCATCTGTTGTGTCTGTTGTGGGGGGGGGGGGAGGAAGGGAAAGGAGATTGTGAGCCGCTCTGAGATTCTTCGGAGTGGAGGGCGGGATATAAATCCAATATCTCCATCTACCTCACAGGGTGTTTGTTGTGGGGGAGGAAGGAAAAGGAGATTGTGAGCCGCTCTGAGATTCTTCGGAGTGGAGGGGCGGGATATAAATCCAATATCTTCATCTACCTCACAGAGTGTCTGTTGTGGGGGAGGGGGAGGAAGGTAAAGGAGATTGTGAGCCCCTCTGAAACTCTTCGGAATGGAGGGCGGGATATAAATAAAATATCTTCATCTACCTCACAGGGTGTCTGTTATGGGGGAAGAGGTAAAGGAGATTGTGAGCCGCTCTGAGACTCTTCGGAGTGGAGGGCGGGATATAAATCCAATATCTCCATCTACCTCACAGGGTGTTTGTTGTGGGGGAGGAAGGGAAAGGAGATTGTGAGCCGCTCTGAGATTCTTCGGAGTGGAGGGCGGGATATAAATCCAATATCTTCATCTACCTCACAGAGTGTCTGTTGTGGGGGAGGGGGAGGAAGGTAAAGGAGATTGTGAGCCCCTCTGAAACTCTTCGGAATGGAGGGCGGGATATAAATAAAATATCTTCATCTACCTCACAGGGTGTCTGTTGTGGGGGAAGAGGTAAAGGAGATTGTGAGCCGCTCTGAGACTCTTTGGAGTGGAGGGCGTGATATAAATCCAATATCTTTATCTACCTCACAGGGTGTCTGTTGTGGGGGAGGAAGGGAAAGGAGATTGTGAGCCCCTCTGAGACTCTTTGGAGTGAAGGGCGGGATAGAAATCCAATATCTTCATCTACCTCATATGGTGTCTGTTGTGGGGGAGGAAGGTAAAGGAGATTGGGAGCCGCTCTGAGACTCTTCGGAGTGGAGGGTGAGATATAAATCCAATATCTTCATCTACCTCACAGGGTGTCTATTGTGGGGGAGGAAGGGAAAGGAGACTGTGAACCCCTCTGAGACTCTTCGGAGTGGAGGGCGGGATATAAATCCAATATCTTCATCTACCTCACAGGGTGTCTGTTGTGGGGGAGGAAGAGAAAGGAGATTGTGAGCCCCTCTGAGACTCTTCGGAGTGGAGGGCGGGATATAAATCCAATATCTTCATCTACCTCACAGGGTGTCTATTGTGGGGGAGGAAGAGAAAGGAGATTGTGAGCCCCTCTGAGACTCTTTGGAGTGGAGGGCGGGATATAAATCCAATATCTTCATCTACCTCACAGGGTGTCTGTTGTGGGGGAGAAGGGAAAGGAGAACTGTGAGCCGCTCTGAGACTCTTCGGAGTGGAGGGCGGGATATAAATCCAATATCTTCATCTACCTCACAGGGTGTCTGTTGTGGGGGAGGAAGGGAAAGGAGATTGTGAGCCGCTCTGAGACTCTTTGGAATGGAGGCGGGATATAAATCCAATATCTTCATCTACCTCACAGGGTGGTCTGTTGTGGGGGGGAGGAAGGTAAAGGAGATTGTGAGCCCTCTGAAACTCTTCAGAGTGGAGGGCGGCATATAAATCCAATACCTTCATCTACCTCACAGGGTGTCTGTTGTGGGGGAGGAAGGGAAAGGAGACTGTGAACCCCTCTGAGACTCTTCGGAGTGGAGGGTGGGATATAAATCCAATATCATCATCTTCTTCTTAGCAGTGCCAGCTCAGAGTAGTTATGCATTTGATGCTATAGATCAGGGTGTCAAACTCATTTGTTTGAGGGCCGGATCTGACACAAATGAGGCATTGTTGGGCCGGGCCATGTTGGGCTGGGCCATGTGTGTCCCTATTTAAAATTAGGTAGCCGAGAGATAAACTTTATAAAGGACACAGACAAACACAACATCTTTTCTTTCTTTTTCTTTTAAGCCTTACAACTTACTTAAAACATTAGCACTCATTGGTCTTAAAGGTGCTTTCTTTGTATTTCTCCCATGGGATCCAGGGAACTAAGCAAAGGAAGCTCTGGCTCTTTCCTTCCTTCCCCAATAGAGGAAAAAGAGGCTTGGCTCAGTAGCTCTGCTGTGCGATTGAGAGAGCCTGGCAAAGCAAGCTATGCCCCCCCCCTTCCTCCCCAAGGGAGGAGCCTCAGCCAATGGAGAAAATAGGGGTTTTGCTCTGTAGCTTCTGTGTGAGTGAGCAAGCCTCACAAAGCAAGCTGTAACACAGAAGGAAGCAAGAGTGAGGGAGAAGGAAGCAGATGACAGGCAGTTGCTTGGAGGGGGCTGATAGAAGCCCTCTGGGGGCCTGGTTTGGCCCCCGGGGCTGCATGTTTGACACCCCTGATATAGATGGCTTTTGAGAGACAGTTTGGCTAAATAAATAAATTAAAACCTTGCAGGGAGACCGTGACCAACTTCAGTGCATAGGTTTAAGCAAGGCTTCTTTTGTAGCAGAACTCCTTTGCATATAAGGCCACACCCCATGATGTAGCCAATCCACCAAGAGCTTACAGGGTTCTTAGTACAGAGCCTACTGAAAGCTCCAGGAGGATTGGCTACATCAGGGGTGCATGGCCTAATATGCAAAGGAGCTCCTGTTACAATAAAAGCCCTGGGTTTAGAGCTGAGAAATCTTTAGCTGTTTATGTATTTACATTATTCCAGCCTACTTACTTTTTATGGGGATACATCAGGAGGGGTAGCTGTATTAGTCTGTCTGTTGCAGCAGAAAAGATCAAGAGCTCAGGGAGCACCTGAAAGACTCACAAAATTTGTGGCAGGGCCGGAGTTTCCGTGAGTCCCTACTGCTCGTTAGGTGTGAGCTGTGACTCACGAAGGCTCACATTGCGTTAGCGCTCTTTTCCACCGATGCTTTCGCCACTCTTCCCTCCAATTCTCCAGCTTTCAAACATCGATGTAAATGATCTGGTAGAAGGGGACGACCGGGCATTTGAGATTTGGCACGAGCGGGAAGACTCGGTCCGTAAATACGTGTTCCAAGCCCGCACTGTCATCATCAAGAACTCTTGGGTGAAGGAGATCTGCGGCATCCAGCATCGCATCAGCCTGCCGGTTTGGGGTGAGTCTCCTCTGAGAAAGGGGACTCGAAACTCTTGTCCCCTAAGCCTCTTCACCGTGTACCTCTTCTGCGCCCAGTTAACTTCCTACCTCTACTTTTTATTGTGTATAAACAATTTTATTAGTAACATATGGTAGTAGAACTATTTCTACAGCTTATAAAAAAAAGCCTTAAGATGAAAGCATCATTCTACCCCACATCTTACTTTCCTCCCACCCCACCCCCCAATAATTGACCCCCGCCAGTGTTATTTTTTAGAAAACAGATATTAAAGGTACCTTTAACTATCAAGAAAAAACAAAAATTGATTAAGAAAGAAAAAAAAAACCCTTCAAAAGTTATATTCTTGTCTTAAAGGTCTTAATCTTCAAAAATTGTCCAGTGTCCTTTTATTTTCCACTCTTTTTCTACATATCTTCTGAATTTCTTCCACTCCCGATTAAAGAGTTCTAAATCGCAGTCTCTTAATTTTCTTGTTAGCTTGTTAGCTTATCATTTCACTCCATGACATAACTTTTAAAGTCCAGTCCCATTTTTCTGGTATTTTTTCTTGCTTCCACAACTGCGCATACAATGTCCTAGCAGCTGAGAGCAAGTACCATATTAAAGTTCGGTCTTCTTTTGGAAAATTCTCCATTTGTAATCCCTCTACTTTTATTGATTGATTGATTTTTGCTGATTTGTAGTCCGCCTTTCTCAGGTCGGGCTCAGGGCGGATTACAACATAACTTTTCCTCCTTGCCATTCTTCTTGGTGAAGGAAGAAGAACCTGATGTTGAGTCACAACTTCATGTTCACCGAAGGTTGTTTCAGGCATGACATGAGCAGTGGTTTGCCGTTGCCTTCTTCTGATGTACCTTACCCAGGGGTGGAATTCTAGCAGGAGCTCCTTTGCATATTAGGCCACACAGCCCTGCTGTAGCAAATCCTCCAAGAGCTTTACAAGGCTCTTTTTGGTAAGCTCTTGGAGGAGTGGCTACATCAGGGCTGTGTGGCCTAATATGCAAAGGAGCTCCTGCTAGAATTCCATCCTTGAACTTACCACAGTGCGGTCTCATTTAGAATACTGTGTGCAATTCTGGTCACCGCACCTCAAAAAGGATATTATAGCATTGAAAAAGTGCAAAAAAGGGCAACTAGAATGATTAAAGGGTTGGAACACTTTCCCTATGAAGAAAGGTTAAAACGCTTGGGGCTCTTTAGCTTGGAGAAACGTCGACTGTGGGGTGACATGATAGAGGTTGACAAGATTATGCATGGGATGGAGAAAGTGGAGAAAGAAGTCCTTTTCTGCCTTTCTCACGATACAAGAACTCATGGGCATTCAATGAAATTGCTGAGCAGTCAGGTTAAAACGGATAAAAGGAAGTCCTTCTTCACCCAAAGGGTGATTAACATGTGGAATTCACTGCCACAGGAGGTGGCAGCGGCTACAAGCATAGCCAGCTTCGAGAGGGGATTGGATAAAAATATGGAGCAGAGGTCCATCAGTGGCTATTAGCCACAGTATGTGTGTATATATATATGTGTGTGTGTGTGTGTATATATATATGTATATATATGTATGTATATATATACACACACACATATATTGACCACTGTGGAACACAGAGTGTTGGACTGGATGGGCCACTGGCCTGATCCAACATGGCTTCTCTTATGTTCTTCTGTGACACAGAGTGTTGGACTGGATGGGCCATTGGCCTGATCCAACATGGCTTCTCTTATGTTCTTATGTGTGACACAGAGTGTTGGACTGGATGGGCCATTGGCCTGATCCAACATGGCTTCTCTTATGTTCTTCTGTGACACAGAGTGTTGGACTGGATGGGCCACTGGCCTGATCCAACATGGCTTCTCTTATGTTCTTCTGTGACACAGAGTGTTGGACTGGATGGGCCATTGGCCTGATCCAACATGGCTTCTCTTATGTTCTTATGTGCGACACAGAGTGTTGGACTGGATGGGCCATTGGCCTGATCCAATGTGGCTTCTCTTATGTTCTTATGTGACACAGAGTGTTGGACTGGATGGGCCATTGGCCTGATCCAACATGGCTTCTCTTATGTTCTTATGTGTGACACAGAGTGTTGGACTGGATGGGCCATTGGCCTGATCCAACGTGGCTTCTCTTATGTTCTTATGTGACACAGAGTGTTGGACTGGATGGGCCATTGGCCTGATCCAACATGGCTTCTCTTATGTTCTTATGTGACACAGAGTGTTGGACTGGATGGGCCATTGGCCTGATCCAACATGGCTTCTCTTATGTTCTTATGTGACACAGAGTATTGGACTGGATGGGCCATTGGCCTGATCCAACATGGCTTCTCTTCTGTTCTTATGTGACACAGAGTGTTGGACTGGATGGGCCATTGGCCTGATCCAACATGGGTTCTCTTATGTTCTTATGTTTACAATCTTCTTTGGTGGACTCGATTCAAACACTGAGTATTCCCTCTAAGCTGATTTAGTGTGAGCTAGCTCACAGGTCTTTGAGCCTCTGGCACACACATTTTTGTTTTAGCTCAGGGAAAATGACCCCCAGAGCAAACTAACGTTTGCTTACAACTTTAATGTCAGTAGTGCACGAGATAGAATTTTTGCTCACAAGACTCCGCAGCGTAGAGGGAGCATTTCATGGCCAACCCTACAGTCACAGAACCTTTCTTGGCAGAACAACAGTAGACCAACCCTACTTAGTTCCTCAAACCCTGACCCGCTGGATCTAAACTGGAGTGATTGGGCTTCTTGATGAACAATTGATTCAAACCTTTTTTTTTATCTTTCAGATCCACCAGAGTTTGAGGAGGAATTGGCTGACTGTACAGCTGAACTTGGTGAAACTGTCAAGTTAGCTTGCCGTGTAACAGGAACTCCCAAGCCGGGTGTCACCTGGTATAAAGGTATAAATGCTGGCTAAGCATTTCCCATTTTCTGGAATATTGGGCCATCTCTGCATCTGAATATGAAAACAGTTGGTTTGTCTAGTCATCTGCAATATTTCAGTGACATAGCCGGCTGGCTTTCCAGCTCTAAACTCCACAGTGTAATTTATTTTATTGATGTGTCTGAAACCTTTCTAAGATGCTTTTCTACCACAGTAGGGACCCCAAGCCAGTGAACATCAAACATTAAAACATTTCATCATTAAAAACAATGAAAATAAAGTATGTGTGAAAACACCTTCAAATCCTGGGAAATGGTGATTGCCATTTTGGAGTTAGGGCAAAAAAAGTTTTCCAGGTCAGTTTAACCAAGGATCCTGGAGGGTTTTTTGCCATCTTCTGGGCATGAAGCAGGGGTCACTGAGTTTGTGATGGGGAGGTATTTGTGAACTTTCTGCATTGTGCAGGGGGTTGGGCTTAGATGACCTTGGAGGTACTTTCCAACTCTATCATTCTATGATTCAAAGGCTCAGCTGACTTACAGTGACCCCATAAGGTTTTCAAGGCAAGAGATGTTCAAAGGTTATCGAGGCAAGAGATGTTCAAAGGGTTTTCAAATCAAGAGGTGTTCAAAAAGTTATCAAGGCAAGAGATGTTCAAAGGGTTTTCAAGGCAAGAGATGTTCAAAGGGTTATCAAGGCAAGAGATGTTCAAAGGGTTTTCAAGGCAAGAAGTGTTCAAAGGATTTTCAAGGCAAGAGTTGTTCAAAGGGTTTTCAAGGCAAGAGATGTTCAAAGGGTTTTCAAGGCAAGAGATGTTCAAAGGGTTTTCAAGGCAAGAGGTGTTCAAAGGGTTATCAAAGCAAGAGATGTTCAAAGGGTTTTCAAGGCAAGAGGTGTTCAAAGGGTTTTCAAGGCAAGAGATGTTCAAGGGTTTTCAAGGCAAGAGGTGTTCAAAGGGTTATCAAGGCAAGAGATGTTCAAAGGGTTTTCAAGGCAAGAGATGTTCAAAGGGTTTTCAAGGCAAGAGATGTTCAAAGGGTTTTCAAGGCAAGAGGTGTTCAAAGGGTTTTCAAGGCAAGAGATGTTCAAGGGTTTTCAAGGCAAGAGGTGTTCAAAGGGTTATCAAGGCAAGAGATGTTCAAAGGGTTTTCAAGGCAAGAGGTGTTCAAAGGGTTTTCAAGGCAAGAGATGTTCAAGGGTTTTCAAGGCAAGAGGTGTTCAAAGGGTTATCAAGGCAAGAGATGTTCAAAGGGTTTTCAAGGCAAGAGATGTTCAAAGGGTTTTCAAGGCAAGAGATGTTCAAAGGGTTTTCAAGGCAAGAGGTGTTCAAAGGGTTTTCAAGGCAAGAGATGTTCAAGGGTTTTCAAGGCAAGAGGTGTTCAAAGGGTTATCAAGGCAAGAGATGTTCAAAGGGTTTTTAAGGCAAGAGATGTTCAAAGGGTTTTCAAGGCAAGAGATGTTCGAAGGGTTTTCAAGGCAAGAGATGTTCAAAGGGTTTTCAAGGTAAGAGATGTTCAAAGGGTTATCAAGGCAAGAGATGTTCAAAGGGTTTTCAAGGCGAGGTGTTCAAAGAGTTATCAAGGCAAGAGATGTTCAAAGAGTTATCAAGGCAAGAGGTGTTCAGAGGGTTTTCAAGGCAAGAGATGTTCAAAGGGTTTTCAAGGCAAGAGATGTTCAAAGGGTTTTCAAGGCAAGAGATGTTCAAAGGCAACCCTGGACTTTCTTGCTCATCTACTAGTCAAGGACCGGTCAGGGCAATTAACCATCCCATAGGGTTCTCATAGCAAGAGACGTTCAGAAATGGTTTGCTATTGACTGCATCTGCATAGCAACTCTGGACTTCCCTGGTGGTCTCCCATCCTAGCACGAACCAGAACTGACCTTTTTCCCCCTTCTGAGATCTGCAGGATCAGGCTAGCTAGCTTGGGCGTTCCAGGTAAGGGCAAAATAAAGTTTTAATACAGTGGGTTTAAAGCATAGAGGAGACGCAGGTGCAGTGATCATAGCTCTTTATTGAGTTACAGCAGGGTAACTAGTAATTAAGGAAGACTGCTGTTCTGGGCCAATGGGGCCAACTATATACAGTTCAAGGTTCCCACGCCAGGATGCCATTGGATCATTTCAACCAGCCGGGGGGGCCGTGATTGGAACAGGGCAGCAGGGATTTAGATCCTACTGCCCATTGTTACTGAGTCCAGTTTGGTGTAGTGGTTAAGTGTGCGGACTCTTATCTGGGAGAAGTGGGTTTGATTCCCCACTCCTCCACTTGCAGCTGCTAGCATGGCCTTGGGTCAGCCATAGTGGTTAAGTGGGCGGACTCTTATCTGGGGGAACCGGGTTTGATTCCTCACTCCTCCACTTGCAGCTGCTAGCATGGCCTTGGGTCAGCCATAGTGGTTAAGTGGGCGAACTCTTATCTGGGGAAACGGGTTTGATTCCCCACTCCTCCACTTGCACCTGCTGGAATGGCCTTGGGTCAGCCATAGCTCTGGCAGAGGTTGTCCTTGAAAGGGCAGCTGCTGTGAGAGCCCTCTCCAGCCCCACCCACCTCACAGGGTGTCTGTTGTGGAGGGGGGAATGTAAAGGAGATCGTGAGCCGCTCTGAGACTCTTCGGAGTGGAGGGCGGGATATAAATCCAATATCATCTTCTTCTTTGTCCCCAAGCTCCAACCTAAAGGCTCCAGTGAGCTAGGCAGGAACACAGGTAAAAGCACCATAAGTCTACATAGAAGAAGATATTGGATTGATATCCCGCCCTCAGAGTCTCAGAGTGGCTCACAATCTCCTTTATCTTCCTCCCCCACAGCAGTCACCCTGTGAGGTGGGTGGGGCTGAGAGGACTCTCCCAGCAGCTGCCCTTTTACGAACAACTCCTGCGAGAGCTATGGCTGACCCAAGGCCATTCCAGCAGGTGCAAGTGGAGGAGTGGGGATTCAAACCCGGTTCTCCCAGATAAGAGTCCACTCACTTAACCACTATGGCTAACCCAGGGCCATTCCAGCAGCTGCAAGTGGAGGAGTGGGGAATCAAACCCGGTTCTCCCAGATAACAGTCTGCTCACTTAACCACTATGGCTAACCCAAGGCCATTCCAGCAGGTGCAAGTGAAAGAGTGGGGAATCAAACCTGGTTCTCCCAGATAAGAGTCCGCTCACTTAACCACTATGGCTAACCCAAGGCCATTCCAGCAGCTGCAAGTGGAGGAGTGGGGAATCAAACCCGGTTCTCCCAGATAAGAGTCCGCTCACTTAACCACTATGGCTATCCCAAGGCCATTCCAGCAGCTGAAAGTGGAGGAGTGGGGAATCAAACCTGGCTCTCCCAGATAAGAGTCCGCACACTTAACCACTACACCCGAATGGCTCTCTATTAAAGCTATGGCTGACCCAAGGCCCTCCCAGCAGCTGCAAGTGGAGGAGTGGGGAATCAAACCTGGTTCTCCCAGATAAGAGTCCGCTCACTTAACCACTATGGCTAACCCAAGGCCATTCCAGCAGCTGAAAGTGGAGGAGTGGGGAATCAAACCTGGCTCTCCCAGATAAGAGTCCGCACACTTAACCACTACACCCGAATGGCTCTCTATTAAAGCTATGGCTGACCCAAGGCCCTCCCAGCAGCTGCAAGTGGAGGAGTGGGGAATCAAACCTGGTTCTCCCAGATAAGAGTCCGCTCACTTAACCACTATAGCTAACCCAAGGCCATTCCAGCAGCTGAAAGTGGAGGAGTGGGGAATCAAACCCGGCTCTCCCAGATAAGAGTCCGCACACTTAACCACTACACCCGAATGGCTCTCTATTAGAGCTATGGCTGACCCAAGGCCATCCCAGCAGCTGCAAGTGGAGGAGTGGGGAATCAAACCCGGCTCTCCCAGATAAGAGTCCGCACACTTAACCACTACACCCAACTGGCTCTCTATTAGAGCTATGGCTGACCCAAGGCCATCCCAGCAGCTGCAAGTGGAGGAGTGGGGAATCAAACCCGGCTCTCCCAGATAAGAGTCCGCACACTTAACCACTACACCCGAATGGCTCTCTATTAGAGCTATGGCTGACCCAAGGCCATCCCAGCAGGTGCAAGTGGAGGAGTGGGGAATCAAACCCGGTTCTCCCAGATAAGACTCCGCACACTTAACCACTATGGCTATCCCAAGGCCATTCCAGCAGCTGAAAGTGGAGGAGTGGGGAATCAAACCTGGCTCTCCCAGATAAGAGTCCACACTCTTAACCACCACACCAAACTGGTGTATACATGCAGTCATTCGATTCAAAAGCATATAAACCCACATAGCGCCTTAAAACCAGGGCGGATGCCGATGACAGCTATTGCAAAACTGTGTCATTTTGTTTTGTCTTGAAGACGGCAAATCCGTGGAGGTGGATCCTCATCACATCGTCATCGAAGACCCCGATGGCTCCTGCACTTTGATCCTTGACAACCTGACGGGCGTCGACTCAGGGCAGTATATGTGCTATGCTGCCAGCCCCGCCGGCAACGCCAGTACGCTGGGGAAGATCTTTGTTCAAGGTAAAGCATCCTGCTTCTCTGAGCGCTACTGCTGGTACGTCTCTTGCGTAGTGCATAGAAAGATCGAGGTGCCACGCGACGAGATAGTTGGGACATCCCGCTGAAGTCTGTTCATGTTTGCGTTTGGGTTCGATTTGTGATACGAATCCTTCGGCCGTGTGAAATGACCACCTTTGATTTTTGTTGTTCAGTCGCGCAGTCGAGTCCGACTCTTTGCGACCCCCGTGGACAAAGTCACGTCAGGCCCTCCTGTCTTCCACCATCCTCCGGAGTCTGCTCAAATTCGTGTTAGTCACATCAGTAATGCTGTCCAGCCGTCTCCTCTTTTGCCGTCCCCTTCTTCTTTTGCCTTCTGTCTTTCCCAGCATCAGGGTCTTCTCCAGGGAGTGCTCCCTTCTCATTGGGTCGCCAAAGTATTTGAGCTTCAGCTTCAGCTTCAGCATCTGACCTTCCAGGGAACAGTCTGGGTTGATTTCCCTTAGGACTGACTGATTTGATCTTCTTGCAGTCCAAGGGACTCTTAAGATTCTTCTCCAGGGAGTGCTCCCTTCTCATTTGGTGGCCAAAGTATTTGAGCTTCAGCTTCAGCATCTGACCTTCCAGGGAACAGTCTGGGTTGATTTCCCTTAGGACTGACTGATTTGATGTTCTTGCAGTCCAAGGGACTCTCAAGATTCTTCTCCAGGGAGTGCTCCCTTCTCATTTGGTGGCCATAGTATTTGAGCTTCAGCATCTGACCTTCCAGGGAACAGTCTGGGTTGATTTCCCTCAGGACTGACTGATTTGATCTTCTTGCAGTCCAAGGGACTCTCAAGAGTCTTCTCCAGGGAGTGCTCCCTTCTCATTGGGTGGCCAAAGTATTTGAGCTTCAGCTTCAGCATCTGACCTTCCAGGGAACAGTCTGGGTTGATTTCCCTCAGGACTGACTGATTTGATCTTCTTGCAGTCCAAGGGACTCTCAAGAGTCTTCTCCAGGGAGTGCTCCCTTCTCATTGGGTGGCCATAGTATTTGAACTTCAGCTTCAGCATCTGACCTTCCAGGGAACAGTCTGGGTTGATTTCCCTCAGGACTGACTGATTTGATCTTCTTGCAGTCCAAGGGACTCTCAAGAGTCTTCTCCAGGGAGTGCTCCCTTCTCATTGGGTGGCCAAAGTATTTGAGCTTCAGCTTCAGCATCTGACCTTCCAGGGAACAGTCTGGGTTGATTTCCCTCAGGACTGACTGATTTGATCTTCTTGCAGTCCAAGGGACTCTCAAGAGTCTTCTCCAGGGAGTGCTCCCTTCTCATTGGGTGGCCAAAGTATTTGAGCTTCAGCTTCAGCATCTGACCTTCCAGGGAACAGTCTGGGTTGATTTCCCTCAGGACTGACTGATTTGATCTTCTTGCAGTCCAAGGGACTCTCAAGAGTCTTCTCCAGGGAGTGCTCCCTTCTCATTGGGTGGCCACAGTATTTGAACTTCAGCTTCAGCATCTGACCTTCCAGGGAACAGTCTGGGTTGATTTCCCTCAGGACTGACTGATTTGATCTTCTTGCAGTCCAAGGGACTCTCAAGAGTCTTCTCCAGGGAGTGCTCCCTTCTCATTGGGTGGCCAAAGTATTTGAGCTTCAGCTTCAGCATCTGACCTTCCAGGGAACAGTCTGGGTTGATTTCCCTCAGGACTGACTGATTTGATCTTCTTGCAGTCCAAGGGACTCTCAAGAGTCTTCTCCAGGGAGTGCTCCCTTCTCATTGGGTGGCCACAGTATTTGAACTTCAGCTTCAGCATCTGACCTTCCAGGGAACAGTCTGGGTTGATTTCCCTCAGGACTGACTGATTTGATCTTCTTGCAGTCCAAGGGACTCTCAAGAGTCTTCTCCAGCACCACCTTTGATAGCTGTCACTTAATCCCATAGGGTTAGATGCAACCATTTTTGCTTCCGGTGCAAACAAAAGGAAGGGGCCAACCAAATTCCTTATGATGGTAATTATGGGACTTCTGTGTACAAAAGTCATGTGGGATGGCATCTGTGGTAAGGAAGAGACCTGGGCAGGGCTTTTTTTGTAGCAGGGACTCCTTTTCAGATTATTGTTCTATGTAAACAACAGTTACACAGAACAAACTGACTTGTGTTTCTCTAGTATTTTCCTAAGTACAAAGCACCGTATAATTATTGTGACCAAAGTTCAAACATCCTTTTGTGAAGTCCATGTCAGCTGCGGTTCACTGGTGGAAGCCCTCTGATGTGTGCATGGAAATGACCAGGGGTGGAATTCTAGCAGGAGCTCCTTTGCATATTAGGTCACACCTCCCTGATGTAGCCAATCCTCCAAGAGCTTACAAGGCTCTTTTTTGTAGAAGAAGACTGCAGATTTATACCCCGCCCTTCTCTCTGAATCAGAGACTCAGAGCAGCTCACAATCTCCTATATCTTCTCCCCTCACAACAGACACCCTGTGAGGTGGGTGGAGCTGAAAGGGCTCTCCCAGCAGCTGCCCTTTCAAGGACAACCTCTGCCAGAGCTATGGCTGACCCAGTGCAAGGGACTCATGTGCCTATTAGGCCACACCCCCTGACATCCCCATTGTTTCACACAGGGCTTTTTTTGGTAGAAAAAACCCAGCAGGAACTCATTGGCATATTAGGTCATACCCCCTGACATCACCATTGCAGCCAATTTAGATTTAAGTTCTTTGAGCTTCAGTTTTCGAGTTTCACTTTTGGGTGGGAAATCAGCATCAAACTTATTGCTATGCAGAGCCTTATAATGACGCTCCAGATTACCCTTTTTGGGCAAGGATACAGCGGCGTTACAAAGTAGACAACACTTGTCTTTCACCATGATGAAGAAGTAGTCCATTTCCCATTCATCATTAAAGTGGTAGGTTTTGCTCTTTTTTGGAACACTCATCTTCGTTATACTGGGGTAGCTGGGGTGCTACGTTAACACTGGCTGAATCTGGTCCAAAACTGTCACGGTCCCAAAGTATTAAAGATCAACAGGAACTGAAGACCTCTGGATGATGCCAAAACCACAAATGCAGTTCTAAAAGCAAAAATAAGAATTCATCATACTGGCACCAATAATCAAATACCACCACACCAAACAATCATCAAAAAAACCTAAACACCTATCCAGCAAACCATGAGACCAAGTGGGGCTGGTGATCTACCTCTGATCCCTCCGCGATCTACTGGTGGATTGCGATCTACCTGTTGGACATACCTGATCTACACTTTCCCTCCAGCAAGCTGGGTGCTCATTTTACCGACCTCGGAAGGATGGAAGGCTGAGTCAACCTTGAACCCAGCTTCCGCCGGGATCGAACTCAGGTTGTGAGCAGAGAGTTTGGACTGCAGTACTGCAGCTTAACCACTCTGCACCACGGACTAACATGTCTACCCATCTTGATCTTCACACTAGACCCTTGCTCCATTTAGCTGACAGAAACCAGCGCACAAGCAGAAAAAGAGTTGCTTCACTGACATAGGGTAGAGATGGCCTTGCAGACATTGCATTTCTTCTGGATGCTTTTTGAGCTGCTGGTTGTGTGCTTCTAGCTGCAGAACAATGTGGGAAACTGTTCCCCACCCCCCCCTCCCCGAATAAGCCCTTCGTTGTCTTCAGCTTAGCTCGAGTGTATATCCATTTGGGTTTTCAGCCATGTGGTTTCAGATATGAATTAGGCTTCTTCTTACTTTCCAGTTCCTCCTCGATTTGTCAACAAGATTAAACATGCATATTATGCTGATGGTGAAGACGCGCAGTTTACGTGCACCATTGAAGGAGCACCTTTTCCACAGATCAGGTGAGTTGTCCTGCTTTATTTTGGCTCATCAAAACTATTTTACTTCATTTATACCTCTCCTTTCTCCTCCTTTCTTACGTAATTTTTACCCCACCTTTCTCTCCAAACTGGCTTGCATGGTTCTTGTAATGTACTTGGAGATGAGACGTGCTTATTGGTGGTGCATGTGCAGAGTGCAAAACAGAGAACTGCCCAAGAGTAGACTCTGGGAAGAAGTTGAGCCACACACCAGCACCTAGTATAAAAGTAGTGTATTTACAAACTATATACAATACAACTAGTGCGGTGAATAACATTAAACTGAGTGACAAAGCGCTACGCCAGGAACCAACTCTCGACTGAGAGAAATACTGTCTGGCACAGTTGTCCTTATATATACAGCACAGCCAATCACGGCAGGCCATACAGTTGCTGACTTCAGCAGGTGCTTTCCCCTGGTAACAGTCCAGCCAGAACCGGCTCACTCCCAAGGTTGATCTGACCTGTCAGATGCTGTCACTGTAGATCCACCTCCTGCTTCGTGCTTCTGTCATGATGTGGACGGAGGACTCAATACACTGCCAGTGCTGATGGCAACATGCTTTATTGGATGGTACATCACAGAGAGAGCAACGCGGGCCGGGACCCGCTTTATATACAGTAGACCCGGAACAGTCCAATCCTGGCCAGTCAAACTTCCCGCCACTGATCTTGATGGGCGGAGTCTTTTCCCGCGCTGCGCAGGGTGACCAAGGGACTTCCCCTGGTCGCCTTTGCTGCATGGCCGCGCGGTGCACAAGACACTACAGTTCTCCTTTCCTCCATTTTAGCCTTACAACAACCCTGTGAGGTATTCAGAGGGTACTCATGTTGGTTTACAGTAGAGCAGGTGGATCTGAGCCCAGTAGCACCTTAGAGACACTGATGAAGGAAGCTGTTGTGATCTCTGTCGCTGTGTCAAGCAAGGCTAGCCACTGTCTTGCCCATCTTTTTACTGTTCTCTCTCTCATGGATTGCATTTTCTCTCATGGGTTGCATGAGGCTGGCACAATAGGTGTGTCAGAACATAAGAGAAGCCCTGTTGGATCAGGCCAATGGCCCATCCAGTCCAACATTCTGTGTCACAGAAGAACATAAGAGAAGCCATGCTGGATCAGGCCAGTGGCCCATCCAGTCCAACACTCTATGTCACATAAGAACATAAGAGAAGCCATGTTGGATCAGGCCAGTGGCCCCTCCAGTCCAACACTCTGTGTCACAGAAGAACATAAGAGAAGCCATGTTGGATCAGGCCAATGGCCCATCCAGTCCAACACTCTGTGTCACATAAGAACATAAGAGAAGCCATGTTGGATCAGGCCAGTGGCCCATCCAGTCCAACACTCTGGGTCACATAAGAACATAAGAGAAGCCATGTTAGATCAGGCCAATGGCCCCTCCAGTCCAACACTCTGTGTCACATAAGAACATAAGAGAAGCCATGTTGGATCAGGCCAATGGCCCCTCCAGTCCAACACTCTGTATCACATAAGAACATAAGAGAAGCCATGTTGGATCAGGCCAGTGGCCCCTCCAGTCCAACACTCTGTATCACATAAGAACATAAGAGAAGCCATGTTGGATCAGGCCAGTGGCCCATCCAGTCCAACACTCTATGTCACATAAGAACATAAGAGAAGCCATGTTGGATCAGGCCAGTGGCCCCTCCAGTCCAACACTCTGTGTCACAGAAGAACATAAGAGAAGCCATGTTGGATCAGGCCAATGGCCCATCCAGTCCAACACTCTGTGTCACATAAGAACATAAGAGAAGCCATGTTGGATCAGGCCAGTGGCCCATCCAGTCCAACACTCTGGGTCACATAAGAACATAAGAGAAGCCATGTTAGATCAGGCCAATGGCCCCTCCAGTCCAACACTCTGTGTCACATAAGAACATAAGAGAAGCCATGTTGGATCAGGCCAATGGCCCCTCCAGTCCAACACTCTGTATCACATAAGAACATAAGAGAAGCCATGTTGGATCAGGCCAGTGGCCCATCCAGTCCAACACTCTGTGTCACATAAGAACATAAGAGAAGCCATGTTGGATCAGGCCAGTGGCCCATCCAGTCCAACACTCTGGGTCACATAAGAACATAAGAGAAGCCATGTTGGATCAGGCCAATGGCCCCTCCAGTCCAACACTCTGTATCACATAAGAACATAAGAGAAGCCATGTTGGATCAGGCCAGTGGCCCATCCAGTCCAACACTCTGTGTCACATAAGAACATAAGAGAAGCCATGTTGGATCAGGCCAGTGGCCCATCCAGTCCAACACTCTGTGTCACATAAGAACATAAGAAAAGCCATGTTGGATCAGGCCAATAGCCCATCCAGTCCAACACTCTGTGTCACATAAGAACATAAGAGAAGCCATGTTGGATCAGGCCAATGGCCCATCCAGTCCAACACTCTGTGTCACATAAGAACATAAGAGAAGCCATGTTGGATCAGGCCAGTGGCCCATCCAGTCCAACACTCTGGGTCACATAAGAACATAAGAGAAGCCATGTTGGATCAGGCCAATGGCCCATCCAGTCCAACACTCTGTGTCACATAAAAACTTAAGAGAAGCCATGTTGGATCAGGCCAATGGCCCATCCAGTCCAACACTCTGTGTCACATAAGGACATAAGAGAAGCCATGTTGGATCAGGCCAGTGGCCCATCCAGTCCAACACTCTGTGTCACATAAGAACATAAGAGAAGCCATGTTGGATCAGGCCAATGGCCCATCCAGTCCAACACTCTGTGTCACATAAGGACATAAGAGAAGCCATGTTGGATCAGGCCAGTGGCCCATCCAGTCCAACACTCTGGGTCACATAAGAACATAAGAGAAGCCATGTTGGATCAGGCCAATGGCCCATCCAGTCCAACACTCTGTGGCCAAAACCCAGGTGTCATCAGAAGGTCCACCAGCAGGTCCAGAACTCCAGAAGCCCTCCCACTGTTGCCTCCCAAGCACCAAGAATACAGAGCATCGCATCAGAGTGTTCCATCTATACCTTGTGGCTAAGAGCCACTCATGGACCTCAGATGCCACTGTACCATGCCCAGTTGCCAAGACGGGGGGTGGGGGTTAGGAATCATGCAGATTCTCTCTAATTAAACAACTTTATTTCTACATGGCAAAAACTCAGGGTACTACTAGAGCTGGTCTAGGTGCATTAAGTAAAACAAAAAAGAAACTTACCAGCCAGTACTTACAATCCGTGGTATATCTCAGAGGTGGCCAACGGTAGCTCTCCAGATGTTTTTTGCCTACAACTCCCATCTGCCCCAGCCATCGGCCAAGCTGGCTGGGGCTGATGGGAGTTGTAGGCAAAAAACATCTTGAGAGCTACCGTTGGCCACCCCTGGTATGTCTGGTTGCATAATGCCTCCCTCCCTGGTTTATCTGCAACCATTCTTACCATCGTTCCTCTCTATCATCCTCCATGGCAAGACACCCAGGAGAGACAGCTTCCCCTAATGAACACCACAACTCACATATGAACATATATGAACATATGAAGCTGCCTTCTACTGAATCAGACCCTCGGTCCATCAAAGTCAGTATTGTCTTCTCAGACTGGCAGCGGCTCTCCAGGGTCTCAAGCTGAGGTTTTTCACGCCTACTTGCCTGGACCCTTTTACGTTGGAGATGCCGGGGATTGAACCTGGGACCTTCTGCTTCCCAAGCAGATGCTCTACCACTGAGCCACCATCCCTCCTCTATAAATACATATGAAGCTGCCTTCTACTGAATCAGACCCTGGGTCCATCAAAGTCAGTATTGTCTTCTCAGACTGGCAGCGGCTCTCCAGGGTCTCAAGCTGAGGTTTTTCACACCTATTTGCCTGGACCCTTTTTTGGAGATGTCGGGGATTGAACCTGGGACCTTCTGCTTCCCAAGCAGATGCTCCACCACTGAGCCACAGCCCCATTCATGGCTCTCCAGGGTCTCAAGCTGAGGTTTTTCACACCTATTTGCCTGGACCCTTTTTAGTTGGAGATGCCGGGGATTGAACCTGGGACCTTCTGCTTCCCAAGCAGATGCTCTACCACTGAGCCACCATCCCTCCTCTATAAATACATATGAAGCTGCCTTCTACTGAATCAGACCCTGGGTCCATCAAAGTCAGTATTGTCTTCTCAGACTGGCAGCGGCTCTCCAGGGTCTCCAGCTGAGGTTTTTCACACCTATTTGCCTGGACCCTTTTTTGGAGATGTCGGGGATTGAACCTGGGACCTTCTGCTTACCAAGCAGATGCTCTACCACTGAGCCACAGCCCCATTCATGGCTCTCCAGGGTCTCCAGCTGAGGTTTTTCACGCCTATTTGCCTGGACCCTTTTTTGGTGATGCCGGGGATTGAACCTGTGACCTTCTGCTTCCCAAGCAGATGCTCTACCACTGAGCCACCGTCCCTCCCCAATAACAACATCCCCAGACAAAGGAACAGCTCTGTCTTACAGGCCACCATCCTGTGTGTGCTCCTGAGCCCTTAGCCAATCTGTCACAGCATCTCTTGACTCCCTGGCTCTCATTTATCACAGGATCTTTGAGTCTTGGAAACCTGAAAATCTAAACTTGTGCCTATCACTATATCCACTGGCTGTGAATTTCTCCATTTAATTATGCATTGAGAAAGTCCATATCTGTGCTGTACCTATAGACGCAGCTATCTTTCTCCTACAATGGGACTACAAGCAATGTTCCCTCTAAGCTGCAGAGTCTTGTGAGCAAAAATTCTACTTCGTGAGCTACCGGCATGAAAGTTGTGAGCTGCTGCATAGATTATTGTGCTCCGTGGCCATTTTATTTATTTATTTATTATTTATTTATTTGTAATCTGTATCCCGCCCTTCCCACCAGGTGGCTCAGGGCGGCTTACAGCATATAAAATCTAACATAAGAATATAAAAGTTTAAACATTTCATACAGTTTGCATGATTAAAATTTAAACAATTCACACAATTTACATAATTAAAATATTAAAACATACAGCAATCTTATAAAACTACACTTGATTTCAAATTTCAGTGCCGGTTAGTTGTAAGCCAGCCGGAAGAGGGCTGTCTTACAGGCCCTGCGTAATTGAGCAAGATCCCGCAGGGCCCTTACCTCTTCTTTTTCCTGAGCTAGAACAAAAATGTGTGAGCCAGAGGCTAACAATCTGTGAGCTAGCTCATGCTAACTCACCTTAGAGGGAGCACGGACTACAAGCAGTTTAGAAAGGACAGTTCCTGTCGGAAAAACAGTATTGCGAGGAAATAATTTTGAAGCCATCTCAACACTCACCTCTACCCTATGTCTGGGTTTTGCAACTAAATTATTTATTAAAGAGATCCAAATACAAATCCCGCACATCTTGGGTATGAAACATTTTGGTAATCAGAGCAAGGATGTATTTTTCAATCCTGAATCTACTTCTCATCAAATTTATCGGTTGCTTTTGAGTTTGTATGTTACACGAGAGGGGAAAGAAGCTCTATCTACTTTCTCCATCCTGTGCATAAAAGGAATTCTCTTTCTGCGCTCTCTACCTGCACCCTAATCCTTGACAATATATTCCACATAGAACACTTCCATTTTCTCCTTTGTTCTTCCCCCAACAGGTGGTATAAAGATGGAAACCTGTTGACTGACCCAAATAAGCACCAGAGTTTCAGTGAGCAAAGAAGTGGCGTGATTGTCCTGGTGATAAAAAACGCCTGTAAGGATGACGTGGGATTCTACGAGTGTGAGGTGAGCAGGGATATGGCCAGGTACGCAGACAGAGCATTGAAATTTCATCGAATCATAGAGTTGGAAGGGATCTCCAGGGTCGTCTAATCCAATCTCCTGCACAATGCGGGAACTTTGCAAATACCTCCCCCTCCGCCCCAGCACACGTCCATCCCCAGTGACCCCTGCTCCATGTCCAGAAGATGGCAAAAACATCCAGGAGCCCTGGCCAACTGGCCTAGAGGAAAATTGCTTTCTGATCCCCAAAGTGTCTGTAATGTACTGGAAACCGAGACGGTTGGAAGGCAGCATTCTTTATTGTGAGCACATTACAAGAGAGAGAGCACGCGGGCCGGGCCCCGCTATATATACATAGCCCGGAACTGCCCCCTGGATTGACCAGGCCAATCCTGGTCCATCCAAACTTCCCGCCACAGGTCTTGGTGGGCGGGGTGAATGGCGAGCTACATCCGGGGACCCTGGGGTCGCCTTCAGTAGGGCTTCGCCATGCGGTACACTTTAAAGTCAATACATAACAGTGTCCATCAGCATTTCCCTGGGGTGTGTAAGAAAGGGCCACGAGAACCAAGCCCCAATTGCAGCCCGTCCTGTCCTCCTCCTCATGATCTGCCTAATTCACAGAATCAGCATTGCTGTCAGATGGCCATCTAGCCTCTGTTTTAAAATGTCCAAAGGGCTCACCACCTCCTAAGGAGGAAGCCTGTTTCACCGAGGAACTACTTTGTCAGGAAGTTCTTCCTAATGTTTATCTGGAAACGCTTTTGATTTAATTTCAACCTGTTGACTCTGATCCAACCTTCTGGGGCAACGGAAAACAATTCTGCACTATCCTCTAGATGATAGCCCTCCAAGAGAGCCAGTTTGGTGTAGTGGTTAAGTGCGCGGACTCTTATCTGGGAGAACCGGGTTTGATTCCCCACTCCTCCACTTGCACCTGCTAGCATGGCCTTGGGTCAGCCGTAGCTCTGGCAGAGGTTGTCCTTGAAAGGGCAGCTGCTGTGAGAGCCCTCTCCAGCCCCACCCACCTCACAGGGTGTTTGTTGTGGGGGAGGAAGGGAAAGGAGATTGTGAGCCCCTCTGAGACTCTTCGGAGTGGAGGGCGGGATATAAATCCAATATCTTCATCTACCTCACAGGGTGTCTGTAGTGGGGGAGGAAGGGAAAGGAGATTGTGAGCCGCTCTGAGACTCTTCGGAGTGGAGGGCGGGATATAAATCCAATATCATCATCTTCTTCTTCTTCTACTTGAAGATGGTGGTCATATCACCTCTCAGCTGTCTTCTCTCCAGGCTAAACATCCCCAGCTCCTTTAACCTTTCCTCATAGGACTTGGTCTCCAGACCCCTCACCATCTTTGTCACCCTCCTCTGGACCCATTCCAGCTTGTCTATATCCTTCTTAAAATGTGGTGCCCAATGAGGCTTCCTCTAACAGTCAGGAAGTTCTTCCTAATGTTGAGCCGGAAACTCTTTTGATTTAATTTCAACGCATTGATTCTGATTCAACCTTCTGGGGCAACGGAAAACAATTCTGCACTATCCTCTAGATGATAGTCCTCCAAGTACTTGAAGATGGTGGTCATGTCACCTCTCAGCTGTCTCCTCTCCAGGCTAAACATCCCCAGCTCCTTTAACCTTTCCTCATAGGACTTGGTCTCCAGACCCCTCACCATCTTTGTCACCCTCCTCTGGACCCATTCCAGCTTGTCTATATCCTTCTTAAAATGTGGTGCCCAATGAGGCTTCCTCTAACAGTCAGGAAGTTCTTCCTAATGTTGAGCCGGAAACTCTTTTGATTTAATTTCAATGCATTGATTCTGATTCAACCTTCTGGGGCCACAGAAAACAATTCTGCACTATCCTCTAGATGATAGTCCTCCAAGTACTTGAAGATGGTGATCCTATCACCTCTCAGCCGCCTCCTCTCCAGGCTAAACATCCCCAGCTCCTTTAACCTTTCCTCATAGGACTTGGTCTCCAGACCCCTCACCATCTTTGTCACTCTCCTCTGGACCCGTTCCAGCTTGTCTATATCCTTCTTAAAATGTGGTGCCCAATGAGGCTTCCTCTAATGGTCAGGAAGTTCTTCCTAATGTTGAGCCGGAAACTCTTTTGATTTAATTTCAATGCAATGATTCTGATTCAACCTTCTGGGGCAACGGAAAACAATTCTGCACTATCCTCTAGATGATAGTCCTCCAAGTACTTGAAGATGGTGGTCATATCACCTCTCAGCTGTCTCCTCTCCAGGCTAAACATCCCCAGCTCCTTTAACCTTTCCTCATAGGACTTGGTCTCCAGACCCCTCACCATCTTTGTCACGCTCCTCTGGACCCATTCCAGCTTGTCTATATCCTTCTTAAAATGTGGTGCCCAATGAGGCTTCCTCTAACGGTCAGGAAGTTCTTCCTAATGTTGAGCCGGAAACTCTTTTGATTTAATTTCAACGCATTGATTCTGATTCAACCTTCTGGGGCAACAGAAAATAATTCTGCACTATCCTCTAGATGATAGCCCTCCAAGTACTTGAAGATTGTGGTCATGTCACCTCTCAGTTGTCTCCCATGCAGGCCAAACACACCTTGTGTTAGATGTCAGAGAAGCATTATGTTCCCCTGGAAACATTAATAACACGGGTCGCTGTAGAAAAAGAGGTGGTGGAGCTCATCCAGGGATTGTTATGCAGCTGCACCTACTATTCAATGGCCAAGGTGGAAGGAAGAGGAGGGGGAACCCTCAGAAAGGTTCAGGAGCTATGCTCCTGTGAGCTCCCGCTGAATCTGAGGCCTGATTAATGCTATGAACCCATGGAATCCCCAGGTGGGGACAGGGGATCCCCCGGTTTGGAGGCCCCCCCCCTGCTTCAGGGTCATCAGAAAGCGGGGGGAGGGGAGGGAAATGTCTGCTTGGAACTCATGATTCCCTACGGAGGCTTATTCCCATAGAAAATAATGGAGAATTGATCAGCAGGTATCTGGGGCTCTGGGGGCCCTGTTTTTTGAGGTAGAGGCAAAAAATTTTCAGTATAGCATCCAGTGACTCTCCCCAATATACTCCCTAAGTTTCAAACAGATTGGACCAGGGGGTCCAATTCTATGAGCCCCCAAAGACGGTGCCCCTATCCTTCATTATTTCCTATGGAAGGAAAAAATTGAAAAGGTGTGCCGTCTCTTTAAATGTAATGGCCAGAACTCCCTTTGGAGCTCAATGATGCTTGTCACAGCCTTGATCTTGGCTCTACCCCTAATGTCTCCTGGCTCCACCCCCAAAGTCCCCAGATATTTCATGAATTGGACTTGGCAACCCTACATGGAATGGCATCGGAAATTCGTGCATAGGTGGAAACATTACTCTTTGTGAGTGGGTGTGGCTGAAAGGCAAGAATCAGTTTTCTTCTTTATCCAGGAACACTCACGTCCTTTTTAACATTCCGTGCTTCTCTTTAGCTGGTGAACAGGCTAGGGACAGCCAAGAGTGGGGCTCACCTTTACCACCAGAGTGCGGCTGCATTGGCTCAAGAGAGGAGAGCGGATCAAGCCATTACAATTGAAGGTATGTCTTTTTATCTTCTCCAAGAAGTATGCTGTGAAATCACCTTGTCGAGAGCTGAATAGGTTTGCCTCTTATCCTAGAAGCGGTTACGTTCATGCCTGTCGTCAGCATACTCGTCCATACGGGAATGTATTGCAGTTTTTGCAAATGTGAAGAATCTTGATTTCAAAACTGGTTTTTGAATGGGAGATTTTGCTATCTTAGGAAGATTAAAACATGAAACTGCCTAGATGACATGGGCATGATGAATTTGTAAGCGTATCGTGGAAGAAAGGGTCAATAATAA
The DNA here is from genome assembly GCF_032191835.1 of Heteronotia binoei. Lineage (NCBI taxonomy): Eukaryota > Metazoa > Chordata > Lepidosauria > Squamata > Gekkonidae > Heteronotia > Heteronotia binoei. The sequence goes on from NC_083232.1 coordinate 7,857,954, forward strand.
TCATATTCCGAGTTTAATCGAGTGGCGTCGTCTGCTCAAAATAATACCAATAACGTGCTCTGTTGCTTAGGCCATTCATTCATGTCGGCTTAGGGATACCTCACAAAATATCTGGTAATCCCTCCGTGTCTTTCTAGCTATGTCCAGTCTCATTGAAAATAGGCCACTGCAAAGGATAAGTGATAATGAATTACATGGCTTGGTACGATGTCTGGAGATTTGAGATCAGATCCCACCCCCATAGCAGCTTTGTGTGTTTTTGGGTTCAAATTGTGGTTTTGTGACAAGAGGAGATAAATTTTTCCATCCTTCCATGAGGAATCACTCTCTATCAAGTAGCTGTTAATCCCGTAGAGGGGGAAATAGGGGCTAATAAGAGTAGTGGTGGTGGGATTTCTTCCAGGAAATTGTCATGGTGGGATGAGTTAATCCCTCCCTGCCTCTCCTTGGCTGTTCTGAAGAAAATTAAGGCCACCTGGTGATGTGGTTTTATGTATCCTGCTTCTCGTCTAGTTCTGTTCTCAGGCCACCATTGTGCTCTTGGTTTCTTCCCACTATACAGTTCAGTATAGAGAGAGCCAGTTTGGTGTAGCGGTGGAGAGCCAGTTTGGTGTAGTGGTTAAGTGCACGGACTTTTATCTGGGAGAACCAGGTTTTATTCCCCACTCCTGCACTTGTACCTGCTGGAATGACCTTGGGCCAGCCATAGCTTTCGTAGGAGTTGTCCTTGAAAGGGCAGCTTCTGTGAGAGCTCTCTCAGCCTGACCTACCTCACAGGGTGTGGGGGGGGAGAGGTAAAGAAGATATTGACTGCTCTGAGACTCTGAGATTCAGAGCATAGGGCAGATATAAATCCAATATCTTCTTATAACAATAACCTATCACTTCTTAAAGTGCATTAATGCCATGTTAGCATATTTTCGCTAATTTTAGTCATGACCAAAAAATATAAAAATGGCAATTTTAACTTCTTCATTCATATAACTGGCCTTCAACCAACACACTGTCTTTAAACCATATCTTCACTTCTGTGTTTAGTTGAGTGTTATCATCATCCTCAGACGCTTCTTGTACTACATTGTCTGTGGTCACTCCATTGGGCTGCTTTCATAAAGGACCCATACAATTTATGATTAGAACGATGCTTGATTTGTTGTCTTAGTAACCCTTTCTTTATGCAAACGCTAAGAGCATGTGTAGATTTCTCATTAGCCAAAATGTTAAAAAAAATATTTTTGGGAGATAAACTCTTTTATCAGCTTTGCTGTTCAGAATTGTTAATCCATGGTAAATACCCTTGTTCGTTTCAAAATAAATGGACCGCAAGACCGTTTTCATAGGGAAATGATTTTGTTTTCCGGCTGTAATGATTAGAGGTATCAGAATGGCTTTAGATTTTCTTGTAAAGTTCGTAAATGCATTTTTGGAAAATGTCTTCTGTCCCTTATCAAATATGCTACAGTTGGAATTAATTTGGATGCCGCTTCCTCAAAGCATAGCAATTGCCAGCTTGTGACTTCGGAAATCTGTGAATCTATGAGTTGTCTTGACAAAGCATACTGGATAAATGTACCATGAAAATAACCTTTTGCTTCTCAAGGGGTTCGGCAAGATTTATAATAAAGTCTTCTGGAAGCCACCTTCTGTGCAACTCAAAGAGTTCTGCGAGTTTTATTTCCCTTCATACACATCCATCGTATCTTCCTGCATTGTGTGGCTAGCCGGCTTAACCTATTAACACCAAAGAGGAGCCTGTAGCAGAGATGCTGTGGCTAGCCTTCTCACTTAACAGCTTTTCACCTGCTCATCAAGATCTCCCGCTTTGCAAAGCTAAACGCTGCTAAAATGCAACAATTTTGAAGGTGGTTTTAAATATATATATAAGCCAAAGTAGTGTATTTATCTTTACTAGCTTGGCATTGTTCTGACTGAAAACAGGATGGGTTCCAAACTGTTGTGTCTTGCAAGGCACACCCTATGGTTTAGATCCATTAGAAATTTTCATGAATGAAAGATATTTCACCCGGTTCGGATCCATCAGAAATTTTCAGGAATGAAAGATATTTCACCCGGTTCGGATCTATCAGAAATTGTCATGAATGAAAGATATTTCAGGCAATAGAGGGCAACTTTCTTGCCTCTGCCCTGCTGGAGTAACCCAAAAGCCTCCCTGAAATGCTACTTCTGGAGGACAAGAATATCCCCCCCCCCGGGGAATCCCCCCTCACAGAACAGCATGAGGGGGATTTGAAAGCCTGCAGAGAAAATTCTGTCCCGGATCCAGTCTTTTATTCTCAATTTAAATGGAAATCAAGCTCAAATGGGCCTGTTGATTTATGTGAGCCTCGTTGGAAATTAGAGTTGTCATCTGGGCATTTTGTAGTAGGTTTGCTGACAGAGAAATGAGACCAAAGCACCCATCTTTTAGGTGAATCAGAGAGCTCATTCCTAACCTATGAGAGTTTCCTTACAATTGCTCGCGAAGCTCTCAGTTATGTAATGGAAGCACGCGATTCCCACCGAATACTCCCATATTTGCAAAGGAATGCGAAATATTCCAAACACTGCTTATCAGTGCATCTGGAAGCTGGTTGAATGCACAAGGTATCCGTGTACGCTTTGCAAATATAGGAGTTGAGTCCTGGAGATGTTATCCTGCGATATCAATATGCTGGGAATTCTGTGACTGGTGCTACCAGGCATTTTTTTAAAAAAAAATAGCAGGTTGTACAGGGACCCTGTACTATTTCATGCCATTGGTGCAACATGAAATAGTCCCATGGAGCTGCTGTTATCCCCACTAAATGTTGTCTGCATATTTTCCCTAAGGTAGCAAAGCTAGGGGGTGCAATTGTGGTCAGCAAAATGGCCCGAGGGAAAAATGTTAATCCCCCTCACCAAGCATTAATCTGAATCACGTGTTTTAAAAGAAAACATGTTCTAGAGCTCTGGTCCTGGAATGTCCAGTATCATAAGAGTTTAAGCCCTCAGGAGTAGATACATCCAGGAGTAGATATAGCCTATCTTTAGTATTACTGGTTATAATTGTACACCCAAAATTATTTGGTGGTACAGAAGCCTTAGGCTGTGTGATCCACAAACTAGTTATTTTCCCCGCCCCACCTCCGCAGCACCTACTTACATATCAATTGACTAACTGACCCATTGCACCCCTCTCCCTCTAGGGATTGGAGATCCTTATCTTACTTCATCCTGTCTGTGCTCCGTATACAGGTAGATCTGTACTGGGAGGAAGAACAATCCTAGAGTTGCGCCTCTGAATCCCAGAATCGGGAGTCAACATCGGAGGAAGGCCTGGCCTCTCTGCTTTGTTGGCCCTCCAGAGGAACTGGTTGCCCACCATGCGAATCAACACTAAAATGGGGGCCAAGGTGAAAAGTAGTACAGCCCAAAACAGCTACAACTGTGCCAATAATGCTATACAGTAACAAGGAATTTTTATATCTAAAATTCCTTATATTGAATGTCTTTCAACAATAATTCACTTTCTTATAAATACAGGGTCAAGTGCAACAAAATGCTAGAATGTGCGATTGCAATAAAAAACGCCAACGCCATGCTGGGAATTATTAGGAAGGGAATTGAAAACAAATCAGCCAATATCATAATGCCCCTGTATAAATCGATGGTGCGGTCTCATATGGAATACTGTGTACAATTCTGGTCATTGCACCTCAAAAAGGATATTATAGCATTGGAAAAAGTGCAGAAAAGGGCAACTAGAATGATTAAAGGGTTGGAACACTTTCCCTATGAAGAAAGGTTAAAACGCTTAGGGCTCTTTAGCTTGGAGAAACGTCGACTGAGGGGTGACATGATAGAGGTTGACAAGATTATGCATAGAATGGAGAAAGTAGAGAAAAAAGTACTTTTCTCCCTTTCTCACAAGAACTCGTGGGCATTTGATGAAATTGCTGAGCAATCAGGTTAAAATGGATAAAAGGAAGTACTTCTTCACCCAAAGGGTGATTAACATGTGGAATTCACTGCCACAGGAGGTGGTGGTGGCTACAAACATAGCCAGCTTCAAGAGGGGGTTAGATAAAAATATGGAGCAGAGGTCCATCAGTGGCTATTAGCCACAGTGTGTCTATATATGTATATGTATATATAATTTTTTTGGCCACTGTGTGACACAGAGTGTTGGACTGGATGGGCCATTGGCCTGATCCAACATGGCTTCTCTTATGTACTTATGTTCTTAATTCCACACCATACATCAACAACTATTAACAAATACAATCAGTAAATCTACTCAAAAAATAATTTAAAACCAAAGATTGGTAGATTATGTCTAATTTGCAGCAAATCACAATCAAGTGTATAACTATGGAATGAAGTATACATATATTTGTTCTTCTGAATATCGAAATGCAGATTACAGCAACTTATAAATCAACTTGGTTTTTGAAAAGCAAGGACTGAGTTCATTGGGAGTAGGATCTAAATGGATTGTCCAGTGTTCCCTCTAAGCTGCAGAGTCTTGTGTCCAAAAATTCTACTTTGTGAGCTACTGGCATTACAGTTGTGAGCTACTGCATTAATTAGTGTGCTCTGGGGTCATCCTTCCTGAGCTAAGATGAAAATGTGTGAGCTGGAGGCTAAAAATCTGTGAGCTAGCTCACGCCAACTCAGTTTAGAGGGAACACTGGTTAAGACTACAGTAAAGTGCATTTATGAAGATAAGCCAACAGGATATGTATATTCCAACATGGCATCAACAAAAGTCGTTCATAAATATTGATTGCAGTCCATATATTTGAAGAAGATAATACAAAACAAAGATCACATTCCGGAGTCTTCATCTCTTCATTTGGATAGTCAGAAGAACAAAAAAATTGTATTGATGGACTGTTATTTCTATCAGCCCTTGTGTTTAGAGAAACTTTTTGAGTAGATTCACTGATTGTACTTGTTAATAGTTGCTGTTGATGTATAGCACAGAATTCTAGCATTTTGTTGCAATTGACATTGTATTTATAATAAAGTGAATTACTATTGAAAGACGTTCAATATAAGGAATTTTAGATGCAAAAATTATTTTTATTGTATAGCATTATTAGCACAGTTCTAGTTGTCATTAGCCACTGCATGAGACAGGATGTTGGACTAGATAGACCCTCACTGGTCTGATCCAGCAGGATTCTTCTTATGTTCTGATCAGGGGAAGGCCTTGGCCTCTGTGCCCTGGTGTTGGCCCTTCAGAGGAACTGGCTAGCCACTGTGTGAGACAGGAGGTTGAACTAGTTGGACCTTCACTTGTCCGATCCAGCAGGGCTCTTCTGATGTTCTTTTCAGGGGAAGGCCTCGACCTCTCTGCCCTGTTGTTGGGCCTCCAGAGGAACTGGCTGGCCACTGTGTGAGAAAGGATGCTGGACTGTATGGACTACTGATCTGATCCAGCAGGGCTCTTCTTATGTTCATGAGGACTGGGGCAAGAGAGGAGAAAGTCGAAGAAATAGGAACCGACACCAGTGATAATGCATAACCCGTTAACACTGCCAGTCTAAGTGATCTGGCTGGAGTCTGACATAAAGTACTGCTCTGTGTCATTAACACTTAGGATATTGGTCCCAATGTTAATGCATTGCCAGTCGAAGTCGTTCGTAGATCTGATTGTCCCAATTCTGCAGTATCACCTAGAGACACTAGATATAATACTCGAAATAACCACAGCAAACAATGATGGGATGGTGTATGTTGTTGTTTTATTATAATTCTTTCCAATCAAGGTCTTTTTTTTTTCTCGATTCGCTTAGCAAGGTTAATGTGATAGTTCCAGCTTTTGCCTCTCTTTAACCCCATGCTGTTCCTACTGTTTTCTTTGTAGTCACTGAACAAGAAACTAAAGTTCCCAAGAAAACCATCATCATGTAAGTGCTGATTCTTTCCTAACATTCGTGTTATGACGTTGCTGCCTCTGCATGAACCAATAACAAGCCCGTGTTTATTGGCCATGCGAGTGTGTTTCTTCCCATCCCATCAGATCTTTGTGGTATTTTTGTGTTACGAGAAAGGAAAGAAGTAGGTTGCAGACAGACAGCAGACCTGTAGTCATCCCTCATTTTAAGTGTAACAGTACCCTGCCTGTAGCCACAGCCTTGGTCTAATCCTGGCACATCAACAGGGGTTTGAGCAGGCTCAGACCTATCAGGAATAACAAAAAAAACCCCTCGTTTATCTTTGAACACCACGACTTCAAAAGATGTGCTTACGCATACTAACGAGCCTCTTAACTTGCAACTCTTCCCTCTGCAATTTTTCTCCTCCGCTGCTAACGTCGCCAAGAAAAGGTTTCACAGAGATACTGGTGAAACTTAGCCACATGGCCTAGTTTTCGCTCTGGAAGCATCGTGCCAAATTTTCAGGAGTGGACAAATTGATTGTGAAATGGGGCGTTGAGGGCAGGGCCCAAATAGCTCGCTACCTCTCCTCAAACCTTGCTTGTTTGCATCTGTTTGTGCCCCTGGCCAGCTGTTGTTTCAGTGACATTTATGTATTTATTTAAGGCAATTTATAGTCCGCCCTTTCCCAAGGATGGACTCATGGTGGATAACAACATTCTAAAAACCGTATAAAAACAACAGTTAAAAGCAGAGTGATGTAGACAATACAATCCTTTCAAAACAATCCTTCTCCTCCTGGCTATGTGATCCCAAACCATCAGGATTCATGTTGTCAACAGAAAGATGTGAGAGCACAGCGTGTAGCATCATCACTGTTGGCGAGAGAAGCATTCACATTGCATTCTGAAAGGAGGAGGGAAGAAGGAACATGTCCACTCCATTGCTGAGGAAACCTGGCCAACAAGCTGGTTCAGGGCTTTTTTTGGTAGCAGGAACTCATTTGCATATTAGGCCATGCCCCCTGATATAGCCAATCCTCCAAGAGCTTACAGGACTCTTCTTAAAGGGCCCGCTGTAAGCTCTTGGAGGATTGGCGACATCAGCGGTGTGTGGTCTAATATGCAAAGGAATTCCTGATAAAAAAGGAAAGTGCTGGTCCTGTTTCTGGCAGTTTCCTTTTGTATGGCAAGAAAGAAGACATATTGTTTTTGCTGCCTCAGCAATGAGCAGATGCAACGATTGTCATGTCCTTCTACGTGCTTTCAGATTACAGAAAACAAAGGCATGTTGGAGGAAGTTTCAGAGCATAACCATGCTGGTATGCAGTAGAATATCTAGATTTGAGTTCAGTTGCACCTTTGAGACCAACAAGATTTTTCAGGGCATGAGTGTTCGAGAGTCATGGATTCCCATTCATAATTGTACCTGACAAAGGGTGCTTTGATTCTTGGCTCCTCATGACCTGAATAATCTCATCGGTCTCTCAGGTGCTATTGGACTTGGATCTAGATATTGAAGGAAGAATGAAAAAACATTTCCGAAAACCAGTTCCTGTGTCAGCTGCGCTCTGGTTTGTATTCTCTCTGGTGCGAGTGAATCCTGCAAATAAAGTTCATTGATGTTCTTTTGAGTCTGCTTTCAAAAATAATTTCTAAGACAGCTTGGATAGTTTGCTGGTTTGAAAGGGCTACAGAAATTTAGACACCATGAATATAAAACAGACATCTCAAATGCAGGCTTCTCTCAGTGACAAAACCCTACACCTTTTCATTGGAAGCTAATTGCCGGGCTCACCTACACAGACATACATTCATATGCTCGCTTATCTCATTGTACATATCCCATCAGCAACCTGATGTAGGATTATGAAGAGAGTGGCTAGGTGAATTGTAAAAGGCCCCTGTTGAGATCTCTGAATCAAGGGTCTCTAAAATGTACAGGCACTTATGCCACATGCATATACCCTGTCATAATGATGGAAAGATTTTTTGCTACTTAAGAGTATAGATAAATAGGGAACATCTCCGGATGTTATATTAAAAATCTCAGATGCCGCTGTAGGCAGAATTTTTAGCTTGACTGGAAGAATGAACTAGCTCTTGGTCTTCCAGAAGAACATTTATATCCTTCTACATGGCAGAATATTGAAAAACACATTTTGCTTGCTCACTGCAGCTAGATTATATTTAACATTTCTACCCCACCAAAGTCATTTTGACCTTTAAACTGTAGCCTCAGATTTCAGATTCAGGTGGGCAGCTGTATTGGCCTGGAGCAAAATAACCTAGTTTGAGTCCAGTGGCACTTTTAAAGACCAACAAAATTTCACTCTAGGTATAAGCTTTTGATTGGCTGGATGCTCCCTCAGAAGAAAGCGTATACCCAAAATTAAACTTTGTTGGTCTTAAAGGTACCACTGGATTCAGACTGTATTTTCAGATTTCAAATTAGTTGTAAATTTGTAAAAGTTTTACAAAGCAGTTGTAAAACTAATTCTAAAATCAATCTTCAGCCTTTACCTTCCTAATCAAGCGACTAGAGGTTCTTCTGCCTATAAGACACACGTCATTTTCACTCTGTAACAACAGAGACTGGTAAGAAGAAGAAGATGATATTGGATTTATATCCCGCCCTCCACTCCGAAGAGTCTCAGAGCGACTCACAATCTCCTTTACCTTCCCCCCCCCCACACACACACAACAGACACCCTGTGAGGTAGATGAAGATATTGGATTTATATCCCACTCTCCACTCCGAAGAGTCTCAGAGCAGCTCTCAATCTCCTTTACCTCCCCCCCCCCACACACACACACAACAGACACCCTGTGAGGTAGATGAAGATATTGGATTTATATCCCGCCCTCCACTCCGAAGAGTCTCAGAGCGGCTCACAATCTCCTTTATCTTCCTCCCCCACAACAGACACCCTGTGAGGTGGGTGGGGCTAAGAGGGCTCTCACAGCAGCTGCCCTTTCAAGGACAACCTCTGCCAGAGCTATGGCTGACCCAAGGCCATGCTAGCAGGTGCAAGTGGAGGAGTGGGGAATCAAACCTGGTTCTCCCAGATAAGAGTCCGCACACTTAACCACTACACCAAACTAGCTCTCCTAGGAATGTACAGATAAATTCATGGGTACACAACAGGGCCCCACAAAATGAGACAAAGCTCAAGAAGCATTCAAGGTAGTGGTGTTAGGCATGAATCTTTTCCACCATCATCTTTACGAAACGAAAAGAGAAATTCCAGAAAGTATACTTGCAGCTTGGCACGATTAGCTTTCCATAGGCATAGTTCAGTTGCTTTCTTTGCATTGGGTGTGACTTGCTTTTTGCTACTGTTTTCTAACTGAACCACAATTTGCAGCCTTGCTTGCTTGTTCCCATACACAAATAACATCTTGCTAAATAAAACCAGTTTAAATAATGGGGGTGGGGGGGGGGGGTGGGAGGAATAAAACGTTATCATTGAGAATTTCTTTATGGACTTTAAACTAAATAACACCTGGGGGCATGTAAGCACTACAGCAGGGGTGGGGAACCTTTTTTCTGCCATGGGCCACTTAGAAACTCATAACATCATCCGCGGGCCAGCAGGAACTCGTTTGCATATTAGGCCACACCCCTTGATATTAGCATATTAAGCCCCACCATCGGTGATAATCAAGTGGAAGTTCAATAGGTGGAAGCTGGCTCCCACCCCCCATCCCTGCCACCCCTCCTTCCCTCCCTTCATGCAGAAACTGCAGCTGCTCCCACCAGACCCAAGGCACGCACATACCCCACCAGCCGTCCTTCACAACACCCACCACTCAGGCTCCAGAGTCAGAGAGAGAGAGAGAGAAATAAAGGGAGATTAAGAAATGAGAGGGAATTAAAGGAAAGAAAGAAAGGGGAAGAAAGAGGGAGGGAAATGCAAATAAAGGGAAATAAAGAATTGGGGGGGGGAGAAAAGAAAATAAAGAAAGGGGAAGAAGAAAGGGAAACAAAAAGGGGGAACAAAAACATGAAAGGCAAACAAAAACATGACCACCACCCCCCTGCCAGCCAACCACCCTGGGGAGGCTGCAATGCAGTGTGGCCACCCAGCCCAGCAATCCCTGCCAGCCAGTTGGCCTGGGGAGGCTGCTGTACAGCTTGCTCAGACCAGCAATCTCCACCGGCTGGGCAGGGAGGCCAGCACGCAGCCCGGCCCAGAGATCACCATCGGCTGGGTGGGGAGGCTGGCACGCAGCCCGGAGATCACTGCCGGGTGGGCAGGGAGACCAGTGCGCAGCCCAGAGATTGCCTCCCAGCTGGCAGCAATCTCTGGGCCGGGCTGCACGCCGGCCTCCCTGCCCAGCTTGCAGCGATCTCCGGGCTGCGTGCTGGCCTCCCCAGGCCCAGTTGGCCGGCGGGAATTGCAGTGCACCGGCCCAGGGATCACTGCCAGCCAGCTGGGAATGGGGAGGCCAGTGTGCAGCTCCGCGATTGCCGCCGGCCAGCTGGACCCCAGAGGCCAGTGCACAGCACGACCTGGAGATCCCCGGGGGCCAGCTGGGCCTGGGGAGGCAGCTGTGGGCCAGTCCGAGGGGTCTCGAAAATGGTCTACGAACCAGAGGTTCCCCACCCCTGCGCTAGAGGAGCGGGGGGAGGGGGATCTGTGAAACACACTTGAAGAAGCTGCCTTCTGCTGAATCAGGTCAGTCATCAAGGTCAGTATTGCCTGCTCAGGCTGGCAGTGGCTCTCCAGAGTCCCAGGCAAAAATCTTTCCCATCACCTCCTGCCAGACTTTTTAACTGAAGATGCTGGAATTGAACCTAAGACCTCCTGCGTGTCAGTCAGGTGTACCCCTGAAACACAGTCTTTCACCGTAACATAGTGATATTAGTCATTTATTAAACATCACAATTGGTTACTAATAACCCACTGTTGATTCTAAGTTGTTCAGATCTACGAGACTTTATTATAATATTTTCCCAGCTAAAAGTATGCCCCAAAGGCACAGCAGGTCTGCATGAGATCCGGGGTAATTGTGTTATTGGTCCCAAAATTTTGAAGCCACTGTTATTATTTATTTATTTATTTTAGTATATTTCTCTTCCGTCCATTCCCTGTAGGGCTCAGGGTGGAGCACGACATATAATAAAACAATAAAATACAATAAAAGCATTTTGTGAACAGACAACTCAGCAGCACTCGGAAAATTCCCATATCACCCCAATATCGCCCAGCCTGCTCATCTCATATTAGGACAAGATGCTATCCCATAAAGATGGCAAATATTATTCCATTTTATAGCACAGATGACAATGCTGACAGGGGAGGCCAACCAGATCAAGAAATTATGTAGAGTTGATAGCTCAAAGAAATCATCTGAGAAGGATTCGGCCATGTTTATACATACTGGAAAACTCATAGAGATCTGGGATACAATGAATAGTATTCTAGCCCACTAGACTATCATTCAGAACCTGAGTTGGATATGTGGGTGTCTATTTTTGCATGCCCCTTTGAAACATCAGTGTTCGCACATTGCTGCCGTGCTCACAAAACTAACACAATTGCAGTGCTTTTGCCAAGATAAGCATGTGATGGTGTATGGACCTCCAAAGGGTGGGAAGGGACAGGACTCATTTCTCTCCATAAAACAACACAATTTCCAACATTTTCATCATCAGAGAGGAAACTATAACAACAGTGGTGAAGACCCCGCGGGTGAAGCGAAGGATATCTCCTGCCCGCCCACCTTCAGGCTATTCTCCTTCACGCTCCTCAAGATCAGAGTTTTCAACACCTGAGCCAGTTTATATGACCAAGGTGAGACAGCCTCTGCATCGCCATGACTTGGAAGGAATGCAAAGGACCGCCATCCCCACACTTTTTGTGACAGAGGCGGAAGAAAGGCAAGGTGCATCAGTCAGAGGTGGAATTGGAGAAGCCGCCATGGAGGAACAGAAGTCCAAATGGGTTGAAGTAGAGGAAATAATTGAATTTAATGTGAAGAAGTCAGCCCAGACTTCGAGGAAAAGAGGAGGTTCTCCTGTGAGAGCAGAAAAAGATGAATCGAGTTTTATTTGGTCTGGCCCAAGACCCAGGCGATCCCCTGAAGATGACCCAAACACAAATAATTCTAACAATAAATTAGTGGAGCAAAGCAAGTCTTCCCTACCCCGTGATGTTGAAATATCTGGAGCTGAATACAAGGGAATATCAACTGGTGATGAAAATATAAGTTCCGATTATGGGTCTGAACAAGAAGGAAAGAGCTCTCCGGAGGAGTCAATTAGTAAGGCTGATTCACCCACTACTTCACCCACAGTCAGCTTTGTGGACGAACTATCTGAGACAACAGAAGTGGGTAAGGATTCATACAGAGACACAGCGGTTGAAGAGGCTGCTGCCAGATTTGATGCAATTTGGGCTGCTAAAGAGAGACCATCAAGTCCTGTGCAAGACAAAGACCTTCCAGAAGAAGAAAACATCATAATCGATGAACCCGAAGAGGTAGGGTTTGTTGACCTTAGCAACCGAGACCTCAAAATCCTTACTCGAAATGGGAAAGCGTTAACTCTGGAGGACCTTGAAGATTATGTCCCTGAAGAAGGGGAGACCTACAGATGTGGAAATCCTAACTACGAAGATGAACCTTGCGAAATAGCTGTGCTCCAAACTGAAATCAACAAACCCACCATTGGGAAGCCTGTCTTACTCAATGTGGGCAGACCTGTGATTCCCAAGCCAAAGCAAACTTTTTTTAGCAAGTTCGAAGGGCATCATCCAAGCGGCATCTTCATGTCGGCATCCAGAATGACGGGAATGCAGTCCAGTGGTCCATCTAACATTTCTTTCCACGTCAGTGAGACCCTCTCCGGAGCAGTGGTGACACCCCCATCCCATACAGGAGCTTCAGCAGAATCTCCGTACAAAATGGCGCCGTCTTTCTGTACCGAAGTCCAGCTATCTGCAGATAACGGGCAATCCAGCTTCAAAACTGAAGTTTCTACAAGAACTCTCAGCTATGGAACTGTCGGAGAACCGGTAACACTGTGTATCAAGAAGGAAGACCCTTCCCAAAGCTGAGTAGCAAAGCAACCCAGTTTCTACTACCACTTACAAACATTGCCTTAAACAACGAGAAGTTACACCAAGAAAACTATGACGGGAATAATAAAGAGGAACCTAAAAGAAAAATCTCCTAAGGAAAATACCGCACAGCAGGAAACGTGGAGCTTTTCCAGTCTTAAAGGGAACACTTCTGTCCATTCAGTATATATAATGTAATCTTTCATTGTCATTGAAAGCTAAAAAAAGACAACACCATTCCATAGTGAAATGATGAGCAGGTAGCATAGACCTAGGGCATAATTAGTGAGGAGATCTAAATAAACATAATTCTAGATATCTAAACATTATTTCAAGTTGCAAACTCCTTAAATTATCCTCACTGTATTGCAATTTAGCCGTTCCTTCCGGCAACTAAAGGAAGGCAGAGCATTTCTATCTATCTGTTTCTAGTTTGTCTTTGTGCGTGCCTCAACTGCGGTAAAAAGCGGTTGAGCTGACACTTTTAACAAAAAATGTAATGACCATAAACTGTTTTTGCACATTTAAATGTGCTTTTAAATATGACTTATTTTTAAAGGGTGGACAGCACAGCCATTAACTGTTCACATAACTGGAGGAACGTACAACTTGTGTAACGATTCATCTCCTGGGTATAGAGTTAAACTCAAGACACTCATCTGAAGATACTGCCACTCTTTGTTTTGCTCAATTTCAGGGTTAAATGGTTTGTATTGTCACAGTGTAATCCACAAATTGCTTAAAGCTGCATCTTTGTACTGAATTTAGTTTAATCCCGTTAACGTTGTTAGTTTTGAAAATAGACCAAGTACAAATGCCCTCGCTTCAGCAGTATGTGGATTGCGCTTTGGTTTTTAACACTCGTAAAGCTAGCATGTCTTTCCATTACCAATATAACAACCTAGTTTTTCTTATTGGGGAGGATGGCAGAGAAGTACTCCCTAGTGTAAGCATTTAACCGTGCAGTATAGACTGTGCCTGTACTCCTCTACATTTGTCCTTTTTCAAAATCATGATAGCCTTTAATGAATCCAACCTTTTGTTTTAACATATTTTTTAAGTGGATGCCTTACCATTCAAGAAGCGCAAACTGACGTTGCCTGTTATAAAAAGAGATGATGAAAGGACCACTTACCAGTGTGGCTTTTCTCCTAAAATATCATCCATTAGAGGAATGGGCCATTTACTACTTGTTTGGGGAGTCAAACTTACTTTCATATGTGCTCTTCAATCCACTTTGCCTTCTGAAGACAAACAGATTTGTTTTAAAAAAGTTTCACATTCCTTAAAAATAAAATGTTGTCATCTCAGAGCTAATGAAGCCTTAATCTGGGTTTTCCTAAACTTGTTTTGATTTCTTGTTGTTGTTCTTTATCCTTTAGGTGTGTGAAACATTTTTTAAAAGTCTGTTTGCTTTCAGAAGCCAAAGCAATTTTAAAGAGTCTATATGAAAGGGACAGGCTTTCTGGCATTCTGATTTTCCTCACTTGTATGTTCCTGTTTCTTTGCGGGTTTTTCCCCCTGTTCTGCATGTATTTCATTCCCTCTTCTGGTTGATTTGATATTACACTGGTTTATATCTGGCATCTAAATCTGCATGGAGATATGGCAGACATAAGCTGGTGTAATATCGAATCGACCACTAGAGGGAGCAAAATACATGCAGAACAGGGGTGGGGATCCATACAGGAACTTAGGAAATGACAATGTGGAAAGCCCTCTGGTACGGCAAATACCACGGACAAATTTGCTCATGAGGTATGCAGAGGAAAGTATTTCATTGCTTCTCTAGAAGTCTTGATCCATTATCTACTGACATTGCTATGGACTCATTTAAATGATTTTAAAAGGTTTCTTAACCTGGTAACTCCACCCTACCCAAGTCAAAAGTGTTTGCAGTTTCACTGCTGTCATTGCCACTGCTAAAACTTCTCCAGATTGCACCTGTCTTGTGTGTGGTAGACCACATCTCTGTGGTTCTCTAGGGCTTTCGTCTAGTTCAGCGATGCGTTGTCCTCATGAGCAGACCTGACTTCTCCCCTCACCTGGGCATTCACAGATATAATCAGCAGCAATTCCCACTAACAACAAGGCTGGCTAGCAAAGTGCTCTTGTGGTTACAGGGATATTTGTTGCCTAAATCTGGGAGTCTGGTGCACACAAAACTCCACTTATAATCTGATGGGTGCTAGCTGTCAACTTCGTGATGGCGTATATATGGCTTTTCAAGTTCGAACATTGCC
The DNA here is from genome assembly GCF_032191835.1 of Heteronotia binoei. NCBI lineage: Eukaryota > Metazoa > Chordata > Lepidosauria > Squamata > Gekkonidae > Heteronotia > Heteronotia binoei. The sequence goes on from NC_083232.1 coordinate 7,873,127, forward strand.
CAGGTAACGAGAACGATAATCCAATGGCTGTATTCAAGCAAAGGCAAGCCAAAGAATCCATGCCGCCACACCTCCAGTAGAGCGTGGATTCCCAGCTGCACAGAGAATAGCCGGTGTCCTACTCTTCCTTTTTTCGAACCCTACTTCCATTTAGACCTTGTACTTTCACATCCTGTGCAAACAGACATGGCGTTAAAATGAACAAACGAGCATTATTAATATGCTATCGCAGTTCACTTACTGCACATCTTTTAAAAATATCGGTGTGTTTCTTTTACTGGGATGTGGTGGACTTTGCTTCCAAAAGTTCCCCAGCCAGATACCAAACAAAGTGTTATTTAGGCTTCCTGTGGCCTTAATTTTTAAAAAAGTCAATGTGAGGAAGATAGGAAGCCTCACAAAGACTACAAGTCAACTTTCATCTAAAAAATGGCATGGCTAAATCAACCTAACAATTTTAAATCCCATTTGCCAAGCCATACCATGCGTACAACTTCTCTAGAACGTTGGATGCTTTTCAATGGCTGTCTTTTCTGGAACTTTCTTACATAACTGCTATTATATTTCCTAACACCTCACTAGTTTATTCTGTATATAGGTAAGGTACGTGACTGTGCGTCATTGTCTTCTTGCACTATGAATTTTTGCAGACATCACAGAAGATCAAAATACCTCTCTGCTGAACTGTGTTTTCTATTAGGGCCGTATTGTTTAGCTCAGATACTTCTGTGGAAATCTTAGAATACTGTCATCTGGGTCAGAAGAATAAATCCCGATGTCAGAAATATTAGCTGTTGGCCCTTTTGCAATCTTACAAGAAGAAATTTTAAGGTGTTCTTGTCTGTGAAAATGTGCAGAAAATGCTTAATTTTTCAGTTTTATTTAGCAGAATAACGGTGTGCTTAACTGAACAGTAGCTTGTTTCAAGAATTGCAAAAAAAAAAAAAGTCTCTTGATCAACCAAAAATTATTTTAAAAACCCACAACTCACCTGTTTACATTTTCTCTAAAAAAAAAAAATTAAACAGAAAAGCAACTCTCAGTCAACAATATGTGGTATTTTTTAAACTGAAAAGCTCTGAAGAATCCTATATATTTATATTCAAAGTATTTTCCTAGAGATTAAAATAGGCTTGTATGTGAATAACAGTTTAGGAAGCATGTGGGGATGTATCTCCTGTAGATTAAAAGCACAGGTTTGCATTAAAAACCTCAGAACAAAAAGAAATGGCTAGATGGCAAATCCCAGTGAAGGGGAGGAGGTGACGATGGTGGAAACCAGTTTGCTTGAGAGATGGAATTTAAAAAAAAAAAAACTTCAGTTGACTTCCAAGTCAGACTATGCTGTTAGACGTTCAATTTCATATCAATAAACGACTAAGATCAGCTCTCTTGCTTTTGTCTTGCTTTTGCGTGGTCTCTTCACAGCTATACTTTGCTTTGGTTTTCTGGAGATGTTAAAAAATTCCTTGGTTGTTTTGGGAGTAAATCCACAAGCATTGGAATGGGTTTGAGCATGGTTCTGCCACATATCTGCTCTTCTTGTGCACTTCTGCAACTGTGGAGCCAGTTTATATTAAAGAGAGGGTGCTCTGAACTGGTATTGTTAATGGTGGCATCAGCACCCCTCCCCCAATTTTTTCAAAATATTGATATACTGCTGTAGTGTTACCATGATAGTTTAAGCAGGTCCTCATGAAGAAAAGGCAGCTTCTGGGAGAGCTCTCTCAGCCCCACCCACCTCACAGGGTGTCTGTTGTGGGGGAGGAAGGTAAAGGAGATTGTGAGCCACTCTGAGACTCTTTGGAGTGGAGGGCAGGATATAAATCCAGTCTCTTCATCTACCTCACAGGGTGTCTGTTGTGGGGGAGGAAGGGAAAGGAGATTGTGAGCTGCTCTGAGACTCTTTGGAGTGGAGGGTGGGATATAAATCCAATATCTTCATCTACCTCACAGGGTGTCTGTTGTGGGGAAGGAAGGGAAAGGAGATTGTGAGCTGCTCTGAGACTCTTTGGAGTGGAGGGTGGGATATAAATCCAATATCTTCATCTACCTCACAGGGTGTCTGTTGTGGGGGAGGAAGGGAAAGTAGATTGTGAGCCGCTCTGAGACTCTTCAGAGTGGAGGACGGGATATAAATCCAATATCTTCATCTACCTCACAGGGTGTCTGTTGTGGGGAGGAAGGGAAAGGAGATTGTGAGCCGCTCTGAGACTCTTCGGAGTGGAGGGCGGGATATAAATCCAATATCTTCATCTACCTCACAGGGTGTCTGTTGTGGGGGAGGAAAGTAAAGGAGATTGTGAGCCGCTCTGAGACTCTGAGATTTGGAGTGGAGGGCAGGATATAAATCCAATATCATCATCTTTTTCTTCTTCTCAGCTTTCATTTAAAAAGAAAAGTAAATCTCTATCCCAGAGGTGTCGAACTCATTTATTACGAGGGCTGGATGTGTCATAAGGACACAGGCAGACCCAATTAACGATTTTCTTTTTTAATCAAAATACAAATTTGTTTGAAACATTAACGGTGTCTTACTACATTTCCTTAAAGTATCTCCTTGATTCCCACCCTTCCACTTCCACCGCCCGTTATTCATTAGCACAGGGACAATATATAGGGACGTAATACACAGCTTCTGACTTCTGGCAATAAAGGTAATGAACAACTGCTCACAGGCCAGATAACACCCTGGATGGGTCAGTTCTGGCCCGTAGGCTGCTATTCTTGACTCCCCTGCCCTCGCAGAGATGAAGAAGAAGAAGAAGATGATATTGGATTTATATCCCGCCCTCCACTCCGAAGAGTCTCAGAGCGGCTCACAATCTTTTTTATCTCCCCCCCCCCCCACAACAGACACCCTGTGAGGTGGGTGGGGCTGGAGAGGGCTCTCACAGCAGCTGCCCTTTCAAGGACAACCTCTGCCAGGGCTATGGCTGACCCAAGGCCATTCCAGCAGGTGCAAGTGGAGGAGGGGGGAATCAAACCTGGTTCTCCCAGATAAGAGTCCACACACTTAACCACTACACCAAACTGGCTCTCTATTAGAGCTATGGCTGACCCAAGGCCATTCCAGCAGGTGCAAGTGGAGGAGTGGGGAATCAAACCCGGTTCTCCCAGATAAGAGTCCGCACACTTAACCACTACACCAAACTGGCTCTTCAAGAGATATATAGAAAAAGGTGTATCTCCATGAGGGAAGAGGCAAGAGACTTACTTTTTAACAAAATAAAAACTGGGGATTCAGAGATCTTGATTTAAACCAGGGGTGGCCAACGGTAGCTCTCCAGATGCTTTTTGCCTACAATTCCCATCAGCCCCAGCCATTGGCCATGCTAGCTGGGGCTGATGGGAGTTGTAGGCAAAAAACATCTGGAGAGCTACCGTTGGCCGCCCCTGATTTAAACTATCATTACAACGCTTGACTAGTATTATCAGTATTTTAAAGCCTTTAAAAAACAGAACTCAGTTGTCAGGAGGAGAGGGCGTGGTTTAATGATGACAGCAGTCTAGCCACTGAAAAGATTATGTTTTAAAAAATGGAAAGTGTACGAAATGCGAAGAATCATGGGACAGAGGGGATGACTGATCAATTGAATCCTGCCACCACCTTTCCTATTACTTCTCACGCCTGGATTTGAATCAGTGGCAGCTCAACCACAAGTGCCCCTTAGGCCCACCCCTTGCTGCATCTTGCTACCTCTGCGCCCTCACCTATCACCGTCTGCTCCCCATGTCTCCCTGCGGTCTCCCAGGAGCCAGAGCGGCTAACATCTTCCTTCCTGGTTCCCTGGACGTCTCACAAAGATTTTGGGATGCATCACCTGCCATGATGTGGCCTACCAATGCACATCAGTTGCAGGAATCTTTGGTGCAATTTCCATGTGCAGTTTCCCGAAACACACAGAAAGAGAACTGACTTGAAATAACTACCTTTGCTCTATAGGCCCCGTTCCAGAAGAGCCAGTTCGGTGTAGTGGTTAAGCGTGCGGACTCTTATCTGGGAGAACCGGGATTGATTCCCCACTCCTCCACTTGCAGCTGCTGGAATGGCCGGGTCAGCCGTAGCTCTGGCAGAGGTTGTCCTTGAAAGGGCAGCTGCTGTGAGAGCCCTCTCCGGCCCCACCCACCTCACAGGGTGTCTGTTGTGGGGGAGGAAGGGAAAGGAGATTGTGAGCCGCTCTGAGACTCTTCGGAGTGGAGGGCAGGATATAAATCCAATATCTTCATCTACCTCACAGGGTGTCTGTTGTGGGGGAGGAAGGTAAAGGAGATTGTGAGCCGCTCTGAGACTCTTCGGAGTGGAGGGTGGGATATAAATCCAGTATCTTCATCTACCTCACAGGGTGTCTGTTGTGGGGGAGGAAGGTAAAGGAGATTGTGAGCCGCTCTGAGACTCTTCGGAGTGGAGGGCGGGACATAAATCCAATATCTTCATCTACCTCACAGGGTGTCTGTTGTGGGGGAGGAAGATAAAGGAGATTGTGAGCCACTCTGAGACTCTTCGGAGTGGAGGGCGGGACATAAATCCAGTATCTTCATCTACCTCACAGGGTGTCTGTTGTGGGGGAGGAAGGTAAAGGAGATTGTGAGCCGCTCTGAGACTCTTCGGAGTGGAGGGCGGGACATAAATCCAATATCTTCATCTACCTCACAGGGTGTCTGTTGTGGGGGAGGAAGGTAAAGGAGATTGTGAGCCGCTCTGAGACTCTTCATAGTGGAGGGCGGGATATAAATCCAATATCTTCATCTACCTCACAGGGTGTCTGTTGTGGGGGAGGAAGATAAAGGAGATTGTGAGCCACTCTGAGACTCTTCGGAGTGGAGGGCGGGACATAAATCCAGTATCTTCATCTACCTCACAGGGTGTCTGTTGTGGGGGAGGAAGGTAAAGGAGATTGTGAGCCGCTCTGAGACTCTTCGGAGTGGAGGGCGGGACATAAATCCAGTATCTTCATCTACCTCACAGGGTGTCTGTTGTGGGGGAGGAAGGTAAAGGAGATTGTGAGCCGCTCTGAGACTCTTCGGAGCGGAGGGCGGGACATAAATCCAATATCTTCATCTACCTCACAGGGTGTCTGTTGTGGGGGAGGAAGATAAAGGAGATTGTGAGCCACTCTGAGACTTTTCGGAGTGGAGGGTGGGATATAAATCCATTATCTTCTTCTTCTTCTATATGTTTTGAGGTTCAGTTTGATTATGCTGGGCATAATCCCTATCCCACTTTATAATGAGCTCAACAAGGGCTGCGGAGGGGGGGAATGTTTCTTCGCTTAGAGCACTGCCTCCACAGCACCTGCTCAGCTCCTTATAAAGCAGCACAGGGCTGTCGGGCAGGGGGCGTGCCGTGCACTGTCCCGATGGTGTAACTTCTGGGTGACATTATCGCAGCATGCGTGCAATTTGTCCCGGGGGGGGGGGGCACTGGCGCAGGGTTTTCTAGCGCTGGGCCTGAATGCTTCATTTGCTTTATACGCTCAGGCAACACAGGACAAGATGTTCTTTCCTTCCTTCAAAAACGTTCTGCCGGGGATGCCTGTTTCTTGATGCCTATTGTCGTGTGTCTGGTCTCTCACAAAGTAGTAGGAACCGTACGCCCTAGGGGACACGACAGTTTCCTTGTTCTGCCATTTTGAATGTGACCTTTACAGACCTATACTCTATCGCCCCCTCTGGCCTACCAATGAACTGCATTTCTAATATACTCTCTTACACCTTCCATCATACCAAACCTTTAATGGCATAATAGATTCAGATAAAAATACACAGAATATAAAAATTTAAACATTGGAGATAAAATCAAAATAAAACCGAGCTTACAGATACATTCAAACATGGTCAGAATTAAATTTAAGGATGTCAGCCAGAAATTTTGCCACAGCCTCACTAACCACCCCCTCAGTATCACTCAATAAATAATAACAGGGTGGCAGAATAGACAAATCTGGAGAGAAAGAAAGCTTGCCAAATAAATCTTTACGGAGGTTATGGTAAAAAGAACAATCAAGCAATATATGCTGGATTGAGTCAGGGGTATTCGCTCCACAGGAGCAAAGTCTGTCGGCTAAAGGGACTCGCTGATATCTCCCTTGTAAAACTTTGGAGGGAAACGCGTTTAGTCTGGCCAACATAAATGCCCTGCGATGACTTGGAGTGGTTAGGTCTGATAGATAATTGGGCATTTTGCCACAAAAAGCATAAAGACCTAAGGAAGCTGGAGAGCAAGTATAAGGGAGAGTTGGCCGTAATTTCGTTTCCTCCAATTCCCACAGTCTCAGTTTAATACATCTGAAGATATATGACTCTTCAGAGGTAGAAAAATCATCTACCTCTAACCCCAATTGATTGAGTTTAGACAGAAGCACTGCTGTCCAGGACGAAATATATGGGTCTCTTTTCATACAATCAAGAAGGCTGTTGGGATCTGTTCTAAAATGAATTTTGAGCCAGAATTTAAACACTGCAATCCAGGCTTTTGTCTCCACCAAAGACTGACCCACTTCAGAGCAGAGAGCAAAGTAGGACACACATTTTGGCAAACCAAGAATTTGTCTAAAGAATGAGGCTTGAATGCCCTCCACTTTCCTGGTAAAAGCTGAGATCCATATAGGGATACCATAGAGGATTTGGGCAAGCGTTTTGGCTTTGAATACTTTAATAGCTGCTGGAACTAATTGGTTGCCCCTTGCAAAGAAAAACTGTTTAATTTGAGCAGCTGAACACTTAGCCAAGTTGATGGTGTTGTTACGATGTGAAACCCAGCTTAACTTGTGGTTAAAAGTGATCCCCAAGTATTTAAAATTTTTTGTTTGCTCGATTGTTGAATTGCCAATAAACCATCTCTGTGGGCCCCAGCAATTTGAAAAGACAACTACTTTAGATTTGGTATAATTGATAGTAAGTGAATTACAATTACAGTAGTCATAAAAGGCGTTCAAATACCTTTGCAGGCCCACTCTTGTACAAGAGAGGATGGTAGTGTCATCGGCATAAAGTAATAAGGGGACCGCTCGGCCTGCAAGTTTAGGCGGATGACCATTGATAGGGGTCAAAAATTGTGCCAGGTCAGTTAAAAATAAATTAAAAAGATGTGGGGCCAGCACACAACCTTGTTTTACCCCCTTTAACACTGGGATTTTACTAGTCAAGTCACCGCTAGAAGAAAATTTCACTTGGCAAAAGGTATTAGAATGAAGTTTCCTCAAGAGAAACAGCAAACGAGGGTCCATTCCCAGGTAACCTAGCTTGATCCATAGTTGGGCTCTATCTATTGAATCAAAAGCACCCTTCAAATCGATGAAGGCAGCATATAATTTTTTTGACCCGGTATGCATATATTTTTCAGCAAGGAAGGCCAGAGTGCAGCAGTGATCCATAGCAGATTTGCCTTTGGAGAAGCCAATCTGTTCAGGACCTATGATGTTGCCTAGGCGCATCCAGTCAGTTAATCGGAGTTCTAAATGTTTTGCATACAATTTGCCCACTATAGATAATAAACTAATGGGGCGGAAGTTTTCTGGTAACTCCAACCCCCCCTTTTTGTATATTGGGATAATTATAGAGTCAAGCCAAGAGTCAGGGATGGAGCCATGCAGATCGATAAAAGAGAACAATTTTGCAAGGGGCAAGAGCCACCAATCGGCAAACTTTGTGAATACCTCAGCGGGAAGGCCATCAGGGCCAGGTGCTTTACCCGCTTTTAAATCCTTCAATAACTCACTGATTTCCTCTAGAGTTACTGGAGGCCAGACCGGCATATCAGTAACTGAGGGGTTTGCTAAGATAGGAGGGGATACACATGGGGCAGCAAAAATGTTAGAGAAGTAATCAACCCATGTTTGCTCAGAGATATTTGGGTCAGTAACAGAATTGTTTTTTAGATTACCTGAAATGATTCTCCAGAAGGCTTTATTATCGTTAGATTTTATCGAGTGGTAAAGTTGGTCCCATTTATTCTGAAAGAAAGCTTTCTTTTTGGATGTAGTAAGCTCCAGGTAGGCTGTCTTGTAAGCAATGTAGGCCTTAATTTTTGATTGGTCTTACACCTATGAAGGTTCGCCCCCTACTTTCAGGAAGCATCTACTCATTTCCAAGCAAGGAAGAACGCTTGGCCTCATTCTGTCCCCAGCTCACTCCAGTACAAGCAAGCTCTAGGCTTTCTGCTACAAGCTCATTCCAGTACAAGCAAGCTCTAGGCTTTCTGCTACAGTGTTCCTTCTGAGCTAAGTTAGCGTGAGCTAGCTTGCCGTTTTTTAAGCCTCCAGCTCACACATTTTTAGAGGCCCCGTGGCGCAGAGTGGTAAAGCGGCAGTACTGCAGTACTGTGATCTGAACTCTCTGCTCACGGCCTGAGTTCGATCCCAGCGAACGCTGGTTCAGGTAGCCGGCCCAAGGTTGACTCAGCCTTCCAACCTTCCGAGGTCGGTCAAATGAGTAGCCAGCTTGCTGGGGGGGAAAGTGTAAAAGACTGGGGAAGGCAATGGCAAACCACCCCGTTAAAAGTCTGCCGTGAAAACGTGAAAGCAACGTCACCCCAGAGTCGAAAACGACTGGTGCTTGCTCAGGGGACCTTTGCTTTCCTTTCACACATTTTTATCTTAGGAAAAATGGCCCCAGAGCCAAATAACTCACGCAGCAGTTCACAACTTTAATCAGAGCTCTTTTTTTGTAGCAGGAACTCCTTTGCATATTAGGCCACACACCCCTAAATGTAGCCAATCCTTCTGGAGTTTACAGGGCTCTTAGTACAGGGTCTACTTTAAGCTCCAGGAGGATTGGCTACATCAGTGGTGTGGGGCCTAATAAACAAAGGAATTCTTGCTACAAAAGAAACCCTGACTTTAAGGTCACTCACAAGGTAGAATTTTTGCTCACAAGATTCTACAGCTTAGAGGGAGAATTGATCCTGCACTTGTATGTGTGAGGGATAGATACCCTACAGGTCACTTGTGGAAAGGGGAGCTCCTTAGGACTGACATCTGAAGCGATGGGATACAACTGGAAGTGAAAAGGTGGGATCCCTGTATGCCCACGGAATTCTAGCAGTTCCCAGACTTTTCAGTATGGTATTCCCCAAGTCCAAATTTACTTGGTATGGTATCCCACTGAGGGCTAGCCCAAGGTTCTTTTGGTGGCCTAGGCAAGCTATGAACTTGGCACCCATCTAGTTCAGCATTTCGCTTTCTGCAGTGGATAACCAGATGTTTTTGAGAAGCCAGCAAACATCACACAAAGGGTGCAGCACCGCCCCCCCCAATGAATCCCAAGCCAGTGGCATTCCGACATCCGCTGCATATGGAGGTTTCACTCCATCCTTTGACCACACCCCACTCTTTCTCCGTTCCTCCCTCTAATCCCACACCATAAGATTCTAAGAAACTCACTCTAGTAACCATCGAGATATGTTTTACCTGGCCGACGTATACATGCAGTGAAGAAAAAATGAAACATGGCCGGCTCACCCACTAGGCAAACTAGGTGGTTGTCTAGGGTGCTGGGAGGGTGGGGGCTCGGAATTGGGCTCTGTTGGGGAATTAGCAGAGCGTAGTTATCGGAAGCTGCTGCTGGGGAAGCGTATAGTATGAACAGAAGAGCACACACAGCAGACGGAGGCAAACTCTGGTTTCAGTGAATCTGTTTACCAGAGCAGTGTCCAATACTCGAAATCTTAGCCATGCCAGGGTCAATCACACAGTCCAGTCAAAGATAGCAGTAGTTACAGAGAATGGTCCAAATACAGATTCCTAGGTCGATTCGCGGTTTCACCAAACAGACGGACAGCAGAACTCACAAACGAACAGCTTGCTGTCCTCACTTTATACGCTCGTCAATCATGCAGCCTGGCCAGAGATTGCATCAGCCTTTGACTCAGCGTGTTGCATAAGCATAGGTGATGTCATCTCCCCCACAACAGTAATCAGTTGCGCCAGGTGTGTGCCTAAGCAGTGCACTCACAGACATCTAAACGACTAGTACTAAAAATGTGTTCAGTTTCTCCCATACAGGAACTGATCCCTCACAGGCTCCCCCTCTCCTGGTGCTCCAGACAAGCACCCAGTTTGCCTGCCTGTCTGCCACTGGCCACCTCTCCTTTCCCTTCCCTCCTCCCCCGTGCGATCAGAGTGTGCTGAGTCTGGGCCCTGCTAGCCGTGACATGCATCTTGTCTTTCGAAGAACGCGCTGGAGGAGGCTTGGCTCCCCCTCCCTTCCGGAAAAGAGGAGGGAGAAGTCTCCAGTATGTTCTTCAAAAGATAAGATGAAGCCGGCCATGGGAGGGACAGTGGCTCAGTGGTAGAGCATCTGCTTGGGAAGCAGAAGGTCCCAGGTTCAATCCCTGGCATCTCCAAAAAAGGGTCCAGGCAAATAGGTGTGAAAAACCTCAGCTTGAGACCCTGGAGAGCTGCTGCCAGTCTGAGAAGACAAGACTGACTTGGATGGACCAAAGGTCTGATTCAGTATAAGGCAGCTTCATATGTTCAAGATACACATCGCGGCCTGTATGGCCCAGGCGTGGCGCACTCTGATCACGTGGGGGGGGGCGATGGGAAGGGAAGAAGGGGGCAGGCGGGGGCCGTGGCTCGGTGCAATACTCTTGGGGTGCAACGGGGTGTGGCAGTGGGGGGGGGTTCGCAGGAGGTGCCACCCTGGGGCGCCATGTGCCCTTGGGCCGGCGCTGTTTGTTTTCAATGTTCACATCGAGTTTTCTGTTGAAAATATCTGTTCCCAGGAGAGCCAGTTTGGTGTACTGGTTAAGTGTGCGGACTCTTATCTGGGAGAACCTGGTTTGATTCCCCACACCTCCACTTGCACCTGCTAGCATGGCCTTGGGTCAGCCATAGCTCTCACAGAGCTGTTTTTGAAAGGGCAGCTTCTGTCAGAGTTTTCTCAGCCCCACCCATCTCACAGGGTGTCTGTTGTGGAGGGAGAAGATATAGGAGATTGTAGGCTGCTCTGAGTCTCTGATTCAGAGACAAGGGCGGGGTACAAATCTGCAGTCTTCTTCCAGTTTGGTTTCGTGGTTAAGTGTGCGGACTCTTATCTGGGAGAACCTGGTTTGATTCCCCACACCTCCACTTGCACCTGCTAGCATGGCCTTGGGTCAGCCATAGCTCTCACAGAGCTGTTTTTGAAAGGGCAGCTTCTGTCAGAGTTTTCTCAGCCCCACCCATCTCACAGGGTGTCTGTTGTGGAGGGAGAAGATATAGGAGATTGTAGGCTGCTCTGAGTCTCTGATTCAGAGACAAGGGCGGGGTACAAATCTGCAGTCTTCTTCCAGTTTGGTTTCGTGGTTAAGTGTGCAGACTCTTATCTGGGAGAACCGGGTTTGATTCCCCACTCCTCCACTTGCACCTGCTAGCATGGCCTTGGGTCAGCCATCGCTCTGGCAGAGGTTGTCCTTGAAAGGGCAGCTGCTGTGAGAGCCTTCTCCAGCCCCACCCACCTCACAGGGTGTCTGTTGTGGGGGAGGAAGCTAAAGGAGATTGTGAGCCGCTCTGAGACTCTTCGGAGTGGAGGGCGGGATATAAATCCAATATCTTCATCTACCTCACAGGGTGTCTGTTGTGGGGGGGAGGAAGGTAAAGGAGATTGTGAGCCCCTCTGAGACTCTTCGGAGTGGAGGGCGGGATATAAATCCAATTCTTCATCCACCTCACCGGGTGTCTGTTGTGGGGGAGGAAGATAGTTGTGAGCCGCTCTGAGACTCTTCGGAGTGGAGGGCGGGATATAAATCCAATATCTTCATCTACCTCACAGGGTGTCTGTTGTGGGGGAGGAAGGTAAAGGAGATTGTGAGCCCCTCTGAGACTCTTCGGAGTGGAGGGCGGGATATAAATCCAGTATCTTCATCCACCTCACAGGGTTTTTGTTGTGGGGGAGGGAGGTAAAGGAGATTGTGAGCCACTCTGAGACTCTTCGGAGTGGAGGGCGGGATATATATCCAATATCTTTTTCTTCTAATGCTCTAGTTGCATAATCCATTGGCATGCTGTTCCCCCCGCCCCTCCCAGTCATGTGGTTGGGATTCGGACTCCACCATGCTACCATAGTAAAGGGTCTACTCGTGTGCAGTGCATTTGCTAGAGCGGTGGGCTGGGTGACCCAGGTTCGATCCCTCGCTCGGCCATGGGAGCCTGCTGTATGACCTTGGGCCAGTTAACGCCCTCTCAGCCTAACCTACCCCATAGGGTCGTTGTGAAGACAGAAAGGAGAAAAGGAGAATGATGTAAGCCTCTTTGGGTCCTCATTGGCAAGAAAGGTGGGATATAAATGAAATGAAATAAATGATGCCCCTAAGAGAGTCCTCTAAGAATATAAGAGTGGATTGTATTTTGGATCTCCGTTACCCAAAATGTTACCTGCACTCTAGTTTGGACAAGAGCCCTCTGAGATGCCCCTCTGCCTCTCTGTAGCTCACAGTGACTTAGAAAAAGGGAGGGGGGGGGGACAATGATCATTGCAATGCTTCTCTGTTGTAATTTTTCCCTCTGTCCCCCCCCCCCCCCCAATGCCTTACCTAACGAGTTCTGTCTTTGCTGTCAGCCGAACAGCAGGAAACTCCTGCTAAGGTTCCAGGCAAAACTGAAAAACTATCCAGTCCCGGCGTTGTTCAGCCAGCTGCAGCTGCCCACGAGGACGGCGTTCAAGAGGGCACTGTTCCCACCGCCAGGTAAAACCCAGCGCGTAGCTCTGCAGCTCTGGATGCCATGCAATTATAGACAATATCCTACCGCGCAGCTCCTACGTCAGGCTGCGGGAGAGGGAACTGAAATACACCTTTAGGAAAATTGCACGTCGTTGGGGGTATTTGTTCAGAATTTAGACGGGGAGATCACATAAACGAATGCTCTCTTACCTCTGGGGGATTAGCATGCCACGGAGGAAAGTTGTTGCCTAGCTTTCACCCCTACTGGGGAATGGCAGCAAAAAAAGAGCAAGAGTCCGGTAGCAACTTGACGACTAACACAAGTTTTGGCAGGGGAAGAAGCTTTCGTGAGTCACTGCTCACTTCTTCAGATGCAATCGGAGACTGTTAAACGGCAACGGATAAAGAAGCTCAAGGCAACGCGTCCTCATGGACCGAATCAAGACTTCGGTTTCCTGTCTCATTATCAGTGCTGACGTCTCCATTCCTCTTGCCCCTTGGAGTCTCATAAGTTCTGTTTGCATGATGCTTCTTCCTCCTTTACAGGACACCCCAGATCATGGGGGAAGCTGATGCCATCTGGGAAACGCTGAGAAGACTTCACATCGAGACCGGGGAGCCGACCACTGTCTGTACAACAGGGAAGAGCGATGCAGGTGAGATGACCCACTTGATACTCGGGCTTGAAGTCAACTTGAACACAAATGCTGAACCAGACCCTTGGTCCATCAAAGTCAGCATTATGTACTCAGAGCGGCAGAGGCTCTCCGGCGGTACAAGCAGAGGTCATTCACGCTGCCCGCTGCCTGATCCTGTCAACTGGAGATGCCAGGGATTGAACCTGGGGTCTTCTGCATGCCAAGCAGATGCTCTACCACTGAGCCATGGCCCCTCAGCTGAAGTGGCCTTCTACTGAAGGAGACACTTGATCCATCAATGCTAGTATTGTCTACTCAGGCTGGCAGTGGCTCTGCAGGGTTTCAGGCAGAGGTCTTTCCCATCACCTCCTGCCTGATCTTTTTAACTGGAGATGCCGGGGATTGAACCTGGGGTCTTCTGCGTGCCAAGCAGATGCTCTACCACTAAGCCACAGCCCCTTGGGCCATCAATGTGTTGATGGACACCGGTGGGAAAACCTGGTGTTCTGAATGACTCAGGTCAGGAGCGAACCAGTGGGTTGAAATTAAATCAGAAGAGTTTCCACGTTAACATTAGGAAGAACTTCCTGACCATTAGAGCCAGTTTGGTGTAGTGGTTAAATGCATGGACTCTTATCTGGGAGAACCAGGTTTGATTCCCCACTCCTCCACGTGCAGCTGCAGAATGGGTTGGGTCAGGCCATAACTCTAGCAGAGCTGTCTTTGAAAGGGCAGCTGCTGTGAGAGCTCTCTCAGCCCCACCCACCTCACAGGGTGTCTGTTGTGGGGGGAGAAGATACAGGAGATTGTAAGCCGCTCTGAGTCTCTGATTCAGAGAGAAGGGCGGGGTATAAAATCTACAATTCTTCTTCTCAGTGGAACAGGCTTCCTCAGGAGGTGGTGGGCTCTCCTTCCTTGGAGGTTTTTAAACAGAGGCTAGATGGCCGTCTGACAGCAATGAGGATTCTGTAAATTTAGGGGGAGGTGTTTGTGAGTTTAGAGCAGTTCCTCAGTGGAACAGGCTTCCTCGGGAGGTGGTGGGCTCTCCTTCCTTGGAGATTTTTCAACAGAGGCTAGAGGGCCGTCTGACAGCAATGAGGATCCTGTGGATTTAGGGGGAGGGGTTTGTGAGTTTCCTGCATTGTGCAGGGGGTTGGACTAGATGACCTTGGGGTCGCCTACTAGAATTTGCAGTTTGTGCACATGAATGGGAGGATGAGGGAGTAGTCTGGACTTTCCATCGTAAGTGACAGGGGCACAAAAACGACATGAGAAGTCCCTTCAGAGCAGGGGGAAGAACGGGTTCACGGCTCTGATTTATTTCTTTTCTTCTTTTTCAAAACACAACTGACGGGAATGTTTTGTCTCACCAGCCCCACCGTACATGCAGGTGACGATCGAAGATGTGCAGGTTCGGTGCGGGGAGATGGCAAAGTTCGATGCCATTATTGAAGGAAATCCCCAGCCAATCGTTGCTTGGTTTAAGGTAAGGAGAAGGCTTTGCCGAAGCAGAGTTGCAAATAAAGGAATTTTTTGTGTGCCTTCGAGTTCCAACCAATTCATGTTGACCCCCCCGGGCCATGGGGTTTTCAAGGCAAGAGATGAGCAAAGGTGGTTTGCTCAGCTATTTTGGTTTAAATGGCTTGGAGAAAGGGAAAGGCGAGATCTGTCCTTCCCAATAACATCTTGTAGTTTCCTTATGTTATATCCTGCTTTTTGATTGTTGATGTCGATTGTAGTTTCCTTATGTTATATCCTGCTTTTCAATTGTTGGGTCTGCGGGGGGACTTGGGGGACTGGGGTTATTTGCAACTCTTTGTATCAATTACTTTCAACCCTAGTGACACCTCTGTAACGAGAAGGGTTATGTACTATAGCATCTGATCCAATCAGTCAGTCCTAAGGGAAATCAACCCTGACTGTGCCCTGGAAGGTCAGATGCTGAAGCTCAAATACTTTGGCCACCAAATGAGAAGGGAACACTCAATGGAGAAGACTCTTGAGAGTCCCTTGGACTGGAAGAAGATCAAATCAGTCAGTCCCAAGGGAAATCAGCCCTGACTGTTCCCTGGAATGTCAGATGCTGAAGCTCAAATCCTTTGGCCACCCAATGAGAAGGGAGCACTCACTGGAGAAGACTCTTGAGAGTCCCTTGGACTGAAAGAAGATCCAATCAGTCAGTCCTAAGGGAAATCAACCCAGACTGTTTTCTGGAAGGTCAGATGCTGAAGCTGAAGCTCAAAGACTTTGGCCACCAAATGAGAAGGGAGCACTCACTGGAGAAGACTCTTGAGAGTCCCTTGGACTGGAAGAAGATCCAGTCACTCAGTCCTAAGGGAAATCAACCCAGACTGTTCTCTGGAAGGTCAGATGCTGAAGCTGAAGCTCAAATACTTTGGCCACCCAATGAGAAGGGAGAACTCCCTGGAGAAGATCCTGATGCTGGGAAAGACAGAAGGCAAAAGAAGAAGGGGACGGCAGAAGATGAGATGGTTAGACTGTGTCATCAAGGCAACGGACATGAATTTGAGCAAACTTCGGAGGATGGTGGAAGACAGAAGGGCCTGGTGTGACTTGGTCCACGGGGTCACAAAGAGTCAGACTCGACTGTGCGCCTGAACAACAACAAATACATATATGGAAGAAGTCTATCCGATCATTATTTGCCAAACCTCACACGACTCTGCCTCTCACTGTGGCTTTTCCTTCTTCTAGGGGATTTCCCTCTTGGTGGACAGTGAAAGAGTCCGTCTGTTCAGCGAAGGGACAAGCTACTCTTTAATTCTCTACCACACCAGTCCTGAAGATGGTGGTGTCTACACGTGCATGGCTAAGAATGCAGGAGGAGAGGTCTTATGCAAAGCAGAATTAGTGGTGCAAGAAGGTAAGCCAGATAGCTTCCTTGAGATGTGTCACCACCCAGGTTGGTGTCCCCAGCCTGGTGGGCACTGTGGTGCCTGTCCTGGAAGGAGCCCTAGAGGCCATTTAATCCAACCCCCCCACCACCACCCATGCTTCCTTCATCTGGTTTTATTGTATGTGACTGGCTTTATCTGGATGTAATCCGCCCTGAGCCCATCCGGTAAAGGGCGGAATATAAATTAACCTAAATAAATAATTAAAATACAGGCTCAGCCTGGAACATGGGTGGCCAAACGTCCTTAACGTAAGAGCTACATAGAAGAAACGTCAGATGCTTGAGAGCGGCAAGATGTGAAGGTCAGATGTTGGAGAACCGGAGGGAGGGAGAGAGGAAGGAAGGAAGGAAGGAAGGAAGGAAGGAAGGAAGGAAGGAAGGAAGGAAGGAAGGAAGGAAGGAAGGAAGGAAGGAAGGAAGGAAGGAAGGAAGGAAGGAAGGAAGGAAGGAAGGAAGGAAAACAGATGGGGAGGGAGAAAAGGTGGAAAGAAAGCAACTTGAAATGCATTCTCCAAGCCACTGCCTGGCTTGGCTTGGAGAAGTGATTAAAGAGACAAATGGCTTCTCCAAGCCATTTTACGGGGTGGTGGGGTCTTTAAGAAGAAGAAGAAGATATTGGATTTATATCCCACCCTCCACTCCGAAGAGTCTCAGAGCGGCTCACAATCTCCTTTACCTCCCCCTCCCCCACAACAGACACCCTGTGAGGTAGATGAAGATACTGGATTTATATCCCGTCCTCCACTCCAAAGAGTCTCAGAGGGGCTCACAATCTCCTTTAGCTTCCACCCCCACAACAGACACCCTGTGAGGTAGATGAAGACACTGGATTTATATCCCGCCCTCCACTCCGAAGAGTCTCAGAGCAGCTCACAATCTCCTTTTTACCTTCCTCCCCCACAACAGACACCCTGTGAGGTGGGTGGGGCTGAGAGGGCTCTCACAGCAGCTGCCCTTTCAAGGACAACCTCTGCCAGAGCTACGGCTGACCCAAGGCCATTCCGGCAGCTGCAAGTGGAGGAGTGGGGAATCAAACCTGGTTCTCCCAGATAAGAGTCTGCACACTTCGCCACTACACCAAACTGGCAAACAATATGTGTGAAAAGAGTCACATGTGGCTCTTGAGCCGCAGTTTGGCCACCCCTGGCCTAGAGCATTCCAGGCAAGTGTTTGTCCAGCTGCTGCTTCACGACTGCCAGTGAGGTGGAACTCACCACCTCCCCCCACTGTTCATCAGCTTTTCCTAATATCCAGTCAGCCAGTAGCTTCCTGCCGTTAATTTAGACGCATTCTTGCGAGGCCACTCCTCTGCTGCAAACTGGAACAGCTCCCGGCCCTCCTCCTCTAAGTGACAGACTTGCTGCTGAGTAAATATGCGCAGGATCAGGTAGGTATGCCAGCCTCCGGGTGGGCCCTGTGGATCGCCCAGAATTCCAGCTCATCTCCAGACTACAGGCATCAGTTCCTCTGGAGCAAATGGCTGCTTTGGAGGGGGGGGGGGGTTCTACGTCCCCCCCCCCCCCCCAGGCTCCATCCCCACATCTCCAGGAGTTTCTCAGTCTGGATCTGGCCAGTGACTGGGTGGGACGTGTCAACTCCAGGATCAGGAAGTACATATATGAACGTATGAAGCTGCCTTATATTGAACCAGACCCTCTTTGGTCCATCAAAGTCAGTATTGTCTTCTCAGACTGGCAGCGGCTCTCCAGGGTTCTCAAGCTGAGGTTTTTCACGCCTACTTGCCTGGACCCTTTTTAGTTGGAGATGCCGGGGATTGAACCTGGGACCTTCTGCTTACCAAGCAGATGCTCTACCACTGGGCCACCACTGAGCCACAGCCCCATTCATGGCTCTCCAGGGTCTCCAGCTGAGGTTATTCATGCCTATTTGCCTGGACCCTTTTTAGTTGGAGATGCCGGGGATTGAACCTGGGACCTTCTGCTTACCAAGCAGATGCTCTGCCACTGAGCCACCGTCCCTCCCCAAAACATATGAACATATGAAGCTTCCGTATACTGACTCAGACCCTGGGTCCATCAAAGTCAGTATTGTCTACTCAGACTGGCAGTGGCTCTCCATGGTCTCAAGCTGAGGTTTTTCACACCTACTTGCCTGGACCCTTTTTAGTTGGAGATGCCGGGGATTGAACCTGGGACCTTCTGCTTACCAAGCAGATGCTCTGCCACTGAGCCATCGTCCCTCCCCAAAACATATAATAATAATAATAACAACAACAACAACAACAACAACAACAATAATAATAATAATAATAATAAAGTTTTTATTTATATCCCGCCCCTCCCCGCCGGGGCAGGCTCAGGGCGGCTTACAAAGACATGATGTGATATCATGAAATAACAATACAGGTAAAATCAATTCATGATATAAATACAAATACAAATATAAATTAATGTTAAAAAGCTAAAACAATACGGTGGTGCTACAGTCTCTATTTATCCAGGCAGCGTTGTATTCAGTCTGGTCACGTCTTGAAGGCTTCTTGGAAGAGGGGCAGTTTTGCAGGCCCTGCGGAACTGATTGAGGTCCCGCAGGGCCCGCACCTCTTCCGGCAGCTGATTCAAAACCATTGGGGCGCTTTTATAGAGAAGGCCAACTCCCTAGTTGTTTTAAGTTTGGCCTCCATAGGCCCAGGATTTCCAATAGATTTTGTGAACTGGAACGCAGTGCCCTCTGGGGAACATATGGAGAGAGGCGGTCCCTGAGGTAGGCAGGTCCTTGGCCATATAGGGCTTTATAGGTAATAACCAGCACCTTGTAACTAACCCGGTATACAATTGGCAGCCAGTGCAGCTCCCGCAGCCTAGGCCACACGTGTTCCCACCGAGGTAGTCCCACTAGCAGCCTGGCTGCTGCATTCTGCACTAGCTGTAGTTTCCGTGTTCGGTACAAGGGCAGCCCCATGTAGAGGGCATTACAGTAGTCTAATCTCGAGGTGACCGTTGCATGGATCACTGTTGCCAGGTCACCTCGCTCCAAGAAGGGGGGCAACTGCCTTGCCCGTCTAAGATGAAAAAAGGCGGATTTGGCAGTGGCCGCTATCTGGGCCTCCATTGTCTAGGAGGACTCCAGTAGCACTCCCAAGCTCCTGACTTCACGCACTGGTACCAATGGCGTCCCGTCAAAAGCTGGAAGGGGAATCCCTCCTTCCAGGGCGCTGCGGCCTAAGCAAAGGACCTCTGTCTTTGCTGGATTCAATTTCAACCCGCTCAGCTTGATCCAATCAGCAACGGCTTGCAATGCCCGGTCCAGATCTATAAGGGCATCAGCGGCCCGGCCTCCCATCAATAGGTAGAGCTGGGTGTCATCAGCATACTGGTGACAACCCAGCCCATGTCCCCCGGGCGATCTGGGCAAGGGGGCGCGTAAAGATGTTAAATAGCATTGGAGAGAGAACCGCCCCCTGAGGCACCCCGCAATTAAGTGGGTGCCTCCGAGACAGCTCTCCCCCAATTGCCACCCTTTGTCCCCGACCTTCAAGGAAAGAGGAAAGCCACAGTAAGGCTAACCCCTGAATCCCTGCGTCGGCGAGGCGGCGGGTCAGCAGCCGGTGATCGACCATATCAAACGCTGCCGATAGGTCTAGCAACAGCAATACCGCCACACCACCTCGATCCATATGAACATAGGAAGCTGCCTTCTACTGAATCAGACCCTTGGTCCATCAAAGTCAGTCTTGTCTACTCAGCCTAGCAGCAGCTCTCCAGGGTCTCAAGCTGAGGTTTTTCACGCCTACTTGCCTGGACCCCTTTTTAGTTGGCGATGCCGGGGATTGAACCTGGGACCTTCTGCTTACCAAGCAGATGCTCTACCACTGAGCCACCGTCCCTCCCCAAAACATATGATCATATGAAGCTGCCATATACTGACTCAAACCCTCGGTCCATCAAAATCTGTCTTATCTACTCAGATGCTCTACCACTGAGCCACCGTCCCTCCCCCACACACACATTGGGTGTTTATCTGGCGAGAGGGTGGGATGACTTGGGATAAGCTTGTTGGATGCTCATTTGGTGTCTCATATTTGAAGTATACACTTATTAATATTTAGAAAATCCATCTGCTGCCTCTCCAGGAGATCGACCCTACATTGCCTTCTGAAGATGGGAAGGGCAAAGTCCTTTATGTCCCGAGGGTGGTTTGAACAGCACTGGTGCGGCCGTGACCATAGCAGGAGGCATAAAGTCCAGTTGCCGGCACTGGCTTGGAAAAATCTTGGAGACTTGGAGGCAATACCTTGGAAGGGATTTCTGTTTCTCCCATCCACCCTCAAATTCCCCTCATTTTCTCCAGGGGAGTTGATTTCCATTGCCTGGAGATGAGCTATAATCCCAGGAGATCTCCAGCCACCCCCTGGAGGTTGGCAAAGCGAGATGCAGACACCCCTGGGCTTAGTGAATCAGTGACTTGTCTCTAGGTAGAGCAACTCTTTATATGTATTAAACTGCACACCAGCAGTCGTATTTGCAGTTAACAAAGCGTCCGACCAAAGTATTCCATTTGTTCATGTACAATGCTCAGAAAGTTGAGGCCCGGCCCCACAACAATGCTCCTTGGAAGGGAAGAGGTGTGGAACGCAGAACATAGATCACACAGAAAAGCCAGGGTTTTTTTGTTTGTTAGTTTGTGTTGTGTTGTGTTGTTGACTTTCTCTTTTTGTCCTCGTCCTGCAGACAAGAAAAGTCAAGAGGCCAAGAAAGAGAGTACAAGAAGGAAGCTCCATTCTTTCTATGAGGTCAAGCAAGAAATAGCGAGGTAAAGGAAATCTTTCTGATTGGCATTCCGTTGAAATTTAGACACTCGGGTTTTGACGTTGACCCCATTCGGGGTTGGTTCAAGGTATGTGGTGGCTTCAAGTAAGGTACATATAAAGAGTATCAGTAGCATAATGCCCCTGTATAAATCAATGGTGCGGTCTCATTTGGAATGCTGTGTACAATTCTGGTCACCGCACCTCAAAAAGGATATTATAGCATTGGAAAAAGTCCAGAAAAGGGCAACTAGAATGATTAAAGGTTTGGAACATTTTCCCTATGAAGAAAGGTTAAAACATTTGGGGCTCTATAGCTTGGGGAAATGTTGACTGCGGGGTGACATGATAGAGGTTTACAAGATTATGCATGGGATGGAGAAAGTAGAGGAAGAGGTACTTTTCTCCCTTTCTCACAATACAAGAACTCATGGGCATTCGATGAAATTGCTGAGCAGACAGGTTAAAACGGATAAAAGGAAGTCCTTCTTCACCCAAAGGGTGATTAACTTATGGAACTCACTGCCACAGGAGGTGGCGGTGGCTACAAGCATAGCCAGCTTCAAGAGGGGATTGCAGCAGAGGTCCATCAGTGGCTATTAGCCACGGTGTGTGTGTGTGTGTATATGTCTGTGTGTGTGTGTATACACACACACGCACACATATATTGGCTACTGTGTGACAGAGAGTGGTGGACTGGATGGGCCACTGGCCTGATTCAACATGGCTTCTCTTATGTGGCACAGAGTGTTGGACTGGATGGGCCACTGGCCTGATCCAACATGGCTTCTCTTATGTGACACAGAGTGTTGGACTGGATGGGCCACTGGCCTGATCCAACATAGCTTCTCTTATGTTTTTATGTGACACAGAGTGTTGGACTGGATGGGCCATTGGCCTGATCCAACATGGCTTCTCTTATGTTCTTATGTGACGCGGAGTGATGGACTGGATGGGCCATTAGCCTGATCCAACATGGCTTCTCTTGTGTTTTTATGTGACACAGAGTGTTGGACTGGAGGGACCATTGGCCTGATTCAACAGGATTTCTCTTCTGTTCTTATGTTCTTAAAGTAATATTTCCTTTTGTCGGTTCTGATTTGGGGGCAGAGAGAAGACTAAATAAGAAAGTCACATGAACACATGAAGCTGCCTTATATTGAACCTGACCCTTGTCCAGCAAGGTCAATATCTTCCTCCATATGTCAGATTTTTTAAATTCTTTACAGAGGTTCCTTCAGCCTCCTCAAGAGGGTGGTCCATAAAGAGAACCGAATGCTCTGTGCAGCCAAATTCATGCCCCTGAGAAGCAGAACAAGGGATCAGGCCTATCGAGAGAGGGACGTTTTAGCCACGCTGTCCCACGACAGGATCACTCGACTGCTGGACGAGTTCGAGACGCGGAAAACCTTGATCCTTGTCTTGGAGCTGTATCCTTTATTGGAAACTATTATACAGTGCAGGGGTGGCCAAGCTGTGGCTCGGGAGCCACATGTCACGTGGCACTTCTACGCATATCGTGTGGCTCTCGAAACTGCCACCACCTTGTTGTCTAGCCTCGAGAAGGCATTTGTCTCTTTAAATCACTTCTCCAAGCCAAGCCAGCCTGCTGCCTAGAGAATGCATTTAAAGTTGCTTTCTTTCCACCTCTCTCCCTCTTCCATCTACTGACCTTCCTTCCTTCCTTCCTTCCTTCCTTCCTTCCTTCCTTCCTTGCAGCTCTGAAACATCAGACATTTATTCTATGTTGCTTCCTTTCCTCCTTTTTCCTTCCTTCCTTCCTCCCCTTCCTTCCTTGCAGCTCTCAAACATCTGACATTTATTCTGTGTTGCTTCCTTTCCTCCTTTTTCCTTCCTTCCTCCCCTTCCTTCCTTGCAACTCTCAAACATCTGACATTTCTTCTATATTGCTTCCTTTCCTCCTTTTTTCCTCCTTCAGTGGCTTGGAGAATGCATTTAAAGTTACTTTCTTTCCACCTCTACCTTCCCCCTCCCTCCCTCCCTCCCTCCTTCCTTCCTTCCTTCCTTCCTTCCTTCCTTCCTTCCTTGCAGCTCTCAAACATCTGACATTTATTCTGTGTTGCTTCCTTTCCTCCTTTTTCCTTCCTTCCTCCCCTTCCTTCCTTGCAGCTCTCAAACATCTGACATTTCTTCTATGTTGCTTCCTTTCCTCCTTTTTTCCTCCTTCAGTGGCTTGGAGAATGCATTTAAAGTTACTTTCTTTCCACCTCTACTTTCCCCTCCTTCCTTCCTTCCTTCCTTCCTTCCTTCCTTCCTTCCTTCCTTCCTTCCTTCCTTCCTTCCTTCCTTCCTTCCTTCCTTCCTTCCTTCCTTCCTTCCTTCCTCCCTCCCTCCCTCCCTCCCTCCCTCCCTCCCTCCCTCCGATGTTCATGTCTTGCAGCTCTGAGACATCTGACATTTTTTCTATGTGGCTCTTACGTTAAGCAAGTTTGGCTACCTCTGACATAGTGAGTTCAGCCAGCTTGAGCGTTTATTGAACAAGAGCAGAACTGAACAGAGCAAGCAACACCTGTGAACCTGTGAACTTAGGTGGAGGTATTTGTGAATTGGGCAGGAGTTGGACTAGATGACCCTGGGGGTCCCTTCCAACTCTATGATAAAAGGGTAATTGTTGTTTGACTCACAGGATTCTTCTGAGTTGCAATAATTAGGCCACATTTTTTACTGTCTCAGAATAAAACACGCTATGCTCCTTAATATGTGAGATGTTCCAACGAAGAGCTCCTGGACCGGTTGTTCAAGAAGACTGTGGTGACGGAAGCAGAGGTGAGATTTGGTTCTTGCATCGCTTTGGGGCAGGGGTTTAGCGAGGGTTGCCAATCTCCAGGTGGGACCCATAATTACAGCTGCT
Organism: Heteronotia binoei; assembly: GCF_032191835.1. Lineage (NCBI taxonomy): Eukaryota > Metazoa > Chordata > Lepidosauria > Squamata > Gekkonidae > Heteronotia > Heteronotia binoei. The sequence goes on from NC_083232.1 coordinate 7,896,965, forward strand.
CTGCAGACTATGCAGGTCAACTCCTTTGGAGAAAACGGCTGCTTTGGAGAGTCGACTCTGTGACATTATGTTCCACTGAGGTTCAAACCCCACCCGCTCCAGGTTACACCCCCAAATCTCCTGGAATTGCCCAACCCAGTGTTGGCAACCTTGGCTTTGCCACATGATGCCCCTGAATAAGAGTGGCATTTTTCATTGTGAAGTCTAAGCAAATTTTGTTTGGTTATTTATTTTTTATTTATTTATGATTTGTATCCCGCCCTTCCCACCAAGGTGGCTCAGGGCGGCTCACAACACATAAAAT